>NW_011888843.1:3700461-3702282 GCF_000151845.1 Pteropus vampyrus | reverse complement strand
GAGAGATCGGTGACCTGTGGCATGGGCAGGAGCAGGTCTTCCACCCCACCCCCACTCCAATATTTTATTATGAAAAATTTCAAACATACAGAAAAGTTGAAGGAATTTTAAAGTGAAATCCGTATACTCACAATCATGATTCTACAATGAGCATGTATTATACGCTTTTTATCATATATCCTTCTCCCTCTAAGTATTCATTGATCCATCTTATTGTGGTTTTTTTTTTTTGATTTCAGAGTTGTAGATATCAGCACTCCCCACCCCAAACACTTCAACATTAACTACAGTTATGTATGTTTGTGGTTTTATCCTCTCTCTCTCTCTCTCTCCTACTGGTTCCATTTCTGTAAACCAACCCCTCTTAAAATATAAAGAACATTACTGAGAACATGCCCTCATCCCCACTGCCAATCAACGCCTGCTCCCTAGACCACTTTTTTCCATCACAGATGGGCTTTGCCTATTCTAGAGCTTCATATAAATGTAACCGTGCACTATGCATTCTTTTGTGTAAGGTTTCTTTCACTCAGCAGAAAAAACGTTTGAGATTTATCTAGGGTTTTCCATTTATCAGTAGTTTGTTCCTTTTTATTACTGAGTGTATTCTACTATATGAATATATCACGGTTGTTTTTTCCTTCTGCCGTTGAACACCTGGACTATTTCCTGTTTGGGGCTACTGTGAATGAAACTGCTATGAACATTTTTGCTCAAGTCTTTTTTTGAACGTGTATATTCATTTCTCCTCAGTAATATCTAGGCATGGAATTGCTGAGTTATAGGGTGACTTAGTTTTATTAGATACTGTTACACCTTTTCCCAAGTGGTTACACTGTATTATACATCTCATCAATGAGAAGAAGAATTCTAGCTGTTCTGGCCAACATTTAGTACTATGTCTTTTTAACTTTAGCCATTTAGCATGTGTGTAATGGTACCTTAGTGTGATTTTAATTTTCATTTCCATCATGACTAAATGATTATCAAGATTTTTTTACCATGCACTAATTGGCCATTTATATATCTTTGTAAAGTTATTTGTTCAACTCTTTTGCTCATTTTTTTTTTTTGCTTTTATTATTGAGTTTCAGAAATGTTTCATATACCCCAGATCCCAGTCCTTTGTCAGATATACATTTTGCAAATATTTTTTCTGTCTGTGGCTTGCCGATTTATTTTCTTAAGGGTGTTTTTGACGCACACAAGTTTTTAATTTTGATAACATCTAATTTATCATTTAAAATTTTTCTGGTAATTGCATCATTCATGTTTAAGAAATCTTTGCCTATTTCCAAGTTGCAAAGATATTCTAGGCTTTTTTCTAAATGCTTTCTAATTTTTGCTTTTATGTTTAGATCTGCGATGCATATCGAGGTTCAAGTTACAAATGGTACTGTCGCAATTATAACTAAGGTGAAGGGACATTTTAATATAATTGAGAGATGGAGGGATAAAGAGATTAATGTTTTATTTAGACATTTCTAAATATTCTATTTATGTATAGACCTTTCAGTACCAGTGTTATCAGAAGTGGAAAAAAAATCTAAACATAGAAATAAAATAAAAATGGGCAGTAGAGGGCTTTACTAATTAGTTTTTAGTTTATAATTTGTGGAGTTAATCCCACAACTTTTCTAAAATGATGACAGCTTTAGAAGCCTTTTACTTGCTAGTATTCATTTTAATGATTATATATGCTTTACTGTCTATAGCTCTCCTTACATGTAACTCGTGATGAACCATTTTTGATGCCAACTCTTTTACATTGTATTCTAGGTGATGAAGCTCTTGAAAACTCAAGCAATGGACTGGTAGTCA
>NW_011888843.1:3686838-3698466 GCF_000151845.1 Pteropus vampyrus | reverse complement strand
CATCGGAAAGTGTTAAGTTACACTAAAAATGATGTGTAGATTCATTTGTTTTTCATTTCCATTCATACAAATAGGACATAGTAACTGCTGATGCTACAAAATTGTTCACTTTAGCAGAAAACTTAGGGGTTTTCCTAAAGTTAGAGGCCAATAGCACAAGGAAAAGCATCTATTTAAAGAGCAAAAAGAAATTGGAAAACTGAAGCAGGTATGGCCGGCATTAATTACTTTTTGCTTATAAAGGGAAATGAAGCTGCATGTACTCACTTCTCCTCAATCATTTGCTTTTGATATTCCTCGTATTCCTCTCTAGTCATTCCTTGAGCTGCTGCAGGATCAGAAGTACCTCCTTCTTCTTTTTTTTCTTCAGACCCACCACCAAATCCTAAATTCTTTACCTGGTTACTTATCATAGTTTTCATAAAGAAAGCCATGGTTTCGGCCCCAGAGAAAGAAAACCAAAACTCAGAAAAAAACGTGAGGAGGAAAAAAAAAAAAAAAAGACAAAATCTCCAAATATCCTTAACGACAGCCACACTTAAGAGCAAAGAACCTTGCACAGCCTCATCTCAAGGGCACAATGATAGACAAGAGTGGTTTGTGGGCTGTAAGCTGGATTAAAGAGGTGAACTACCTCCTACACAGAGGCAGATGGTTCAGATTACTAAGGCACACAATCAGATGGAACCGACTACTTTCTGAATTAATACACTAAGCTAATTTCAGAAGCTAATGGTAAGAAAAATCCTTCCCATTATCTATCCCTTCCTCCCCATCCATTTCTAAATGTTAGGTTATAAGCACAGCAGGGCTTCATCCAGAGTTCTGCTTGGATTAAGTCAATCAGAGCTGACATTTTATGGCTGTAGTGGAATTTCCAAATTCCAGCCCTTAAATACAACATCCTGTTGAAAAGTGAGTCCAATGAGACTCAAACCCAAAATGCTTCGTTAAGCAAGAATAATCCTTTGATCCGTCATTTTATCTCATTGGGCTCTAAGTACTATGCCAGGCTTTGCCTTTGGTTTGCTTGGGTTCTGTGCTGCTCCAGTGGTTACTGTGCCCTATACGTAAATACCCAATTTAGAGAAGTCCACAGGGCCAGCCAGTGGGTTGTTAATCTACCTCTGGAAGATTACCTTAGCCTTCTCCTGCACTGAGATGTTACACTTCTGCATGGAGGCGATGTGCTGGGCACTTGCAACGCTCCCATCCAGAAGGTAAGGACATATGTGAGTCACGTCATCAATATGTAGTGGGATCACCTTTATCTCTGACATACAATCCACTTCCTGGGTGCTCTACTTAAGCTCACTGGTGTACCTGGAGAAAACCTTTGACCACGTTTTATCATGCAGCAGATTCTCAACGGTCATGGTTTTCCCCAGGTCAAGGGAGGAATTGAGTATGGCTAAGACTTTAATCTATATTAGTTCCTTTCTAATTAAAGCACTCCGAGGTGGGGGGGGATGCGTGTTGGGGGAGGTGAAAAGACTCAGGCTATTTGTAACCTATGCTTATTATTTTATCAGTAGGCATGAGCCCTCTCAGGAAATAATGGCTATCCTTCAGATTGTACGGAACTATATAACCTAGATTTTTGCCTAAAATGCTTGCTTTATATATATTTTGTTTTCCCTTTTACTAACCTATTTTAAAATGTTGCTAAAATGGTCTCAGAATGAAAGACTAACAGGTTTGGGGTGAAATAGACTGCTCAGTGCTGATCGAGAATGTACATAAATACTTAGCTCCGCTTTTGCATTGCCTGGTACTCAGCACATTCGAACCATTATCTCTAAGTTACCATTTATCATAAACTGTATTTCATCTCCATTGAGGGGCGTTATTCATTAATAAGGTCTAATAGGACTTTTCGGGTGATACAGTACAAGCCAGAGAATATTTCTTTGTTTTGTTTTCCAGTTCAGCACGATTATCCTTTAGAAAACACAGAACAGGTGTTTCATGACATTAAAAACTTATATTTCCCCAAAACAAGGACAATTTGCTGAAGATTTATCCTATATAGTAGTTTTGGTCAGCAAAGTGAGATCCCCAAAGCCAACTGGATTTGATAGGTCTGAATCAGAGGACTACTATCTCTTAAAGCACAAAATAAAAAAATAAAAATCCACTTCATATTTTATTATAAATTTATAAAATTATTACTAAAATTCTATTTTATTAGGAAATATTATTATTGAAGGTATCAATTCTAAACCCTAAATCCAGTTTATAAAGCAGCCTCTCCCTGCCCAGTCGTGTGTGTGTGTGTGTGTGTGTGTGTGTGTGTGTGTGTGTGTGTGCGCGTGCACACGCATGCTTCCTGGGGGCGTCAAGCATTAGAGATCCTCAGGTGGTAGGTACACCAGTGTGATGACTGAATCCTACCTGGTATTACTTTGTTTTATGAAACCAAATCTCTCAGTCTCCCCAACAGTTAATCCCACTGAAAATGAGATGTCTTTAAAATTTACTATTCTCTGATTACAATGGACTTTCTACTTGGACATCCAGTAACTATTTGCTGCTGAGTGTAGAATCGTTCATTCCTCCAGAAAGAGAAAATAAATACCCCAGGATTTGTGAAATGGGACCACTGGGTGTTACCCCTCCAAAGGCGTCTCCTCATCCTTGAATAACATCCCAGGTCTTTACTGTGGCCTGCAAGGCCATGTCCCCAGTGCCCCACTGGTGTCCAGGGCCTCGATGCCGTCTCATCTCCCCCATCTCGCCTGCAGGGAGGCTCACTGATCGGGCTCTAAGTTTCCTTTGATTTCTTTCAAATCCATCTATTTATTTTAAATCTTCTATTTTATCCACTATTTCTCAGAAGAGAGGTCCATTACCTTAGTCTATCATTTTCTGAAACTGTGTAATGAAGACTCTTACAATGCTACTGCCCTGAGATCAGTATCATGAAGACTGAGGCCATCTTTACTGAGTGGCAAAGCCGAGATTCAAACCCAGATTTGTCTGACATCAATACTCTTCCCTTTTTATATTGCATGGACTCTCAGAATTAGAATTACTTGGTTAAATGGCACTTGTCAGAAAGATTCAAAGATCTTTTAACTGCCATCAGTGATGACTAAGAGTTCAGGCTTACCTGTACTTTCACCAGTCTGTGGTTATTAAAAGTGGAAACATCAAATACATTGTTTTAATTATGTATTTCTCATTACCAGCAAGGCTAACTATTTATCCATTATCATTTCTACTTTTTATGCTTCCTCATGTTGACTCCACAGGTGATATGCCCCCTAGGGTAGAGCACACAGCACATCGTAAATGAAATACCATCACAAATCAGGGCCTATTTGGAAAATAACTACTTATTACCCAAGATTAATGAAGGAAAGTAAATTTACTAAAATATTTCTTTATTTGAATAAGGTCAATGTCATTTCTTGAATTCCAGCTAGCATCAAATAACAATCAGAAAAAAACACTTGACAAAAAATGTTATCCAATTGAAACTAACAGTGGATAGAAAACTCCTTTAAACTTTAAAAGAAATATATTAAACAGGCAACATACAGATCTAAAAAGTTGCAAGTGATGCTTTCACATTAGATCTTATAAATAAAAAAATTCCCCAATATAATCATTTGTTCACTACCTCCCTGCAAAAGCACATGGACAGGAAAAGATAATCACATCTTAACATTCGCAACTGTTACTATGTTCTTTATAAAGACTGTCTGCGATGCGGTGGGTCTGGCAATCCCTTATTCAAGTAATTTTTGTTTTCCCCAAGTTATCAAAAAGTACTACGGTCTGAGATAAAATGTCACAAAAATCGCCATAGGAAAGCAAAAAGCTTTAGCAGGCAGACGTGAAGATAGGAGTTTTCATGGCTTGACCATGACCATGAAGATGATTTTGTAAGTTTAAAAGCCATCAATCAAAGTACCAAGAGTTACAGGCAACAACCTGGTTTGTTTCTGGTTGCTACTAAACAAAGAGTTTTAGTAAAAAGAACATTAAGTAAATTTTAAGTATAAAAGAATCAGTGCACATTTATTTGCTAATGACAATGAAAATGTTATAGTATGCTCTGAGCTCAGCTTTAAACCAACAAAACAACACTTATTTTTTTCCACTCTCCATCTTAGTGGTTCGCAAATATGTGTGTGCTCAGAATCACTGGAGGTGCCTGTCGAAAACATATTCTGAAGCTCCACACCTGAATTTCACTTCAGGTGGTTTGGAACGGAGCCCCGTGACCTGTGCTCTGAACAGGCACTCCAAGACCCGGCTGGTCCTCGGGCCGCCCTGTGACAAACACTGATATCCCTTTAATATATACCAAAATATTGTTTATTGTTTGTGGCTTCATAGTAAAATTTCAAGCTGAATAAAACATCCACACAATTAGAACACAAATAGGTACATTAAATAACGGTTCCAACCATTATGTAATTGTATCTCTTTTTAAAAGTGGCGTCATAAGCACCACTTACACTAAAATTTTAAAATCAATTTTGTTTTAATCCAAGGCACCTGTAGTATACTTGCTGGTGTGAGAGAAGTTAAATTCAATTATACAAAACAGTACAGAAAAGAAAGAATCCTGGCAGTGATTGATTTTTCCACAGAGGAAACACTTCTCTTCGGAAATGAGCTACTTAAAGTCAATGATTTTGAGGAAATGAAATCAAATTTCGAATAATATGACAAATACCCTGTGCAAACTGCTTTACCGAGTGATTTTTAGCAAATTACATTACTGTAAAAAAGATTCATGCTCATGCTTTTCATAACAGCCATTTCCATTTGTATTAGAAATAATCGAATGATTCCTCTCGAACTTTTGCCTGAAAATGGGTACTGCGTACATCTGGGAGTCCTTTAATAAGTTCAGGTACATGGATTTTACAATACTGGACATTTTGAAGGCTTTAATCTCAAGAGGATTTCTCAAGTTCATAGTCTACAAATTAAATATTCTTCTGATGGTATTAATATTTTTTCATGAAATAAATTCTGTGATGATGTCTCTGAAACATGAATTTCAAAATGTTCAGACTACAAGGAAAAACACTAGTGACGCATTTTCTATGTTGAAATGACTAGAGTGAGTAATCATTAGAACGTTCTCATTCAGTGTTCTAGGATAAATGCTAAGACAGAAAGCAATGTCAAGATTGTTTGTATACATAGCACGTCAGGTATTGCTAGAAGGGAGAGTCTCTCATAGTCTTTGTACAGATTTTAGGCAGTCAGTTCCATCTGTAAATGACATCTTAGGGTAAATTTATGAAGGCATATAAGAATTAAACGGTACTATTTTATAAAACAGTATTATTTTGCATCCCACAACAAATGTAAAACCACCATTTTAGCTAAAAGAGATAAAAAAGTATTTTGAAGCCAGCAAAAATAAGTTTACATCACTTGTGAAGACAGAATTAAGTGCATTTTAAAATGTCATTTACAGACTGTTTCTGTAGTACCTAGAATATGTACGAAAACTACAACAACCCCTCCAGGCTCACATTTCGAGGTTAAGCTTACTAACAAATGCTTCGCAATATCCTCAGTTCTGGCATTAAAACAAAGAAATCAGAAGTATTAACTCTATTTTTCAAATTTTTGCCTTCAAAAATCTTAACACTGCTTCTAATACAGCCTCCTTAATTTACATGGGTACGCGGCGTTGCAAGCACCAGGCTGTACAGAGTAATGCAAACCAGAATGTAGTGGTGGGGTCTGTGAAGCAAAATATCCCCAGAACGTGCAATCTGAGCTGAATCTATATGCTGTACAAAAGGGGAGAAGTAAGTTCATTACAAATACAAATGCAAAAATGATTTTCATAATATTGAACCGACAGAATGAAGATGTTCAAGAATACGAGCAGTCAGGAAATGAATGCATTACCAGGCAAATACCCTTAAAAACTATCATGAGAGGAATGTGTTCGCCTAACTGGTGTTTCAGGCAAAGAGCAGCTCTTAATTTCCCCCCAAAATTTCCTTTAAAAGTGAAATACAACATTGATGATCAGAAGGGAAACACTCCAATAAACAACGTGAGGCTCTTACCCAGCCCTAAGGCTCTCGGACAAGATGTCCTGAGACCAAAGGGTAGCAGGTTAAGGGCTGCGGGCCTGGGTGTCACAGGAGGGAATTCTGACCTCTTACAACGACTGGTTATGAGAGAACCAGGATGGGGAGCTCTTAGTTAGACCTCATGTGTGGCGGGCAGGAGGGCAAGTGTGTTTAGGTTAAATAAAGGAAAACCTCCAGCATCTGAAACTTAGGGGTAATTTTCATATCTGGGGCTGGCCCCAATTTTCTATTATTTACCGTCTTATTTATCAATATTCTGTCCAGTGGCTGTGTTCTACTGGCCAGAAATGCACTGAAATTTAAATAGATTTTATGTACTATGCACAAATTTACATGTGGTTGTCTTTAAGGTTTTATTCTTACTGTAAATCAATGTTTAAATTATTTTATACAAAATTTAATAATTTAGCCTATGAAGCAATTTAAATACTTCAATTCCCTCAAAAAGACAACATTTTGTACATACATACAAGATGCACACATATGAAAATGGTGGTCAAAAGAATTTTTTGGCAGCTGCTTCTTGCTGAGTCCTAAGGAAAAAAGAGAAAGAAAAAACTGAAAGAATTTCTGTATACTTTACTTTGGAAAGAAATAGGATTGCTTAAAATTGAAATATACAATGTCTTTTGAAGTCTAAAATACATTAGGATAAGCATACACTCTGTACGTGCACTCCCATATGAACTGAACTAGACTAGAAATAATATTTGCTTTGTATAAATCTAACTAATAGGTATTGAAAGTTCCATTATGAACACAGATGATACTGAGTATTCCAAATTAAACAAATACAGCAAAATGTTCGGCCAAGTTTTAGAGACTCACCTATACATGACATAACCAACGAACAACACTGTCTGTACCACTACGAATATAACGAAGTGCACCGTGGATAAACATGATGGAAAAGGTGGCAGTTCTGGGCATTTCAGTCTTTCATTTGATAGCTATAAGGCAAAGAACTTTCTGTTACAATCAGTCAAATTAGTATTTTAGAAAAAGAAATAAATGTGAAATCTTTATAAAACTCACGGTCTACTGTATAACACAAGTATTTTCACTTATTCATCCTGTAAATATCTTCCATCCCAACTTTTACCACTCAATTTTTTTAAAGAGTAGTTGACACTGGAAGGCCTCCACCTTTTCACTGTCCAGTCACTCACTCATTGCCATTTGGCTCCTATCTTTGTCAAAGTGACAGTGATTTTAGTGTCCTTGGGGGTGACAGACCACAAATTCCTGGACACTTCCAGGTTACACCGCTGTACTAAAGTAATTATTAAGAGCATCACCTTCGACGGGGTAACCGTGTCAGCGTCTGAACCAGAACACTTTTGAGAGTGCTCAGCATCAGTCTCACGTGTCCTGGTTCAGATGACTGCATAGTTTCCCTACTAATGAACGACCTGACGATATCCTGGCTTTGGCTCAGCTCTCTTTGTTCCTGATCTCCTAGTGTTCGACATTACTAACCGGTATTTTGAAAGTGTTTCTTTTTCTATTCCCACGAGTATTCCTTCTATTATAAGGAGGTAATTAAATATCACGAACAAGGTATCTAGACAGAAGGGCTCCTAAGATTTTTTGTTTTTAATGTGCATACATCTACGGGATAAAGTTCTTCAGTGCATAATACCACCCACAGCATCAACTGGACCATTTTGACAAAGGCTAAAATTGGGGAGAAATAACCTCAAACAGAACTAAGGGAATAGATAATAATGCTTTGGATGAGAGGTAACGGGCAATAAGAAAACATTAAGCCATATTTAGAAAACTGGAAGAGGAAAAGGCAAATGCTCCAAGTATCTGTGAATTTTGTGAGGGTCTTTAAAGCCAGTAATCAAGAATAAACTTAAAAGTACCAGGGATCGGTCTTCTAATGTTGTCTCTTATGCATGTTAAACGTCAAAAAAAGTTACCTATTTTTAATATTTATTGCCAATCTCCAAAAGTGAAATGGGGCTTACACTAAAAAAGACCCAATAAAGCAAAACAAAAACAAAAAACGTTTTAAAAAATGAAACAAGGCAGGAAAAATAGCTGGAAGACCTTGCTTAAAATTGCCGCTAGTCAGGTAGTTTTGATCTGTGCTAAACAGCTGAGACAGACAGAAATATGAGTTACCCAGCACAAGTCAGTCTAACAAAAGGGTTTGTTGTCAAGAGAGACATTTATCTTTTCAAAAATATTTACAGATATAATTATCGATAAGAGCCATTTTTTTAAAGAAACCTTACAGAAAAGAACCTAGGAAAAAAGTCTGAAATTGTGATAGCTCCACTAATTGGGATAGCAATTTATTTTTTAAAAAATTATATTCAATAGGCTATGGAAGCATAATATGGTACATATAGACACATGGAATAATTCCATCTTTGACATTATAAAAGATCGTTAGCATTAACCAAAAATTTAAAGTATTTTCAGTAGAATAAAGTTGAATGTGTTCCTTTCCTGAAGAAGACTGATGCAAAGCGGGCGGGAGCAGCGCTTACCACGTTCCGCTGCACCAGGCTCTCTAAGTCCCGCTTCACCACGTGCAGGTGCTCCTTGATGTCACTGAAGTGCTGCGCTGTCTCGTAAACGCCCCCTGCGGATCCTGGGTGCTGCATGCCACTGACCAGCCTGACGGTTTCACTCATGGAATTCCTGCAACAGAAAATCCCTTTAGACAGTGGGATTGCTAGGAGATGGTTCTTTCCCTCACAGATTTTAAATGGTTAGATACAATTCTAAGCCCAAGATATCAGATTATTAAAGAAAGATAAAAGATCAATATTTTAAAAAACTGAACCGTCTTCAACCTTGGAAAATAATTTATAAAATTACAACTTAATATTATGCCTTTATCTTTTACTAAAGAGTAGGCTACCATTCAGATAAGAAGGGGTCCAAGAAAATACATGTGTGCAGAAGAAATACAGGAACAAAGCAGGAATGAATGGGATGGATTACCAAGAGGGCGTGGGTGGGAAAGGGCCGGAAAGAAGGAAAGACCAGGAAAGGGGTAGTCTTTCCCGCAGGGATATGGGTTTACGGTACGATATCACTTTATGTACACACTAAAATTGAACCAACAGGTAAATACATTGTAGATAAGAACACAGGTTTCCCTGTTGGAGAAAGAATTTTCAATACGGAAAGGAGGAAGGCTGAAATCGACCCCGCAGTGTTCAGTCCAGTCCAGTCCAACTGGAATCCAAAGCATCTGAATAATCTCACGGTTTTTAAAAACACATGTAGATTGGTGGATACAAAAATAGAGATATTTGTGGGTTAGAATACATTCATATATTCCCTCGCTCTGTCCACTGAGAGCCTAGAAACAACGGCACCCCAGTCGTAATGAGCACACCAGGTGCCCAGATCTTGGTTTCTAATTACCTCTCTCCAATAAAAGGAACCAAGGCTCACTAGAGAAGAGGTTGATTCTAGAGCTGGGGCAGAGAAAATAAAAGATAAGCCTGAAACATAGTGTGGTTACCAGAAGGTAAAGAAATGCATAAAAAAAGATGTGGGCTGAAAGAACACTAAAGCCAATCTGGAGAAGTGCCTAATGACCAGAGCTGGGATAATCTGAATAACAAAAGAAATAATGACAGTATTGGATTGTAACCCATAGAAAATATATTCCTGAGTCCATACTGATATAAATAATTAATAAATAAAAAAAATGGGGGAGAAGGAAGAGCTGGTCCTTACAGAATTTCAATAAATAAATAAATGCAGAAGGAAAGATAGAAACAGAAAAACCAGCATTTGGTAAACACCACTTTCTTGTTGCAGGCGAGACATCAACGGATGCTAAAATGAGTGAGCAAAAGTTTAAAGTGAAACAGGATATACACACAGTCTCAGAGTATCTTCCCCCAAATATCTGTTAACTACTAAGGGAAAGATAGTAACTTAAAGAAACTGGGAAGAAACCATCGTAGGCAAGTGAAGCTAACATCACCAGTAATAAGATATACTGACATTGTGAATATGGTACACTGTTGTATTCTTGTCGAAAATGCAGAACCTCTATCCAATCATGAATATATATCAGACAAACCCAAGTTGAGGGACACTTCACCAAATAACTGATCAATGTTCTTGGTAACTGTCATGGTCATGCCAGAGAAGGAAAGATGAACTGTTTCAGACTGCAGAAGTCTAAAGAGAGATAACTAAACGCAGCACGTGATCCTGGACAGGATCTTCGAACAGAAAAATGCACAGTGGAAAACTGACGAAATTTGAGTAAGATCATTAGTTTAGTTAATAGTACTGTATCAATGTTAGCTTCTTGGTTCTGACAATTGTACTATAACCAGTTAGGGGAAGATGGGTGGGGGATATATGGAGATTATTATTTTTGAAATGTCTGAAGTCTAAAATTAGATCAAAACAAAGATTTAAAAAAATAATGTCACGCAATCCAGTCTATTTCTAAACCAATTTAACTATTCATTTAGCATCATGAATATTTTAATCACAAGTTTACAAATTGAAGATTTTTAAAAATTCCAAACACTGCAACTGAAAGAAATACAAATTTGCAGTTGGAAGCTGGGTTGCCTTTAATCTCTACGTGCTGGATATTTTCACCTTCTATTTAACCTAATCCTGTTGAATCTTCCAGTCCTAAAGAACTCCCCTTGACACTCTTGTTCATCAAGGGTTATACTGGCTGGGGCAGTGCTATAAAGTATTAGCTTATGAAATACGACATTTTAGCTGTTTCTGTTCTCCAGGCATTTGAAGTTGTTAATTATCTGCATAAGTGGATCCTTTTTAGAATCTTATCATTCAACGTTCCAAGGACACAGTATCTCCTCTTTGCTCCAACTCTTTGTCCAGCCTCTCTCAGGGCACAAGATGGAATGAAAAAGAGGTAGTCGCACATAGCGTATTTCCTTTAAAATGTTTTTACTCCATCAAAAAGGAGTTCCTGCATAAGGCATGCTTGTATTACAGTCCTACGATGCTATGCGTGCTTATTCCCCTCGTATTTTTCAAAGAACTGTGATATATTACTCGTAATCTTTTCGTATTTTAGAAATGTATAAGTAGTTCTGGCTGTAGAGTCAATGTGACGAATCTTTATTTTTTTAAAGGTGCTACAGCATTTCTTTTCTAGCTTAAAATAATTTAAAAATTTAAACATGTCTGCAGTTTCTAAATATCAAAAGTTCTTGTACTTTACATTCCAGTATTAATAAAATGACCCTAGAACGTGAGAAATCATGAATTTAAGATAAACAGAGTACACAACACTCAGACATTACTTCTGGATACTTACTTCATTTCGTTTACTTGTCTCAGAATCTCATGCTGAGTGTTCACAACAGTGTCCAGTTCTTGTTGAGTGATCTGGAGGAAAAACAAAAGATGGCCAGCTGGCTCGATAACCCACACTCCATGGGAACACACGGCTCAGCAGCCTTCCTCCTCCGCTCTCCTCCATCAAAGGCTACCTAAGCAAAGCTGCAATTCGGAAAGCTCACCTGTCCATGCTGCCCAGGGATTCCTGCTCCTCTTTTAGAGATCTCCTCCG
>NW_011888843.1:3661761-3686788 GCF_000151845.1 Pteropus vampyrus | reverse complement strand
GTCTGCAGTTTCTAAATATCAAAAGTTCTTGTACTTTACATTCCAGTATTAATAAAATGACCCTAGAACGTGAGAAATCATGAATTTAAGATAAACAGAGTACACAACACTCAGACATTACTTCTGGATACTTACTTCATTTCGTTTACTTGTCTCAGAATCTCATGCTGAGTGTTCACAACAGTGTCCAGTTCTTGTTGAGTGATCTGGAGGAAAAACAAAAGATGGCCAGCTGGCTCGATAACCCACACTCCATGGGAACACACGGCTCAGCAGCCTTCCTCCTCCGCTCTCCTCCATCAAAGGCTACCTAAGCAAAGCTGCAATTCGGAAAGCTCACCTGTCCATGCTGCCCAGGGATTCCTGCTCCTCTTTTAGAGATCTCCTCCGACAAGGAGGACACATATTTTCTCTGTTCATCGAGAATCATATCTAATTGTCGGTTCAGCTGCTTGATTTCAAGATGAATACGATTCTGTCCTTCAAAGATTTGTCTCAGCTCACGATCTCCCACACTCTCGAATATTTCATCCGCTAAAGTGGAAATTACAAATTAAAATTATTAGAATCACCTATACACATGTCGTTTCCAAAATGCCGTAAGTGACAAAAGTAACGACACATACTAAAATCAGAACATCAACAACAGTGATATGACCTCCCTGACATCGAACATGCAGAGATAATTAATTCAATCATGATTAAGTTACGATTTGTTCTAGACATCTCTGGTGGGTGAAAATTTATTATAAATTTGGTCTGAATTTTTTCACCTAAAAATCATTTTCTCTTTCAAATATAGTGTGTGATTCTATTCATATGCGTGGGCAGAACTAACCTATGTAACAGAAATCAGAATAGTGGTTGCCTCTGGGGAGGGAGGGTTGACGTGAAGAGGCACGAGGGAACGTCCAGGGTGATACGAAATATTCTGCGCACTGATTTGGGTGACGGTTAAATGGGCATGCACATCTGTCAGAATTCGTCAAACTATTCTCTTAAAATATGTGCATTTTACTTACGTAAAGATTAAGAAATGGAGTGGAGAAGACCTGATTTTCCTTTTATACCTGACCATGCTGAAAACAGATTATTTCGTTCAAACACTTATTACAATAAGCTTCAGGATATACTCACGAGTCACATGTTACATTTAAAACAAATCCAAGAAAAGAATAAAATGTATTTTTCATTTTTAGCTTCATTAAGTCTGCGTCACATGGTCGATCACTTAGAGAATCACATACCACATAGAGTTCGATGGGGGAACAGCCCATATAACGAACGTTAGCAGACAAAATAAAGTCACTCTACTGGGCCCTAACATGTTTTATCTGTGACATGTAGTGCACTTAGCATTTCATCACAGTGGCCTGCTTAGACTAAAGTTTAAAATTCTCAATCTTCACGTCCGAGATTCTGTTGCGTAAGGGGAGGAGAGCCAGATAACCGCTTAAAATCATTCTCCCAACAGTTTTGATGGTTTCCAAGTATTGTCTCTGTAATAATAAGGTAATTATGTGCCACTAAAAGTAAAGAAATAGAGTTTGGATGGCTTCATTCAACAAATGTTTACTGACTCTCAACTACTGTTGTACAGCACTGTTGTTTAGTTAGTTTAGGGGACACGGCACTGAACACAACGAAGTCCCTGTCCCCATGGGCTCACTGCAGTGGGCCACTGCTCACACGGGTCACCACGGTAGCCCTTACTGCACACCCCACTCCATCACATCCGGTTTCCAAGCCCTTTAAAGACTGAGGATTTGCTTACAAATTATTTCCGGAAATTACTTGGAATGTGCCAGATGAGAGAGAGAGGACGAGGTGAATGAAAGTGTGAGGTGACACGCGCGCCGTGCCTGCCGCTGAGGCCCCGGGGACAGCTTCGCCACAACTCACCAGGCTGCCCCTGCAGGTCCGGGTGACCCTTCTGGAACTCCTCTTTTTTCTTATCCAATTCTTGTTGAAAGTGCTCAAATTCCTCCTGATATTTTTCTTTTTCTTTTTCTGAAATTTCTTTATCTGGTGTAGGCTTTTTTGGAGTTTAAGGACAGATCATTGAAAAATATATTAAGAATGTTAAAAAATAATAAATCTCAATATATATTTTTCTTCCTTTTAACTACCATTATTTGAAATGTTAACAAAAAAATTTATTTAAATCATAACCAATTTACTTTTGCTACTAATAATTACAGCAAAAAAAAAAGGGCCACTACCATTTACTGAGTGCTTGCTAGAAGTGCAATGCCTTATTCAACGCTTACAAACGTCATGAGATGGCCAGTATGAACATCTGTTTACTCGTGAAGAATGGAGCATTACAGAGGCTAAGTAACTTACACAAGGTCACATGGCAGTAACAGGCAGAAATAAGAGTCAAACCTAACGCAGTCTCCCCAAGTTTTCAGCTATGAGGCAATACTACTAAACTGAAAATAAACTTTTTGAAAAAACTGTTTATACTTACTGGCTCTTTCCCAGGCTCAGTCAATTGGAAAGTGAGAAAAGAAAGGACATCATGGTCATCTACAAATTAAAAAAAAAAAAAAAAAAATCTGAAAAAGTTCCATAATAGGTTATTTTTATGGTTGTGAATCTACTTTGTAGATATCTATTTCTTTAAAAAATAATGACAGATAAGAAAAATCAGCTCTAATTTTGTAAATGCAATGGTGCTCTGTGAACTTAGAGACAAAGATCATCTGAAAGACATTAGAAATAAGCAAAAATTCACTTTCTTAAGTGTTAAACACATAACAGATGTTTAATAAATGTCTGATAAGGGAATGAACAAACAAAACAAGCCTAAACTCTGAACCCTGGTACCAAAGTCCTCCCGTATTTTCCCACGGATCTCTATGGACTATGTCCCAGGCAAATGAGACAAAATCTGGTCCTTCACCTACTTCCTGTACCTATTGTCTCTAAACCTCTCCTACAGCACTTACCACTTCTTGCCTCACTGTTCTATCGTAAACATGGCACTGCTCTGTCCTGCTTACTGGGGCAGTCCTGATTTACCTGTGCCCTGGAATTACTAATGGCATCTTCTTTTGTTCTCAAAGCATACTGATTTAGATAATATGATTACATCATGCAAATTTGTTTCCCTCAACAGCAGATATGAACAATTTTATTAAAAAAAAATCATATTAAAAATCAAATTAATTTCAAGCTGTTTTAAGCTCAAAACAAGGACTTATCAGATCAAACCTCATAACATCAAATTAAAATACCAACCCTGGTTAGTCATATCTTCAAAGTAAAAGCAATTAATTTCAACTGTGTGGCAATCCCTAAGCTTTCTGCCACTATTATGGAGCTCTCGGTAGGTAGCCAGATTAACGGCAAACCGCAACGCCACGGTTAGGGTAGGTGACTGTGGGAGAGAGAAGCTGTGCAGTGTAATAGAGCACTGGACCCAGGAGTCAGAAATCCACGCCAAGTCCTGCCGGGGTCTGACCATTACTGGCCATGGGATCTTTAGAAAGTCCTTTAATCCAAGATTTGGCAAACGCATCTAAAAACAGGGTAAATATGATCCTCTCCCTCCCTATGTCATTGTAAAGAACAATTCAGATATTTGAAAATAATAAATTTATGTATTGTACCATATAAACAGAAGACGGTATTAACATCAAATAACTTCACTCACTGATCATCATACTTAAGGCAAAAAATGGTAAAACTTTTTTAAAGTTTAGACCCCAATAATATTTTCTCAGGCTACCCATCTATTTAAATGTACTGTGACAACTCTCAGGATCCTAAACTATTTGACAATTAACCTTCTGTAGCCTTAACTTTACATGTCTCCTTCACTATAAAATAGCACCCAAAGTGATGCTCTAATTTACATAACTGTATGCAGCCCCAGCCTACTGCACACCTGCGGAATATAAGCAGAAGATCAGCAATTCCAAGAGACCAAAAGACTGGGACTGAAAGCTATGGGAAGCTTATAACTAGTCTTCAAATATTGAAAGTAAACAAGGCTATACATCTCCAAAATACACTATTCCTAATAAAACTCAACTCACAAATGTATAATATTAAAAGACAGCAAGATTTACCTGCAAGACCTCCAGTTGCAGCAGATATTCCAAAATGCCCTTGTGGGGGGATTATCATATTTTCCACTTTGGCACAAAATTCATAATCATTTTTATCTGGTGTGAAGCCATTATTGATCATTACCTAGAGAGACGTATTGTAGTTATAGCTTTTACAACAGGTATTGTAAAAAGAATTTCCAATAATCAATTTATGACTGGATCTCTATATCTGGTCTAATAATCAACAGCCAAAGCTATCAGCATTCTCCCATTATTTATTATAAAGGGTAATTCCTTGTCCATTAAATAACCTCACTTAAACAAGATATTAGTACATTAAACAAGATATTTTACCCTACTATGTGTCAAAGTCTTAATGAGAAAAATTTGATATCTTTCCATGAAAATCTTTCTAAAACAGAATATGGGTTACCTTCTCTTGAGAAGACTTAGGGAACATGATTACTTTCTGCAAATGATTCACACAGAAGGGAGATCACACTTGTTCTGAAACCCTGGTGACAGAGCTAAGATGAACATGCTGAATTTATAATTTTGACGACAGCTAGTTGAGGATTCAATAGATTGCCTTAGCAAATAGTGAAGGAAGGTAATTAGACCGTCGTAAGTTAGCAGAGACAGCAAATGTATTCACATAAGAGGCAAGAAATTAAAACAGTAAAAAGACACATAAGTTTCTACTCTGCAGAATGCATATTTGAAGTAACAGCCGTAAACGTCTTTAAAGAATCTTGGCATCCTATGGAAGCACAGGAACACTCTGCTCACGATCCCAGTCAAGCAGCGGTCCAGCCTCTTCCACGCCTCCACTTCCAGCAACCCAATCACTAGCCCCACCCTAAGCAGGAGTCTCTGAGGTTAACAGTGGAAGGGAAAGGAGCAGTAGGTATGTGGCACCAGTCAGGGCACTGCCACCGTTACTTCCAGATGCAAGGTTTTGTCAGTGTAGTTAAGGTTAAGTCGCATGGGAAAAATGTTACAGTACTCTGTCCAAATTTTCAGTAAGAGAGTTAGATACCTGTCCATATGAAGGGTTGACCTCTATATAATGTGGGATGGACTCCTACCAGTTTTTAAAAATCACCTGCTATTTAGTTGACTAACATTTGTGTCTGTTTCCCGGATTGGTAATGCTCCTATTACAGTTTACATCATCTACGAATGGTTCTCCTTTACAGTCTTTCAAATCAGAATCAACAATTGGTAGGACATTTGCCCTCAAGAGCTAAAAAACAAAGGTGTTAAGTTAATCACTTTCTAATTCTGATACTAAAAATATTCAACTGTTCAGTACATTTTTTTTTTTCTTGAACGCTGAGAAACTGAAATCTATTAGAAGTCTTGACTGTCTAGTTCTAATTATTTTTTTAAAAAAATGCAGGGAAGGATAATATATTCGCTGCTCTGAGTTAGGAGGAAAGTTAGGACTGTGACTGCACAGGTCTGATGTCCGGTGACTAACACCAGTGACACTTCTTCGTGAGGTCACCGCTAACCTTCCTCACTCATCTTAAAGTTTCGACCCACTGTTAAATACTACACTTGCAAAATTTAAAAATCTCTTGTTTTGACTGTTTCCTTCACTAACAGCATCTCTTGCTCCCCTTACTTTGTTTTTCCCTCTGAAGTTCAAACCCTGGGACAAGCTAAGGGTGTGAGTACTAATCTAATAAACCTTCCTTGAGTACCTAAAATGGGCATAATATAGGGACGAGGAATATGGGCTGTTATGCCTGCACTGAGTAACTGAAGATAATATTGATGAGAAAAGACATACAAACCATAGTTGACTGGTTAAGTCCATACGACATATTTTAAAGGCCAAATGAGCATTATAGGAACAAAACTGAGTTAAGAGATAGGAAATTATGAGCTGATGTTTGGGAAATCTGATGGATGAGGGATCCAAATGAGTGTGTTCAAGAACGAGCATGACTCTGCCAGGCAGAGAGGGGAGAGTACTCAAGAAGGGACAACGGACTGAGCAAAGGCTAGACGTTAAGTCACGGCTGTGTGTCCTGCCAAGTCTCCCTCAAACGTACTCTCCAGAACACTCGCTCTGGAGACACTCGTAGGTACTGGGTGAGAACAGGATTCCGTGGTCGGGTGAGTCTGACGAACGTGCGGGTTGATGAGGTGTCTGCATTTCAGCGCTTCCCATCTTCTGTGCTAACGCGCACAGGACATAACGCGCTGGGCCCGATCTCATGTGACTGTGCAACTATTCCGGGAGCACACTGCACAGGACTGTTGTTCTGGGGACTTCTGGGAGGGTGCACCACCTCACTAAGCTGGGTCATGCAGGCCGCCTCCCTGTGCTCTGTGAACTCAAGTGTGTGTCTGCACTTGCCGTAGTTGGTGTCTGGGTTCTGCCAAGTGAAAGTAAGTGTGACTTACTGACGACACCACTGAAATCGCGCAGGGTGTCTATCATCACAGTGCAGTGCAGATCCAAGTCAATCACAAAAGACTGGACACAAAAGCCGAGGTCTCTCAATTAGTTAGGAATTTAAGACTATGCCAATACGAAGTTTTCCAAAGAACTGCCTTTTTAAGAGTTTTATACAAAGGAGTGCAAGGGTAGCCCATGATTTAGGGGAAAGAAAAATTTATAAAAAATGTTTTACTTGTAAGTATCATATAACCAGGTATCGACGGTGTCTTTAAAAAGCAGAGTTCACCCAGTATTTGTGAACTTAGTTATTGTGACTGCCCTGCCGTCCCATTCCTCCCTCAAACACAAACGAATGTGCCGCTTCTCGGCTTCACTGTACCACTGGCCAGAAATTCAGGGACCACCTCTGACCCCACAGCTGCACTAACCCGCCTGCCTCCAGCAAACCAGCAGCAACTGCTCCAGTCTCTGCCCCGGATCCCCTCCCCTCTGCCTCAGTTCAGACCACAAGCGGAGTCTTGCAGTTAAGACACTGCTGGGTTCAAATCAGTTCTGTTACTTATTTGGTACGACACTGTCCAAGTTTCTTGAAACCTCCCACATTCAATTTTCCCATGTATAAAATGGGGATACCCACCCCACAGGGCTCGTGAAGAATAAACGAGAAACTGCATGTAAAGCACCAAGCACAGGGTACAGCTCATCAAAAGTCAAGGAGTTTAAATGATCGCCTCCTCCACTCCTCCGCAAATACTGTTATAAGAACACTGCTGCCTAAGGCTTCTTCCTAAACTGCAAATCTGATCTTCAGTTTCCTGCTTAAGACTCTTTAAACTGTTCCTTACAAGATAAACTACACGAGACCTACAAGATTTGACTGCCAACCTTTCACCTCACTTCTTACAGTCTTCTCTACCCGTCAGCCACGTCAAACTACTCGCCTTTCCCAAATCTTTCAACAGTCCCTGTGCCCGTTTTCTCTGCACCCCACCTAGGAGACTCCCTCTTCCCCTTCGAGGGGCAGCTGCATTGTGAGGAGCTGTTCTGGCCTTCGCCACGGCCACCTGGCAGCCACAAGGTTCTAACCCTTTGATCCTTCAGTGGTATCTGTGCTGCAGTATTCATCACAAAGCACAGTAATGTTACATTCGTGTCTCCCCAGCAGACGACAAGCTCTGTGAAGAAAATTCCCTTTGCCTTATTTATACCTGTATCTTCAAGGCTTAGACACATACATAACAGGTGGCACATAGCAGGGTGCTTATCAACATTTACTGACTAGAAGCAAACTCAGCCGCAAGGCTTTACCACACACGGCCACTCACGTGGAGCCCTGAAGCCACTTCTGCTTTCTCACAGTTACACTGCTGAGGACAGGAACAGCATCCGAACTTAAATTCATGTCATTTCTATCAAAGATTCAAAATGAAAACGCATACTAGAATCTTGTTCATTTAATTATCTCGAAATGTATGTTACTTACTATCAACGTCTTCTGGTAATACACAATCTTTGCCCGGACAGGGTAGGGTTTATTACGAAAGTCCCTCTGGCAACTGGCTAAAGCTTGATTAGCGCCATCACTATAGTATAAGGGAAAGCAAAACAAACGAGGCACTTAAGCTTTTCAATATTTAAAAACTCACTATTTAAAATGATTAGTGTCTGGAAAGATTAAAACAGTATCCAGTTACGACAAAGTCTTGGGAAATCTGAAGTTATTTATTCAGAAGATGCAAAGCTGATGCAGGAGTTTTTCCTGTGACCCCGGTCAGGGCTCTGGATAACATTAGGCGCCAACGCTACCACATGCTGACGGCCAGGGCAGGCGCACTGATCTACGTAAGACCAGGGCACAGAATTGGAGTCACATGTGGAGCTTCAACAATGCAGATTCCTAGGTCCCACCCTAAAGCAGCTGAAGCAGAATCACAGGAGAAGGCCTTGGAATCTCTACTTGAACTGGCTCCAAAGGTAACTACCAGAGTAAAAATCACTAAAGCAGGAAACAGTAAACAGGAATTTGGATAAGTAATTTTTCATACACATTACAAATATACTAAACAGAAGCTTTGTCACCCTGAGAACCTTTAAATATAGCAATACTACGACTGAATACAGTGGCATAAATTTCTTCTTCTTATTATTTTTTAATTTTTTATTATTTATTTTTTAACTTTTTTTTAGGCATAAATTTCTTAATCATTAGTTTAGTCAAGGCTCCAAACTTTTCAGATTCCTCTTAATAAAGGTGAGAGAACACGACTAGTGGTGTCACTGAGAAGATGAGTGCTTTATAAGCCTTCAAAATTATGTAGTTTTAGGTTAAATAAAACAACATGTTTTTATGTATGAAATCTGAGGTGGTCCACAGGAAGAAGTTTAAAACAGAACCAAATTAAGACCTTTTCACCAAGCTATAAAATAAATTGCAAGAAAAAGAATAATCTTATTTCACCTGGAAAATGTTCAGATTCGAAACAATATATTTTAAAAGGTTTTCGAAAAGAAGGTGAGATCAGAAATAAAGTACACTTACTTTTGATGGTCATAATGGAATTGTCCATTGTTGCCTATAATTACTACAGCAGGATTATTTTTCTAAAAATAAAGAGAATATATTTGTTTTAAAGCCCTTAAAGAATTGTACATCATTCTGGATGTGCTATAAGGTCTCTTAATCTCTAAAACTCTAGGACCCCGAATTTTACAATAATAACTTTCTACTTACTAAAAAAAAATTTAGCACTTATAATCACTTAAAATCAGTCCCATACACCTCAATAAAGGCTGATGATGTGTCCTGTCCTTGAATAACCAACCTCAGCACACGTTGAGGACACGCTGTGAGCATGGGACAAGCATGGGACTTATAGAGTTAAGCAACATGGCTGTGGCGTTCAAGGAGCTTATTAAAGTTCTCCTTTAAACTGCTAACAGTGACCCAGTAGAGAAACTATAAGCTAATACAAAGATCTTCAATCTTAAGGCTGCTGCTCATGCACAAGTTAGTGTTTCTGATTTGTAAGTACATTCTGTACTTAACTGTTTTAGGAGAGATCATCAGAGAAACTGGTTCATTGAAAAGAGTAATAACATATGAAAAGATAACATGTGAGCCAGTAGTAGTAAAGTACATGGGTATTTTCATGATAACTGTAATAGTCTAGTCTAAGCACTACTGGTTTCATTACCCACATCTAAATGACCCATGCTTATTCATCAAAATTACTACACGCATACAGGGTGCTGGGGATGGGGGCCTTGCAAATTCTTAGAGTCAGGGCTCCATCAGGACCTCACGTTGCAGTATGACAAATCATGAACTCATAGCTTTAAATTGATAAATTCCCAGCTACATAAAGATCAATCACCTAACTTAGTGTGGGGAGTTCTCTCCTATTAAACTGACAAGAGTGTTAAATAAGCTGTATTTCTCACAGCTTAAATCTGTTAGCAGATATATTAAAGTGGGTAACAGTCTTAAAGAATATACCTTTCCATCATTGTCGAAAGAATCGAAGAATATTCCAACACCATTCCACATATCAGCTGATCCAAACACAGGACCCTCCAAGCCTTGATTTTCTGTATACCAAACTGCCTGTCAATATAGAACAGGGAACATTCAGAGGCTGGTGGTATATGCATTTATATACATTTTCTAAGTTACAGAAACGATCATACCAGGCCATCAGCTCCAATTCGACCTCTTCCGGTCACTCGAAATGTCACCTCAATTTCCCAGTTTTCAAAGGCTGCTTTTGTCTTAGTCCATACAGACCCTCTCTGGCTTTTTAAAGATGGTGCTATTCGAATCTGATCTGAACTTGGAATAGCATCTAGAACAAAAATCAGGGAAGAAAAACTTTAAGTTATAATTAGGCAAAACTCAATGAATCATCACCAAACTGATACATATACTTAGAGATCTAATTTTAACTCAGTAACCTGTACAGTAATTTTGTTAGGAAAAAATTTCATGTTGACAGTTTCAATTTTTACATTTTAGGGCTTTCTAAACACCCCCCCTTCTATTTTGAATAGTGACATATCTATGCAAAAAAAAAAAACAAAAAAAAACAAAAAACCCCACAAAAAACACAAAACACAAAAAAAGCTGTAACCATATACTAAAAATTCAAGGGGCAGAAAGGAGGAAACTATGGCTTAAAAGGCGACCAAATATTTGATTTTCGTAATATTATTTTTCAAATACGCCCAAAATTTGCATATTATTTTCAAAAAACTGCAATGTATTTTACCAATTTACAAATGTTTAGAAAGCTCAAACAGTGTGAAAAGAACATACCACTAGGAATCAAGAGACTTATTCCTAGTCTCAGTTCAGCTGTGTGACTTTGGGCAAATAATTCTCTTACTCTCTTGGGCTCACCATATGTTCACCTGTAAAATGAAGGGGCTGGACTCAATCACTCCCACAAACACCCCAGAAGTTATATGCAAAATATTGTGCATATATACAGTCTTCTAGGGAGAGAGGCAACTGCATTTCAAGTTAATAAACAGTTCTTCAGCATTAGCAGATTCTCAGAGAGAAGTGATCCCCAAAATGGTGGTTTGCATCTCCAAGCTGGGTTCAAGTTCCAGTGCTACCACTTACCAGTTGTTTGATTATAGGCAAGTTACTCCATTCCTCTAACAACCTCACAGACATATAAATGCCTATATAAGTATATATAAATATGTCAACAAATGTTAGCTAGTCCTATTATTGAACTAAATAATTATTAAAGCAACTATCAGGTCTAACTTTGAACAATTCAGATATTAACCAGTTCTGACATCCATGCTCAGAAATAACTGTATTATCTCTTTACGGATGAAAAAAACTGACAAAAAGAAAAGTTGAGATACTAAGTTAAATTACTGTTTGTCACCATCACTTTCAAACACTTAACGGCTGAGGGCAAGCATCCTGGAGAGAGTAGTGGATATAGTGTCAGAAGACCTGGATGTGAGTTCCAGTACACTAGCTATGTAACCTTTTCCAAGGACCTTAACCTTTCTTAACATTTCGGTTTTTTTTTAATCTATAAAGCAGGTAACACCTGCCTTGCCTACCAAAGATCAAATAAGAATGAAGGTGAAAGAGTTCTGACAGACAGAAAAGGTTACAAATTGTTATTTTTTTTGCCCTTATGGACTCAAGGGTGTGGACTTACAGTACAAAAGGGCATTAGAGTGAAGGGAAAAAACCCATAGGTTTGATCTTAATTTGAGAATGAATGTAAAAGGCCATGTTTAAACTAAATCTTACATTTTTCTGTTTTTCAAAGTTGTTTTACATGATGGATCTCAGGACATGAAAAGGTGAAAAATAATACATGTAGTTAATAAAACAGTGAGACTGTAAAAATTACAGCAACAATGAAAGCAAGGGACATCCACAGCAGTGATTCCTCGAGTTAGTAGATAGAAGTGTCATAGCTAAAACACTAATCCCTTTATTTCAAATCCAGTCTAGCCATACAACTTTAATTCACCCAGATACATTATCTGACATTTCTGCAGCTGACAGTTGGTTATAGGCTCTGTAAAGAACGTTAACTAATTTGAGTAGTTGATTAACATTCCTGATTGGCTAAGTATGTGGTGTAACCATGAGAGAAGAATGAGCAAGCAGGCCATGGAGATGCAGAAGTGAAAAAAAGTGTACGAATTCATCACCACTACTGAAAATCATCATCATTCCAAAAAGAAAAACAAAAAAAACCCTAAACTTGTATTTGGGACGTCTGCATCACCTTTGTGTATTAAGAACGGTACCCTAATAACAAGTACCCAGAAACATACCCTTGATGAGCAGGCACGTAATTAATGTCTGCTGAGTAATAAAATAATTGCACTCCACTTCAACTACTTAATGACTTGATCATTAAGTCAATTTGCAATTTATGCCTTTTAATTATACATTAATTTCAGTGAAATGCCCTTCCTAGAAGTCTGCTTCCTATTCAAGAATTACAGTCTAGAAATGGGACATTTTGTTTTAAGCGATGGACAGTCTAAAATGATGTATACAAATCTTATAGAAATTTCTTAGTAAGTGATGGAATTCAAAGTGCCAGAGCTTCTCAATCCATATAAAGGCATTTGTCGCTTGTTTCAAAGGGTGCATCTAATGGTCACTGAACAGAGCTTACAACCTGTCAAGTGCTAAGGCCAATTCCTTAGTCAGCAGTGACACATCAGCACTAAAGTATAGATATGTTTCTTTCACATATATAAACGTCTAGCAAGACAAGCTCTTACCTATCAACAGTGCCAAACACAGAGTTGAATAAAACATGGAACACAGGTTATTTCGATTTTTCCAAAAGTTTGCAGTTATGCTATTTTTAGTCTCATGTTCTGAAACAATACCCAAAAATATATCCCTTCCTCTACTAAAGGGACAAGTGTGACTAATAGTTAAATAAAGTGTTAATACAAGAGGAAAGATCAAAGACCACACCGAGTCCCTGCGAGGGTAAATCTGAGGTATCCTTCCAATAGGATGAGAAGTTTCTCTGACATAAAAACTTAAAAATTATTCTAAAACCAAGATATATCATGTGTGGAGCTGACAGAGTGACATCGGGTACAAACAGGAACAGTAACCATGGCTAACACTGGGTTTAAAAATAAAGAAGAGCAGAGAAGGGCCGAGAGGAAACGGGAAAGGAGGTGGGGGGCTGCTAGTACATGTCTCAGGTTGGGATTGGTTGGGGGTGCAGGACGTTTCCCCTGGATACGTGGCGTTAGGGTGAAACGGGATGCCTAGATCCGAGTTTAAGGAGTGCTTGGAATTGTAAGAAGTAACAAAACACCTCTAGAGCAAACGGAAAGAACGGACGAGATCAAAGAACGCATAGGAGGAAGGGGAGTGGACAGAATGGGAGGAAGACTGGGGGCCAGGGGGAGGGAACCTGGTGGACAGAGCCGACCTGCTGGAGGGACTGCTGAGAAGGCTTCCCTCCACCGCGCATGTGGTGTGCAGCGGGGAGGAGGTAAAGAGAAGGAGGCGCCAGGCGAGGATGGGACCCGGGCCCCCCGCCCTCTGCCCCGGCTTACTCCCCGCGTGGGCCCAGAAGGGCACGGTCCCGTCGCTCTGCACCAGGTGCGGCCCCTTGAAGCTGTATTTGTATTCGAAACGCCGATGTGGCAGCATGCCTGGGGTGCCCGTGGCACCAGCGGCTGCGGGGTCGCCTCCCACGCCGTCGCCCCCGACGAAGTGACTGAGCGACAGCAGCAGGGCGCAGAAAAGCGGCCGAACTCCGGCCTGGGGACCCCTTTGCCTGGATCCCGCCATCTTGGATTCTGGAAAGCAGAGGCCGGCGGGAGGGGGAGGGGCGCGGGAGCTGCGGATGGCCAACAGGGCGCTCGCTGATTGGCGGAACCCGAGGGACCCGGGGGGCAAGGGTGAGCCCCGCCCCTGGCCTCCGTTTTCCAGGCGGCCCCGGGACCCGGAGCATCTGTGGGCGGAGCCATGCCATAGGGGGCGGGGCCTGGAGGCGGTGCGTTCCGCGCGCCCCTCCTCTACGATCTCGGGTCAGAACCTGGGACTCCAAACTTCTCTTCCCACGTGATAACAGGTTTTGGAGGAGCCGACCCAACGCCTACCTGCAAAGACGCTTTCTCCAATTATTCAGCAGCTGGTTTTCATTAGGTGTTCTTGGCAGACACATGGCATAATCCCAGCCCACTGAGCTGCATGCACCAACCTGTGTTACGGTATTTCAAACTAGGAACCAGCGATCCACCGGGCTGTAGAGCCCTAGGATCTTTTTGTTGGTATTGAATCAGAAGTTTCTGTGAATTTGTCGCCTAACCTTTACCTCTCTCAAAATTTAATTCCAAGGGCTAAGAATGATGGCCCACCCAGGAAGCCCGAAGAGCCCTCATCTTTAACAATTTCCTTGAACCTCTCTGGCAGACCAGACTTCTGTTTTCTGAGATTAGATCCTCACTGATTTAAACTTTCATTTCCAAATTTTATTACCTGAAATTCTAACTGATACCAGAACTCAGTGTATTGAGTGCTACCATGTGTCAGGAACTGTTCTGCTGATAAACATACATTCAGTCATTTAAGAGAAAATTAACCTAATATTTTCATTTAATATCAAGGTTTTGCTCTAGTTGTTTCATTTATAAGAAACAGTCCTTTTTCTCAAACTACATGTCCACTCTCCTTAAAATAACATGATGTACATCTTAAACTGTCTTCTAGTTTTCTCCAATTATAAATCAGTGCTAAAGCACCAAGGTGTTGGAATCGACTGACTGGCTGAAGCTGAATCCTGGTTTTCTGCGTGTGTGGTCTGAGGCAAGGCGTTTAACCTCTCTAAAGCTTGGTTTCCACATCTAGATAAGGGAGATTAATAACAGTACCTACGCCACTCCATCTTAGAAAGAATTCAGTGCCTGGTACCCAGTAAGCAACCAATAAACATGTGCTAATCTACTGATTCTTCTTCATTCTTCCACTGATAGCAAAGAGAAACCTAACTCAGCCCCATTAGGTCAGTCACATCATTGATGCATTCATCATAACACACAGTCCATCTCTTCTTCCCATCTCTTATTTTCTCCTTAAGAAAACATAGCCAGTGCAGTCAGATTTGGATGGTGAACACTGAAGTATTTATTGACTTTATATTAACATAAACTGCCTAACTTTTTTTAGGTAAGTAGCAGAAATTTTATAAATAGCCCAAGGGTCAGAGCAGAGTTAATATAATTAATTTGGTATATTTTATTTGTATTACATATGTTATGGTTGCTAGTGTTAAAGAATTTGCCAACTATAATTAAATTTTCAATTTAATTTCTTCATGTATACCTTTTAGTAAATGAATAAAAAATATAGGTAAGAATTGCTTTGGACGCAATTTAGGTTAGGAAGGAGAAGGAAGAATGATGCCATATTTGACACTGTATGTTTTGAATTGATATTGGTTGCCTATGTATTAATATGTGTGGGTTAGGATTCCATAAGCTATCAAATAATATTCGTTTTATGCTGTCAGTATATGTGAAAGATACTTTTCTTGGTTTTGCTATGTTTGGACTAATTGACCCCATTTCAACTTTTACTATACATATTTTTTCTTGGTAACTGTAAAATTTGGGCTGACACTTGAAAGAGGATATGTTGCTTATTATAAAACAAAACTGTTTAACTTTTCTTCATATATAAAAAGGTCAGCAATGATATGTCTCTTTATACCTTCATTGGAATAAAACATCTTTCATTATTTTGATAAATTCAAGGCAGAAAGAGAGAGAAGGTGGGGGCAGTAAAAGTAGACAGAAGAACAGAAAGCAAAAGAAGAGAGAAGGAAATGTTTGGAGATGGGAGGAAAATGTTCTTATCTGAACTATGATATCCTACACCATTTTGACCACAGAATAAATATTTGTAGATATTGATTTCCCAATGCAAAATGGCAAAGGACAGTCAAAGGGAGATTAAGCAAAACATTAAACTGGGAATCAAGCTAGATCTAAAGAATGGGTTGTGCACATAGATAGGGAACAGTTGCAGCCCTCCAGTACATTAAAGAAGAATTGAACCAGAGCTTTTAGAAGCTTTTTTATCCACTCCCTAGAGACAAAGTCTTGTACACACATTTGGAATGCTGGAGCATATTCAATACGGAAGCTCAAAAGAAATCTCAGTGACATGAGAGGCAATACTAAAAACTTCCTGTCAGCTACTGGTTTGCTCAGTAAGTAAAAGATCTGTCTCTTTAATTCTTTCAAAGTGTTCTAAGTTGTGACATCCATGGCAAGATAACACTGGGAAGAGAACATTGTCAACAGTGAATTTCAGGCAATGCAAATCTCCCAACAGATAAATAAATGCTTTCAGCAATATAGGTCAGAATTAGAGATTTCTGCCTCTCCTTTCCCCCAAACTGCAAGCATACAGTAAAACCGTGTATTATTTCAAACTCTAACAACCTGGAACATGAGATATTTTACTCAAATCCGAGTTGGCCTGAAATTTGCCATAATTTAAGGGGTTAATGTTTGCTAAGCAAAATCATAGCAACACATTAAATCTACTTCAAAAGCAAAAATTCTGGAGACTTTAGCTTATTAATTATTCTGGAGAAAAACATGCTGAAAATTATAGATTCGTTGGTTTGGTCGTTAAAACAACACTGCACTTCCACTTGTTATAGGTGTAGTACATAACTGAAATAAATAAACTCCATTAAAAAAAATTCCTGACAGTACTGATCAATATATGAGTTAATATTTCATGAAAAACAATGCTGCTTTAACCTTTTCACTAAATCAAAGTGCTTTTCACCCAATTCATTATGCTCAGTGAAATTTTATTATTCATTTTAGAGCATGACTATAAATCATTTATTAAATCATCCCAGAATTCAAGGATGCTTCAATATTAGGAAATTTATTAATGTAATAAATTAATAAATTTATTAATGTAATAAAACGGCATTAAGCAATGATAATATCTCAATAGATGCAGAAAAGAATTCCATAAAATAATCCTCATTAATAGCAAGAAGGTTTAGCAATTTAGGAATAAAAGAGAATTCCTTAACCTAGAAAATGATCAAAAACCTACAGCAAACAGTATTCTTAATGGTAAAATTTTAGAAGCTATTTTTATGACAGAAGTAAGAAAAAGGTTCTTATTTTTACCTTTATTATTTAATATTATTCACTATTGTATTGATGGCCTTAGCTAATGCAATCGCCCAAGAAAATGAAGGGGAAAAAAAGAATTGGAATGAAACAGACAAAAATGTCCTTATTTGTACATTATATCATTATATTATTATCTTCATAGAAAATTCAAGAGAATTCAGAGACAAACTATCAGAAGAAATATGAGAGTTGCCTTCCTTTAAATCCAGTAATGACAAATGAGAAAATATGAAAAAATGCCATTTGTAATAACAAAAACTATAAGCTGCCAAGTAATGTCTAACTTTAAAATGTACAAGCATTTAAAAAAAACATTATTTAAAGATATAGTGAATTTTAATAGAAATGTATACTACGTTCATGTTAGAGAAGACTTAAATGGTATAAATCTTAATTATCTCTCCATTAATTTATAAATTAAAAGCAATTCTCATAAATGAGGAAAATAAAACTTGACTGGCTCACTTAGAGAGCAGCAGGCCAAAACCAGCCAAGAGTATTTTGAAAAATGAGATCAAGGAAGAAGAATTTTTTTCTGTTAGATTGTTCTATTGATTCTACTATCTATTATAATTTTTACAATGAACACAGGATGGTATTGGCACAAGGCTAAATAGTCCAGTCGATCAGAATACAGCCCATAGACATACATGTAGATGAGAGCATTGATATTTCGTACTACGAAATATTAGAAATATGCTGGACTATTCAATAAATGGTATTGGGAAAATTAGCAATTCATTTAAAATAACAAAATTATCTTACACAAATTATCTATCTTACACAAAATTAAATTCCAGGTAAATTAAAAGTTTATATGTGAAAAAGCAAAACTATAATCTTTTAGAGAAAATGTAAGTGAATATATTTATGACTTCAGTGTAGGAAAATATTTCTTTCAAACAAACACAAGAAGCTCAACTTGTAAGAAGGAAAGACTGATAAATTTACCTAGTGTAAATTCACAAAAAAACTTCTATTCAACCAAAGACACACTAAATAAAGTGGAAGAAAATATTACATACAGGAAGAATATAATTTCAGTGCATAAATATGGCAACGGATTAGTATCCAGAACACAAAAAGAACTTGAAATAATAAGAAAAATTATACAGCTCTATTTAAAAAACAAAACAAATCAAAGGATTAGAACAGGCCATTTCCCCAAGAGGAAATTGGAATTGCCAAAAAATAAATGTTAAGATGTTTATCCCAAGTAACATGAATTAAATCTGAGAAATTGGAAGTTAAGACATTGACACATCATTTCCTAGTGATTAGTCTGGTAAAAATTTTTAAAATATCAAATATTGGCTAATATGTAGAGAAATGGGAACTCTCAAACACTCCCCTCACCAATGACACACATTCTTGATGGCTAAAGTCAGGGGTAAAATCTATGATCATGAGACACTTCCGTAGCTTTTTTTAATAGGCCCTCATTTTTGCTTACACTAGCTAGAAAAGATTTCACTTAGTTGCAGCAAAAATAGTGTTAAAACTAAGGTTTCACAATAATTCATTGTTTGCATTGCTTGGATTAACTCTTTTTGGAAGCTCATAATGATGGAATCAATCATATTTGGTAAGAGTAATGAAAATGATATTTTCTCTTTGCTCCTTCGATATATGATCATTCATTCATTCATGCATGTGTTAATTCATATTCACTCATCAAACATAACTGAGCACCATACTAGAGGCAAGGCAGTAGGAATATAGCCTCCCTGGAGATTTCGGATCAAAATAATTAGAAAATTATTATACATACTTTAATAAATGGGATGCTTTAGGTTGTAAGAATAAAAAACTCAATTCGAAGTGGCCGAAACAACAAGAAAACCTGTTATCTCACAGAACGGGAAGTTAGAGGTAGGACTGGGTACAGGAGAGTACAGCCAGGCTCTGCTCTGCATCTTTGAAATGTCCTTGGCTTGAGCTTACGTTGACTTTGTCCTGAGGCTTCTCTCTGAGTTCTAAGATAGCACTTCCTTCTTCATGTTTCATGAAAGAGAGAAAAATCTCTCTTCCAATCTTGGAATATGATTTCTGCCTTTCCTTCTGATTAGGCTAACTGAGGTTACGTGTCTATTTTTGGAACATGAGCAGTAGCCAGGGGAAGACCATGTGCTGAATCAATTACTAATAAAGAGCATAGAATGACCAGGTTTGGTTAAGAACAGTGCTTCTCAAACTTTAGTGTGATTTAGAATCACCTGCGGAGCCCACCCCGAACATTTATGGTTTAGTTGATCCAGGATAGGGCCCAAGAATTTGCATGGCTAACAGTTCCAGGTGATGCTAATGCTACTTGTCTGGGGTCTATACTTTTTTGAAAATCACTGGCTTAGGTAAAACATGACCTGTTCCAGGAGATGGGGATAGAGGTAGCTCCCCTGAGTCACATGGGCTATGGGTGTGAGGGGTTAGTATCTGACCAAACCTGGGACTCAGTTTCGGAAAGAAGAAGATTGAAATATAAATTCAGAAGGCAACCAAAGGTGTCTCCTACCCATGTTTAAGCAAGAACATGGGCAACCAACAGTGTTTCCTACCCATGTTTAAACAAGAACATCTTATAGATTTTATAGATTTATTAAGGGTGCAAAATACAAGTGATCTAGGTTAGAAGGACATGATAACACGATTATAAGAACAAAGAGATTTCATTTCAAGATTACACCATAGTTCAAGTCATCAGCTTTCAATCAACAGGGTTACAAGATTTAACTTTTGCAAGGAAGTTTTAACATGGAGTTGCATCTAGTCTCTAAGTGGAACAGCCACTCCCCTCTCTGAATCACCTTTCCTGGCACATGGAGTCATTGTCTCTGCAAAGCTAGTGTGTAACTGCCATGGCAGGGCTACAAAGCAGTTGCTTAAATTCATCTCAGGGTGGATTTTAATTAGGGCACCTTTTTATAGTTGAAGATGTGACAATAGAATGTTTGGTTTGTCAAGTTTTTAAAATCAGTTGTGCCTGTACCTATTAGCCAAAGTACGGTAAGAAAAATAAAAAAATGTGTTTCCTAAAGCTCCTTAAAACCACTGGTTTCAAGAGATGCTGTGAGGTACTACGAGAATAAGGATTCTATAAGCAAATAAGTTTGAGACTTGCTTTTTCATATGCACATTAAAGTATTAAAAGCTCATAGAAGTTCTCTAGTGGTGAAGCCCAATTAATTTTGTTTTCATACAACATTTCTTAAGGTTATTTGATCACAGAACCCTTTCTTAAGGTTATTTGATCACAGAACCCTAACAACACGTATTAATACACTGCAGTACTTCGGTCTTGTGAAACACACTTCAGGAAATGCTAAACAAGACTACTTTGAAACACTGTCAAAGAAAATCTCAGTTTCTGTTGGTAACCACTCTCAGATTTACCAAACTTCTCTTTGAAAGCAGTTCACTCTGATGGTTGATCTAACTGTACCACAGCTCAAGTTGATTTCCTGGTGTTTCACACATACCGTGACTAAGCTATGAGCAAATGTAATAAAATGATTTTCATATGACTTTTCTGCTAGTTGCTACTCTGCTACAGTTGAACAAAAGGAGGGCTGAGCAATGCTTTGTACACGATAGACACTTAAATATTTTTAAAGGTGGTACACAGCTGAGGAATATAATCACGAATACACAAAGCTTTATATGTAATCACTCAAGCATTCTGATTGAATAGGATGTTAGCAATTTGCCAATGACTCCTTCAGAAATCTGAATAAATATTTGAAGTATGGAATCACCAGTGATGTTTATTTCAAACACATTCAATTCAGTTCAGTTTCCTAAATGCTTTTTGGGTGGACGGCTGTGAGATTCCAGGCTCTGTACTATTTGTTTGATACTTTAAGAACTATTTATAATATTTAAAATTTAAGACAGGTTTTTTTTTCCCCCTTAATTTCTAGACTCAATAATTTCATTATAGTCTAGATGAATAAAAACCTAGTTATGCTAAATGGAAGCTCTCATGATAACTCTCAATTAATACCTGTGTTTACTTATATTTTACTTGCTAAGACCATTCGAAGAGGCATCTCATTAGTTGTATTCTAAGAGTCTCCCTTTGAGGCCATGAAATGTTAGGGAGGACACTCTAGTGCCCAAACTTTTCCCCTAGAGTTTTTTAGTTTCTGGTTTTTAAAAATAGTTTCTTTGGTTTGCTTGCTTGTCCAAAATTGGTATAGGAAGCTTTATAATTGTGTAAATGCAAAAAGCAAAAACCTGCAATTATGATAAAAATATGTCCTTAAATTTAAGGCAGTTAGTTATCAAAGGCAAATGGATGCAGGATCCTGCACCAGAATGAATCTGCTCAATATTGACATAGTGAATTGTCCTGAGAAGATTAAACTCCAAAACTAGAAAAGCAGGCGGAGGAACAGTGAGTGACAGGGGCTTTATGGGGTGGGGTGGCGGGGGAGTAATGCCTCCTGGGGGAGAATTCATCTTCTTACTCAAAGAGACGCCTTCAGGGATCATGTAACTTGAATTCCCTGTGAATTCAGTGTCATCTTAGCTTGACCAGCTCTGGAAGAGCATATTAACCTCCGCTTGTGATTTTCAGAAAACCATTCTAATTTAGCAAGTAATTAAGGGTCACATGGAGGATAAAGAGCTAGATAATCTTGGATTACCCACAGGAAGCTTTGTCTCCAAGGCAACCCCCTGATGGAGGGGCTTTTAATGCTAAGGCCAGTGGGTTAATGAACTGGGAATGGTAACTGCCTCCCAGACTCGTTCGAGCCAGAGAAATGAAAATAACAATTATACGGCTATTGAATGATTCAGTGATAGAAAATAAACTCCTCAAAAGTCAGCGGAGGCAAAACATTTAGAGAAAGGATATAATTGTCACCGTTCTGCTAGACCAAGCCTACGGATCTAAAATTAGCTTATCTTGATTTCAAGCTATGCCAATCTTTATTTATGAATTTTAGTCTAGTCTCCAGCTGAAGCCTCCGGTTGCGATGCTTCCTATGACCTAATTACTCCACAGCCTTGTTTCTCCACGGGGACAGCCTCAGTAACCACATCAGGCTGGGAGGTTGGCCCAAGGGACCTTTGGAAGAGGAGAGACAAAAGTGGCATTGTCCATCAGAGTCTTTGATTTCTCACACTGGGCTACAAAATAAGATAAGGTTGCACAGTAAGCACCAAAAGAGGATTTTAGAACAGGTTGGGAAAGGTGGAAGAGAGAAGTACAGAGGACCTACGGAGAGAGAGCGCTCTGATAGGTGACAAGAAAACAAAGGCAGCCCCATACAGAACCCTAAGGGGGACACGGCGGGAAACTCAGGCGCCCCCCCACCCCCAGTTCCTCAGTGCTTCTCCATTTTTTTCCCCAGTGGCCACGTTTGGGTCTTACATTCTCCACGAAGCTTTCCACAACTCTGTGAGCTTTTATCCACTTTCCTTCTTTGAATGCTTACGGAAACCCACCTCATACTCAACTGCAGCTTCTCTTTCAGTGTTCATTGGTAGCCTCTCCTGCCTCGGTTTTGTGTCTCTTGGCTTTCAGTCATGGTATATTTATTCGGTATTCTGTAAACCTTTGCTAAGAATCAACTGTGAGGTGGGCATTGTGCTAGGTGCCGGAGATACAAAGATGAATAAAATATGGTGTCTGACAGCAGGAGCTCACAGGCAGTGGTGTAGGCAGATGAGCAAGCAGAAATGTGCCACAAACTCTGAGAGATGTAGACACAGAGGGACGCACATCTGGTGCTGCAGATTCTTGGATATTCAGTTACAATCAAGAGAGCTAGGAACACGAAAGATAATTTATCGTCAAGGCCAGTGGCACAATTGACTAAAACACAACACTAGAAGGAAGGTTTTTAGGAAATATTGGCAGTAAAAAATTTTCGCTCGTAATTATCAAATCAAGAGACAGGTGAGAAGCAGAGGGTATTGAACTTCTGGGTTAAGGCAGAAAAGGGTATAGTGCAAGGAAGATATAATGGTGAAGATTTACTATGACTTCCTTACCGGGAAAATAAGACCAGCACAATGTGTTTTCAGCATCTGACGAGGTGCACATCCTTTTGAGCTAATTCCTCCATCAGGACTGATTTGAGTGTGTAAGAAAGGAAAGTGATCCCAAACTGATCAGACTGAGATGACACGAAACGGAAAGAGACAACCCCGTTTAAATGTGACACTAAATTAGAAAAGGACAGATTTCTCAGTCTAGTTAGGGAACTGATCTTGAGATTCCACAAAACGGAGATGCAAAAGCTGATGGGATTTATGAAGGTTGAAGGTTTTTTAGGAAACTGTTTTAAAGAGAAAGGAGCGAATGTCCAATAGCGACAAAAAAAAAAAAAAAAAAAAAGAAGAGAGAAAAATGCTTTTGGGAATGGAGACTCAAGCAAGATCACTGAGTGAGAAGCAGGGCCCCAAAGAGGGTCCAAAGAAATTCAGTGTCTTCAGGCCCAAAGGAAAAAGAAGAAAACGAGATGCCAGCTCCACTGAGGGAAACGGAGAACACTTCCTTGTGTCGTGAAGACACTAGCGATTCTTTAGCTGGCCCAAGGAAAAACCCTGCTGGAGCTAGGTGAGTTTACTGTGTGAGTTTACAAAAGAGGCTGTGATAAGAGGCATATTTTATTTTCCTTTCTCTGAGTATTTGTAAACAGATACAAAAGCACTGGGGTGGGAAGGGCAATAGACTTGGGGGCAGAAACGATGGAGAAGACACTTGGGAGGTTGAGATAAACAGAGGCCATCTGTTTAAATGGTCTGGAAGTTTGCAGGAAGGTGCTCCGTGCCTATAACTGTGATGATAATTTATAACCTTCGCTGGCTTAAATTTCATATATGCTTGGCCATATCTGAAAACCACAGAGATGTGCAAGAAGGTCCTAAAACTGTAATCAACTCATTAATTCATTCAATAATTCCTTTATTCTGCACCTATATATGCTGAATGCTGCTCTAAGCATTAGGGATAGAAAAATGAACCATACAGAGGCCTTGGTCTCATAGTGTTTTATATGCTAGTGGGGGAGATAGATATAAAACTAACACATTTTTTAAAGAGAAAAGGGGCTGAGTGTCCCAGGCAGAGGGGACAGAAAATGCAAAGTCCCTAGAGCAGGAAAGTCGTGGCTTGTGCAAGGAGCAGAAGAGAAACCCAGAGTGGCTGGAGTGTGGTCAGAAGCTGGAGAACAGTAGGAGAGGGACCTTCTGAATATGAAGAGGAGTTGGAACTTTATTCTAATCACAGATGGCAGCCACTGGACTCTTCCAGCAAGTGACAACTACAATCTTTCTCCGTGATCTCTGCCAATAAATGAATCTCATGCACCAGCTGCAGCAGCGTCATCTGGAAGTATGTTAGAAATGCAGATCTCAGCTCCCACCCCGGACCAACAGAACCAGAACCTGTATTTTAACAAGATCCCCAAGTGCTGCACGTGTACGTGAAACATTGAGAAGAAACGCTATGATCAGACCTGCGCTTTGAAAAGACTCTAAGGAACACCTACTTAAGATGGTTATAATTTCTTTTAAGAAAGGAAAGTAAGTGTTGGCAAAGATGTGGAGAAACCAGGACCCTCGGACACTGCTAGTGGGAACATGACATGGTGCAGTGACTGTGGAAGCCGAACCAGTTGTCTATTCCTTGATGACTTAGACAAAAGTTATTGTAGGACCAGCAACTCCACTCCTGAGTACAGACCCAAAAGAATTGAAAACAAGTGTTCAGAGAAAAGCCGGTACCTGAACATTCATAGCAGCACTGTTCACAGTAACCAAAAGGGGAAAACAACTTGAATGTCCATTGACGGATGAAGGGTAAACAAAATGTGGTATATCCATACGATGGGATATTATTCAGCTG
>NW_011888843.1:3657993-3660941 GCF_000151845.1 Pteropus vampyrus | reverse complement strand
GACCACACGGGAAAATGCGGACCACACAGAAAACCGCGGACCACACGGAACCACCGGGATCCCCTTCCCGACGCACTCCAAACTGCGCTTCCAACTCTGGGGTAACTTGGGAAACACCGGGGAACCATGAATTGGTGAGACTTAGATTATGCACACGATCCATTCGTCCGTTCCCACGCCCACCCCCACCCACGCCCAGTCTCCGTGTCACCTACCACCCAATTTGAGAGGCGGGGGAGGGCGAGAGCCGGGCGTCTGGGGCGGTCCTGATTCACGCCACCGCCATGGATCGTGTGTGACACTGGGCAAGTCACGGCACCTTCCGTGCCTCTGTTTTCTCATCTGTAAAACGGGGATGATGATTCAGCGGTCGTGAGAATGGAGAATCAATACATGGAAACCGCTGGGAACAATGCCTGGGACCTAGGAGCCCCTCGGGCCCAGCAGCGGCTGTGACGCTGGGGTTATGGAGAGAGTGATGTCCTCCTGCCACTGCAGGCCTCACCTCTGGTGGGAACGGGACCGCCGTGCTGCCTGGCAAATGCGGAGGCCGAGGTGGGCACAGAAGTGCTGTGGGGTCCTCGAGGGACTTTAATTCTGCCCACGAGGAAATGTGAGGGTCCCGTGATCAGGGGGCATCTGAGAGGGATGCCAGTCATTGTAGGTGAAGGGGACAATGTATGCAAATGTTAGAGGTGTGCAAGGCCTGGCTTGCTTGAGGAGCCGTGGCAGCTTTGGTACAGCTGACCCAGGGTGTGAAGGAGGGACTCTGCAGGTGTGGGGACTGCCGCAGGCTTCTGGTAATTCTGCCTGTAATCCTTGTCATTTCTTGGGCTGTGGGTACATTGCTTCGATTTCTGTCTCTGTGTTTACGTCCTCATCTTCCCTCTGTGTTTCTAGTTCTAAATTTCTTTCTTCTTATAAGGACACGGATCATTGATTAATGTCTACCTTAATCCAGGATCACCCCCATTTTAACTTGATTATATCTGCGAAGACCCTATTTCCAAATGAAGTCACCTTCACAGGTACCGGGACTAGAACAAACCAGCCTTTGGAAGGGGAGGAGATACTGTTCAATCCACAACATGGACTGACCAGTTAGAGCCAGGGAAAAATGCCCATAATACACATTTTACAGGGATCGCTCTGGAGGTTTGAAATGAGGAGACTAGAGGATCATAAGATGCTGGAGGATCAGTTAGGAGTTTATTGCAGAAACAGTAAGTGAGAACTGCTGAGACCTAGACAAAGGCCATGTCTGAAAACGCTGAGCCATCAGAAGCACTGGCCAACCCAGTTGGAATTTTTGGCAAGAATAGTTCATGGGCAGCGGGAAGTGTACGCTTCCATTAGCAGCTGCTGACGATTATTTCCTTGATCCATTATTTCATCAGGTTTGATAAGATGGTGAGATTCTAATCCCATCATTTCTTCTTCATCCATTAGTCGGATGCTTCTATAAAAAGAAACTTCTTATCAACTATTTACTTTGATCTAGTTTATACAAGAGTAGAGAAAATGCATGATTCTTTCCTTTTTTTTTCTTTTGAACCAGTTCCAAGTTACCTACATGATTTTGTTGTTGGCTATCGTTTTTCTGTTTGTTGTTTGGTATCATTTTGAACTCATGGTTTTTAATATATTTGATGAGTTTCAATCTATATCGATTGTTTTCCTCGATGCTCAAATCATTCCTGTGGAACCTTCTCCAGGCCGTCTCCTGAGTCCTATTGATACGATCCCAGAAATCCTTGATAATTTTCTTGCTTTCTGGTACAATTTTTTTTTTAACTTTTCTAATCTGACAGCTGAGAAGTGGTTTACCATTTCTTTTGTGAGTAGTAATGGGCAGGAGATTTTCATGTATTTAATTGGATGTATTTTAACTTTGCAGCTGACCAGTACGTGGACCAGGCAGGTGGTGGGGTGTACTCAATAGAGCAATGAATTGTAAACCAGGAGCCTTGTTCCTTAATCTTGCCATTGGCAGGATCTGTAAGGTATTCACTTATTTTTCTGGCTCTTCATTTCTTCCTTATCAAATTGGGAGGGGAGGGGTGGTGGTGGTGGTGGGATACCTCTATAATCTTCACATTTCTCTCCCACATTAAAATGCTGAAAGCTTCATCTTGGCTCTCATGTGTCTCAGACCTCATATAAAGGTATTTTTCCAATGAAGCCAACTGAATAATTATATAACAGAGTTCATTTTAATTTTCGTCTGTGCAAGTTAGTTTAGCAAACTAATTTGTAAAACCAAAAAATTTGTTAGATGATGTGTTCTGTCTTTTTAATTATTATTTAAAAACATTGTCACTGAACTGATGGAAGCTACATTGATTGACCCTTCCTCTTGCTCTTTCAGAAGCTGCAGCCAACTGGCAAATAGCTTCCCCAGCCTCCTGCTGAAGCATCTGCCTGTCCTCCCTCCCCCAGCGTCCTCACCCTCCGTCTTCGGGCTGCTTGTTAACTCCTTAGAAGCTGTTTTCATAGTAGTGGGGGTGCAGCGCTCTGCTGAATGTAGCTCGGGGTTTTTGAAGCACAGTGTCACCTGGAGACCTTGGCAAATGGCCGTCCTACAACATCCACCTGCTCTGGCCTCACACACCGCTTTTCCTCGACAGCACTTATCACAGCATCGGACTTCAGAGCATACCTAAATCTTTTTGGAATGTCTGCCTCCCGTACTGGAGAAGAAGCTCCACGAGGGCAGGCTGTGCCGAGCTGTGTTGGGTCTTTGCTCACCTTCGGATCCCCAGCATTCAGCTCAGGGCGTGGCACTTTGCGGGCATCCCACTACTTGCTGGATGCTGAATGCATGGATCTATGAGTGACCAAATGAATCAGTATGGTGGAGAGCCACCCAGATACCCAGAGACTTTCTTCTTGATGTTCAAAAGGTCCATGTAAGATTAAAGAAGAATTTCCCCCCAAAGTGGGGCCTA
>NW_011888843.1:3636274-3657943 GCF_000151845.1 Pteropus vampyrus | reverse complement strand
TCATATAAAGGTATTTTTCCAATGAAGCCAACTGAATAATTATATAACAGAGTTCATTTTAATTTTCGTCTGTGCAAGTTAGTTTAGCAAACTAATTTGTAAAACCAAAAAATTTGTTAGATTATGTGTTCTGTCTTTTTAATTATTATTTAAAAACATTGTCACTGAACTGATGGAAGCTACATTGATTGTCCCTTCCTCTTGCTCTTTCAGAAGCTGCAGCCAACTGGCAAATAGCTTCCCCAGCCTCCTGCTGAAGCATCTGCCTGTCCTCCCTCCCCCAGCGTCCTCACCCTCCGTCTTCGGGCTGCTTGTTAACTCCTTAGAAGCTGTTTTAATAGTAGTGGGGGTGCAGCGCTCTGCTGAATGTAGCTCGGGGTTTTTGAAGCACAGTGTCACCTGGAGACCTTGGCAAATGACCGTCCTACAACATCCGCCTGCTCTGGCCTCACACACCGCTTTTCCTCGACAGCACTTATCACAGCATCGGACTTCAGAGCATTCCTAAATCTTTTTGGAATGTCTGCCTCCCGTACTGGAGAAGAAGCTCCACGAGGGCAGGCTGTGCCAGGCTGTGTTGGGTCTTTGCTCACCTTCGGATCCCCAGCATTCAGCTCAGGGCATGGCACTTTGCGGGCATCCCAGTATTTGCTGGATGCTGAATGCATGGATCTATGAGTGACCAAATGAATCAGTATGGTGGAGAGCCACCCAGATACCCAGAGACTTTCTTCTTGATGTTCAAAAGGTCCATGTAAGATTAAAGAAGAATTTCCCCCCAAAGTGGGGCCTATGTGTATGTAGGTCTAGGTGTCAGTAGATGTGTGCAAATGCATGCATGTGCCTGCAAAGGACATCCGATGTCCTTTGTGCTAATCTAATGCTCTCAGGAGCTTCGGAGGAGGAGGCTGGCCAGTTCCTGGTCCCGTTGAGCTGCTGAAGCACTGAGCTGGGAGGCTGAAGATCTAGAGTCTGGGGCACACTCAGCCACTCTTGGTGACCTGTGTGATTGTGAGCATGTCACTTCTTCATCTGCAGAACCTGTCGGGGTCTTTCTAGTGCTGTGATCTTAAGATTCTCCATGTAGGGAGTGTTATCTCAGAGACCTAGAGCTAAGATACTGGCAGGCTGCCTTCTCAACCCATAGATGACATAAGTGATGTTCATTCTAAATATCTTCCCTCCCCGCAAACCAAACTCTTCCTTAGATTTACAATGTTCAAACCAATGCAGCGTCTCTTTCCTTGTACGTCATTTCTGCCTTTGAGGACTCTGTCTGCTTCCCAGAGTTGCCTCTCACTCAGTCTCCTTGTGTCAGCTCTAAATTACTGACCCCTAACTCTGCCTGCCAGGCACTGTTCCAAGCACTTGACATGTATCAACTCATTTCACGAGGATAAAATGCAGTCCCACTAGGTTTTGCACACATCATGTGCTCATATTTACAGGCCGACCTACGGCATCTCAATTTCATATTTCTTTGACAGATGGGCTGTAGCAGGGCTGGAGTTTACATTAAGGCCGTGTGGAAAAGGTAACTTAAGCACTTGAGTACTTAAGTGGGAATGGAAGACAAACTGCAGGGTCACTGCCCTGATGTAAGTTACGATGGGTCAGGAAATTAACCTTTAATAAGTGTTTGACAATATGAGATAATATAGAAAGTGCTAGATCCCTTGGCATACCGTATAAATCCTCCAAGAGGCTAGGGAAGGAAGAGTTGAATAGGCGCCTGTGTAACCCACGTGTTTGATACTTATCTCTGCGTCTCCGTGGTGTCCTTATCTTCCACGGGGTCCTGTCACACAGCAGGGGAAGGCAAGCCGGGCGCAGTGTCCTCCAGGAGCCCGCTCTTCCACAGCACACCTCCCCCGGCCACATCCTCCGTTCTGATTTCCTTGCTTCTTAAGAATGTAAACAAGGTAACTGTTAATGCAGATATTAAAAGGTTATTTTTCTGATGGTCAGAGTTACACAGTCTCATTCTAAAGATGTGGGAAGCACAGAAGAGTGTCGAGGAGAAACAAAAAATTAGAACACAGTCAACTTGGAGGCACCGTTGGCAAGTCAAGCCTGCAATTCACCCTCCTTGAAGACGTGTTCATAAGCACGCTCCTTTCACTCCATGCCTGTGAGGTAGAGTCAGGAGATGAGACGAAGGGTTCTCTCCACGGCCGGAGGAAATGGCGAATTCCATCCAATGAGAAAAACTTTTGCTCTGAGAGGAGGGACGGAGGTCAGCACACGCATGCCTGTCCCCATGCGCTCTCTCCCTACAGTTTTGAAAAGGAGCCAGAGTTGAAACATAAAGGTTTTGGCCTGAAATCAGAGAATTAAATATGAGAATTCAAGGAAAAAAAAGAGCTGGACGAACCAGATTCTTCCTATTCTAGCTAACCCGAGAAGATGCACTGGAAAGATTTTTCAATAACACGTCTCGTCGGCTGGCTTTCCTCTCCCATCGAACTTTTCCATTTCACTCTCCTAAGACGCACACAAACGGCAGCTTTATTTTTTTGCCAAGCTACACTTTATAAGTTTTCTTTTTTTTCTTTTTTTTTTTTTTTGGGTCTCATTAACTCCACTCCCTCAGTCTCCCTAGATTTTCCAATGATTAAAGTAGTGGGCTTTTAAAAAAGGCCTCCAATTAGCACCTCATCAGCTCCAATTAGGGGAGACAAAAGCCGTGTAAAGATAACTCAATGAGAGAGGCCGGGCACAACCTCCAGTAATCACTTAAGACAAGCATGGAGCGTTCTCTCCGCTAACCATGCTGGGCCCATTCACCTTTCATTCTTCCTTTGGATGCATTTAAGACTGTTTTGCTGGGAAGATGGGCCTCCCAGGAATCTCATAATTCCTTATTCAGAGGCTACCTGTTTACAGCTCACAGAGCCCAAGGACCTAAACAATCCTATATTGTCTGCCCAGTGCTTCCTTAAACCTTCGCCTCCTAATGGCCGGTTCTCTGTGACCAGCCGACTCTGTTAAAGACTGGCTTTATATTCACACAGAGCGTTCTCCTTGTACTGTCTTTAATTACACGGGACGGTCACAATGTATTTTTTTTTTTTTCAATGAGAGTTCTTTGGAGCAGTTAATTTGGTGCCTGTCCTAAATGCCCCCAAACATTAATTAGGGTGGAAGGAACCCTAATGTCCTCTGCAGCTTTCCCCTCCACTTCCCTCGTTGTCACATAGGCCCGGATGGGTCTCCGTAATGAAATTACCTCATTAATGCCTTTACTCTTCACAGTGACTCATTCAAAGCCAACCATTTAGCTTTAATTTAATGCTGTCAAAAGGAAAAAGGTGCATTCATGGCTTTGATTAGCAAAAATTTTTCCCCCCCGAGGGGCGGACAGATTTAAATTATGAAGATGGTAAGTAGCGAGTTATAATTGGGCAGAAGCAGCACTTCAGGAAAGCTTAACTGCTTTCAAAGCCGGGCCTGGCCGGACCGCAGACTATTAACTGTGTCCAGTGCCTTGTTCTATTTGAATTGATGGCAACTTCACTATGAAAAAGAAAATGGGGTTTAATTTTTGTTTAATACACAGTGGGGCATATTTACCCACAGAGCAATAGCTTTTCGATGAGCTCAGTCTTTGTTTTCTTAATAATTTATCATCCGGGTTTCCCAACACGAGTTTTAAAGATCCCTGTTTTTAGGAGAAAATAAACCCTTAAGTGCACAGACTGAGCAAGCGAGTAGTTGACCTAACTCCTCAGCTAGGGCCACAGCAGACATGTGGGCTTTAATAATATGTTTTATAATGATTTTAAAAGTTACAGCCCTTTGGGGATTCGATCTTTGAGAAACTCTTTTCTTGATATTTTCTCACTTAACAGAACAATCCTATAAAGTAAGACTTAGATATTAAGTGCCTGGTAAAAAAGCAGAGTTTCAGGGAGCCTGAGGGACTTCCTTAGAAATCACGGTTAGCAGCAAATGCAGGACCAGAAGACACTATACTGTGGGCTTCGGGTAACACATAATTCTTTAATTTTGAGGACAGAGTTGCTTTTCTATAATGCTCAGAGTATCAAGTGTGTTTGCATTGGCTCAATCTCAATTTGTATATAAAGAAGAGTCTGTATCACCAGGCAATACTATCTTAGCTGGAATATATATATATATATATATATATATATATATAATCATATAACACGTGGTACATTACATGTCAGCGAATCAGAGGGATGGAATAGGTCTTTCTGGATGCAAGGTGGTGTTCAATCGTTAAGGGCAAGCAACTTGAGAAGGGGGGGCATGGAGACAGAGTGACCTGAATGAGACCATGTAGCGTTTCTTTCAAAACCTGAAATGATGTGACGCAACCATCAAACAATATAGAGGCTCTGTGGAAAGAATAGGGAACGTTGGGTCAGATCTGCTTTAAAAATCCCCCCTCGACCATAAACAGATTAATTCCATTTTCTCAGTTTGAGTTACCTCAATTGTTCAAGGGGCATAATAAAACCCATCTGTGATGCTGAGATAACACACGAAGAAAGTAAACATAGAAACAATGCCTTGCAAGTTTCATAGGGTAAGTGGTGTTGGGGAGGGAAAAAATTTTCTCTACCCTCTTAGGTTCTGCGCCTGAGTCCTGCAGATAAAACTGACTAAAGATAGATTAGCAGAAAAGACTGATTTTTATTCACAGAAAAATATGGCTCAAGGAGAATTCTGTGGCTTATATACCATTTAATAGCGGATGGGGGTGCTTATGGGAGAATAAATAACTTCTTAGAAACAGGGTCAGGGTGAAGGAGAAGAAACACTTAGGAAAAACAAATGACTTTTTGGAGACTCTACATTTAGGCAGATAAGGGGTTTTGGAAACAAATACTTTCGACTCAAAATAATTTGTGCTACAGTGGCTTATTTTGGACCCCTTCACACAAAAAAGGCATTAATAATAACCATTTACTGAACCAGACTAAATGCTTTCCATACCTTGGAAAAGAACTAAGGTACATCAAGTCATATATTTTTGCATTAACTCACATATTTAATATTTCTGGTTTAAAGATATTTTAAGTGATCAGTATTTTAAAACCACCAGATATTAATCATGGCATTGTAATACTTTATATGTTTCTGAGAGCTTGAGATTATAAAATATTTAAACACTGTTGAAATGGCCTCTGTGTGTTCTTGATCAGTACGCTCATTTCTTGACTTGAAAACATGAAACACACTCAGGTTTGGGAATAGTTGAGGAACACAGGATCTTCTACATTGACTTCTTAGGGAAAGTTTCTTCCATGTTGGCTGCTGAATTCCTTTACTTGAATAAAGAGAGTGTCCTGCTCCTTCCTTATTTATGGTCGTTTTATGTGTGTGCGCATGTGTGTTGCGTGTGTGTGCGGATGTGTGGGTGTGTGTGTGTGCATATGTGTGTGTAGCGGGGGAGAGATTGAAAAAGGTTAGAACCTCAACTGGCTCAGATCATGAGCCTTCCTGTCACTGTGTCTGACACAGTGATGGGGACAACACCTCGTTAAATGTAGCATTATATGCAACGGGCACATCCAGAAACCCCGCTCCCTTTCCCTTACTCCAATAGTGCATTTTTTATACACGGCTTTGGGCTTCTGATACTAAAAGAGAAGGATTTTTGCAGACTCTTGTTACACACATCCTCTTAATTTAGAATCTTCTGTTGTTGTATCACTAATATCAATACATTATTACACCAGTGTGGTTTAATTCTAGAATTAGAAACATATTATATTATATTATATTATATTATATTATATTATATTATATTATATTATATTATATTATATTATATTATATTATATTATATTATATCATGGAAGTATTCCTCATAAGATTCCAAATTGCTTGAACGTAATTGGAAAACGGGTGCTGTGTATGGGTTGACTGTGCTCCCCGCCGCCGCCCAAAAGATATGTTAAAGTCCTAACCTCCAGTATCTGGGAATGTGATCTTATATGAAAATAGTGTCATTGCAGATGTGATTAGTTAAGATGAGGTCACACTGGAGGAGTGTGAACCTTAATCCAATGTGACTAGTGTCCTTATAAAAAGGGTTCATTTGGACACAGAGACAGACCCACAGGGAGGACAGATGATGGGAAGACACAGGGAGAATGCCACAGAAAAATGGGAGAGATGCATCTGCAAGTACCAAAGACTGTGGGCAAACGACCAGGATCTAGAAAAGAGACCTGGAACTGAGTCTTCCCCAGAGTCTTCCGAGGGAGCACGGCCCTGCCAAAACCTTGATTTTGGATTTCTGGACTCCAGAATTGTGAGATAATAAGTTTCTCTTTTCTAAGCCAGCCAATTTGTGGTACATTGTTTTGGCAGCCCTAGGAAACCAAGTATGCTACAAATATTTTTAGAATTGACTATCTAACCTTGTTATAAGTAATGGGCCTTACTCTTATGTCATTGTGATTATTAGGAATACAGTGATTTATGATATGAATCATGTTAATATGCTCTTAGTAGAGCAATACTTACTTTTTGTTTATATGATCCTGCCCCTACCCCAATATCTTTAAGCAATAACAGTCTGATCATTGCTAGATATTTATTAGAAAAAATATATTTCTGAGGCCCTCCTCTGACATTCTCCCCTTTCTTCTACCCCCAAATCAAAACCATATGTACAGGCTACTTCAATGTCTTGCCTTTATTCTGTGGTGTTCTTGACCACAGAGAAACACCAGATGTCAAGGGGACCTTCTCACTAACAGGAAGCCATTTTTATCTTTGTTGAAATGAAGATAATGTGTACATTCCAAAAAAAAATTATAGGAGAAGTTATATATTTATAGTATTGACAGACAAAGAAGTGAAAATCTTCTCCATAAATAAATGGGAAACGAAGTTGAAAGTGTCTAGTTCAATGGCTGGTTCATAGTAAGGGCTTAATAGATATCCATTTTCCCCTTCCCCCTCCTGCTTGATGCAACCGGGCATGGCAATTAGTGTAATAGAAACAGAATTAGGCAGCAAATCCGTCTGCAATCAAAGAGCTATGTGGGAGATGCTTTAAGTATTTTGTAAACACTATTTAAACAAAAACATAGGTTAGGCATACCCAGTGCGCTTGGATGTGACCTTTCCAGCTCTGACGACCCATGTCGCTTTGTTGCTCTTTTAAGTGAAGCCTGCCTTGGATACTATTTATTTGTATCCATGAATGAGCTCCTCTCACAGACTATAAGCCCCCAGAGGGCAGGAGTCCTTTTACTCATACTTAGTCCCGGTACATAATTACCAAATCACCTTGTATCTTGCCCCAAGTATTCTTATTTCTACCTTTTCTGTACCATTTACAGGTCTGCCTTCTCCAACAAGCTATGAACTCCTCTAGGCCAAGTGCAAACACACAGGTGCATTCTTATTACTATTTCCTGCTCTGGGCCACTGGCCAAATTCATGTCCATTTCAAAACCACTCTGGTTTCTGGCAAAATCCTCCTGGACCTGCATCGCTTTCCTCCCTTGAGTCAGAGCCAAGAATTCTAAATCTTATTCCACATGAAGTGTTTCTACAACATAACTCAGTACTGGGCACCTTGTAGGTCAATACATAACTGTATGAGTTACGGTTTGGCACATTATAGTTATAAATTGTGCAGCCCTGTGACATTTGATGTTCATAAAAGGTCGCTTTGTATACAGAGGAACATGCCGTGATTGTATGGCAGTGTAGAGAGTGATGTTACATTGAGGACAATTAATAAGTAAATAAGAGCACTAGCCATCACTTAAAAAATACCATTTTGATTTTACAAGGCATAATTTTCTAATGAGTACATAAAACTGTGAGCCTTCACGGGGCCCATCTCCTTTAATTGCTGGTCCATTTGATTCATACCAGACTAAGAGTCTGTTTTGAAGAACGAGGAGACAGTTTATAATTATGCCTTGGAAAGTACACAATTTCATTTTCTTCACTTTCTTGGCTGTCCTGGAAGGGAAGCTGAACACAAACCCCTTCTTCTCTTCCCTTCCTTGTTTCATCTGGTCAATTCTAACAAACACTGCTAATGACCAGGCTATATCGGCATTACCTAGTCAAGTAGCCCATTCAGTTTGCTCAAAAGAGCACAGACATAATCAAGCATTTGGCTGAATGCACAATTCACACTGAATAGGGCAAATATTTGGATTCAAGTATAGGTCAGCAGCAACCAATTGAAATATTGCTAAAAGAAGCCTGTGGGAACTAAATGTACATAAAAGAAGGACAGAAGGAAAGAGAAAAAAGGAGGTTCTCAAGGGGTGAGCCAGGGCCGCAAAGACCAGAGGGGCCATTAGTCTCTTCCACACGAAGGTAGGTGGCTGAGCTCGGAAGGTGAGCGAAAGCAGCAGCGATGGCCTGTTACCTCGGCTTCGGAGGACAGCATGTTCGAGCTGCTTTGTTTGGTTCCTAAGTGGAATTCATAATTTATTACAAATGCACCATGAAACTTTCTGATAGGAAGCCCCCTGCCCCAGCCACTCGACTTCATTTAAAAAGAGAACGGGTTGGAACCTCTCTCTGGTTTTGTAGTTTGTCCTAGTTAGCCATCGGATCGCGCTGCGGCGGGTTTTATTGACTTGAAAACCCTCCAGGGCACTGAGGAGCCCCGTTAACCTCCTTGGCTCCAACCCCCATCATCCACTCTCCCATGACGCCCAGCAAATCCAGACCTCTGCGGCCCAAAGGAAATGTCTGCCACACTCACAGCCTGTTGATAATGCCTCGCTTTATGGATGGTTTAATTCTCAAACATCCACTCTGCATGTGGGCATTAACATGCCCCAGTGCTGCACTCAGCCACATCCTTTTTCTCCTAAAAGGGTCAGAAATCCCAATCCCTGGCTTCATAAGCAGTGTTTGGGAATGAGCCCTCGGTCCCAATCTTTGCCCGGTTTGCTCCTTGCCTTTGGAAGTCAGTGGCCAATAATAAGACAGGGCAGCAACTTGTGTCCCCAGCACTCAGAGCTTGGCCGAACTCCACCGTAGACAAGCTTTGGCATCCAGGGATCACTCCTTGGAAATGAAGATTCTGCCTCCAGCCCGCACCCCGGAAGACGGTAACATGCTTCAGAGAAGAGGAGAATGTGGATGTTTGGACCTTGTCCAGCTCCACGGAGAACAGTTAAGGGAAATGACCTCTGGCCTCACATCATTTTCAGAACAGATAAAGCTTAAAACCAATGAAGGGCACACTGAATATACAATGAACCTCTCAGAAATTTCTTCCATAACCCAGATACAAAATGTTGGTTATTTGGCATTCTATTAATCAGGGCTCTTTATTAATTCTGGAGTTTTTATCACTATGGTGAAATATTTAGAACAAAGAGTAGTTACATCCTGTAATGTTAAATTATGCTCAAAATAAAGTGTTCTGTCCCATTCTTTGTATTTTTCCTTTATCTGTTTGTGGCGTGTGTATTATTTATCGAATAATCAGAATATTTATCTAAGTAGACCACTTTGCAGTCAGTCACATCAGATAACTTATTGTCCTTGTCTTATATTAAAAGGTTATTTAAATGCTAAATGTAAGTATCTTACCCCAAACCACAAGCCAGTCAATGGAGAGGGTTTGGGTAGCTGCTGGAGTGTGCATGTGGATCCCTCACTCAGAAGATTCTCTGCACCCTCCAGACCAGCACTGGCAGATCTTGAGCTGTTCGAAGTCTGAACAAGAGGGTGTGGGTGAGTCAGTCAAGCTCATGATCACATCTTGGGAAAGAGGCTGACTCTGAATTGGAGAAGCAGACTAATGGCTGAGGATATGCATACAGCAGTCATGCCTTAGCAAGACGGTGTATAAGAGGCAGAACCCAACCAATGATGGAAATAAAAAAGATAGGGTCAGTTATTGCAAGGACAAAAGGGTGTCTCAGAGCAGGAAGAGTAGCTGGCCTTGCAAAGAAGAAAATTCATGACAAGAAAAGCCATCAGGACAGAAGGCAGAGGGACTCGTCTACCTCGCATGCTTTCTGGGACAGCGTGGTTTACAGCTCTGCCTCTCACGTGATCTTTGGGTATCGGTGTGACTTCAGAACACTCACATCATGCTGATTGCATTAATTTTCTTTAAGATGTTTTAAGATTCTAAGATGCTTTAGATTTTAAGACCTGCCTTTAACTTGTTTCACTAAAAAAAGAAAAACCACCACCCCTTAAACCCTGACATCGTCTTAACAATAGCCCTTTGCAATGCACGAATTGATGTCACTGGCCTCTTATTGCTTTGACGTTTCTTTCATCCATTCTGAGCGATTTGGCCCTTTCTTCTGCCTTCTGCTGAATTTAGTGGACCTTGGGAAGCAATCCTTTTGCATGTATCTCTGTAAAGAAAAGGTGACAGAACTTTACTTCTCTATATCTAATTCTGAAATCTTTTAAAGCAATTTGCAAGAAAATACAGAATTCTAATCACAGTACCATTGAAGAATATTTGCTTTATTAATAGCAAATTCATGCCCAGCTGTTCCAGTTCTGTGCTTTTTTGTGGACGCAATAATTTTTTTGTTTCAGCGTCAAGTCAGAGTGGAATTTTTTTGAAGTCATCTTAAAGGGCATGTGAGTTCCAAGAATGCATATAACTCAATGGGAGTGATGATAATATGGACAGCCACAGGTAAGCTGGCAGGTGAAAAGGTGATGACGAAAGCATGAACTCTGTCATCTGGCCGCCTGCAATTATAGAACACCTTTGATTTGTAAGACACATACGATTTTGTAGATATTAAAGTGAGAAATAATGTGCATGTCATTGAAGGGTTGGTCAAATGTGGTATTTGCATGACAGGTGTTGGGAACAGAGGTCTGTCTACAAAAGGGACAATGACCAAGGTTCCTCTAGAACAGAACTTTGCAATGCAGAGAGGATGCAACTAGCTAGGAGGAGCGTCCACTCCTGGAGCCTGGTATAGCCCAGGAGCCTTAATGACCTGTCTTCCGTGAGCCTCATGACAAGACCTCGCAGTAACCATTACGACCTTTACTGGAGTTAGGGACCAGAGCCACGGGGAGGCAAAGGTCCTGCCCAGTTCAGACCATTGGTGGAGGGTGGGCGGGGGCGGGGGGGGGGAGGAGAGGCTATGGAGCTTAGATCGGTGAGGCTTCCAGACCACGTGTTCTTCCCATACTACCTGTGAAGAGGGTGGGGGAACAGTTAAGGGTTTACTGGCAGTTCCACGTGAATGAATTAACCAAATGAAATAGCTTGGGGTTGAAGGTAGGCCTTTGACGAGTTAAATTTTAAAACTCATGCTTCCTTTCAGCAGAGAGTAATGTAAGTGATAGCCGAATATTCCCCAGTAGAAAAATTCTTAGGCCGATTTCTGTCCTTTGGGGGATCTAGAAATTTATGCAGCTTTGCGACATATAGACGTGAAATCGAAGGAGGCCAGCTGTGGTTTTGGCAAGGTTTTAAAACCATTCTTAACAACGATTTATGGATTAAAAGGACCTAACCATGACCCTAAATTGACCTTCACATACTCTTTCCATCCCAGGAACACCTTGCTTTTTTTCGTTATTATCTCACATGTAAAAATTAGTGGTAAATGCAGTTGTACTGTGTTTAATAAATGTAGAAATCTCCCACAGTCAGGAGTCATTGGTTGGCTAATTGGAAAAGTCCATCAAATTATAGGCTTTAAAAAATGTAAATAGTTTCATTTAGCTTAAGCATAGACATGTATACTCACACCAATCTTGTGATAGAAGCCTATCGTCTTTTCTTTCTATAGGATCTATCGATTAGAGCCTTTATCATTCCTTTTGCACAGATCACATCCTTAATGCGTTGGCAATGATTTCCAGTTCTAGTTTCTTTAAACTGCAGAGACACTGCCACACTATAAAAGTGAGGAATTCTACTAAATAGTAATAAATTTCCCCTACACTTTATAGTAATATTACCTATATCTGATTTGATCAAAATATGTCTTAGTGACTATGTATTTGTTTTTACCGTGTCTTCAAAGTGTTCAATTTTGTTTTCTTTTTTCACATACTCATGTGTTCAGAGATACAGTTAATATTTAATTAGCTACAGAATTACGCCAACAAGTTCTTGGGATGGCACTTGCCTTACGGCCTGACTGCGCTCAGCCAGTCCTGGCTCTTTGCCTATTTCTTCTCTCAGGCCTTTCCTCTAATAGACAAGTACATTGAAATCCATCTTTGTATCTGCTTCTCAGAAGACCTCCAAATGACACAGCACACACTACATTTATTGTAAAAAAAATTATTGTAGTAGAAAAATTCATAACAACTAAAGCAAAAAATATCAGTCTTCCAGATTTCCTGAGATCAGAAACCACAGTAAACACAATCTTTGATGCCTCTATAGGTACCACCCGTGGCGAGACCTATTCAGAAAGAGGACCCCCTAAGCGCAGTATTCTTACTGAAACAAAAGTTCCATGCTCTAGCATCTACTATTCATTAAGCCAGGAAACCGGACCTGTGTGTTTACCTGATACATTTCTACTCACACAGAAATAACATAACCCCATTATGAGAAATTGGGACAGAGAGGAAATAAAAAGGAATTTTGACTAACTAAACCATTGTTGTTTTGGTGAAAAGGTGAGTTCATGAATTTTTAAAAAGTTTTACAAGGATTGAAATGAACAGAATTGCGAATTAACTGTCAAGTAACCAGAACACTCAGTTAACTGGAGCTCAGAACAGGAGTCTCTTGATGCCCCAGACTGCCAGCCAATCACAGAAGCCGGTGCAGGGCTCTGCCAGCCCTGTTCTGTAGGGATCTGCTGTGGCCCTGGCTTCCAGGCCTTTCCCCTGTAGCCTGGCAAGGTGGAGTGGGGCGGAAGGCAGCTCAGGAAATGAGCCCCCTTTTCACCTGCACTTCCCAGGCTGACTATGGTGGGCTGCGGTGTTGTTCCACGTGAGGTCTGAGATAATAGCTGCATCATCATACAAAAACCAGCACAGAGCCACCTGTGATAGGTCTCCACCCTGCATTGTAATCGAATCTGGCATCAGGTGTGCAAAAGTCCTGGCTTCTGCAGTTGAGAGAGGTGTTAGGTAATTGCCTGGAGAACCCGATGCTTCCTAAGAGTTCTGGAAGGCAGCTAAAGGCTCTCCCTGTGCTTTGGGGAACCCCCTGGCCTTCCACATGGGTGGTTCTCAACAGTGGAAATATTGCCTCCTAGGGGTTGTTTTGGAAATTATGAATGATGTGTGTGTGTGTGTGTGTGTGTGTGTGTGTGTGTGTGTGTCTAGGAGGTGAAGGAGCCTAACTCTTCACCAAGTAACAAAGAGCCTAGAGCCTAACTCTGTCTTCCATATAAACACAGTTTATCTTTTATGGCTTCGATCTACAATAATTCTATTTAAATTAAGGAAAAATTATATTTACATTTGGTTGGAACTTTACTGAGAGTTATTCACCAGTGCAATGCAGCTTCATGGTATCTGAGTCACTGACACTCTGTATTGGTGGCTGTCACATTTGGGTGAGCAAGCGTGAGCATCGGACTACTTCCTTCTGTCTTCCGCCTGTAATTGTGTCTCAGCATTTACATATTGAAATACATATTAATTTATTATAATGACTTCACTTTCATTTGTTCTTTCCATTACCGTTGGGACATTAGAGTGATTAAACTATTACCTGTGGAGATAAGATGTATCCATGTATTTCATTTTAGGATCTACAGGGGAGATTTGCACAATATTGGTTATAAAAGGGGACATTGAGTCTAATAGGGTGGAAAAGTGCTGTTTCCATTGAACTTACAGCCCCCAGCAATTCTGCTGTGCTGGGATAATATGGAAATTGTGCTCTGAGATATTATTGTTAGGGGCTCTGCCCTGGCACGCTGCTCTAACCCAGGTGTCCCAAACTCGATCCCCAACTCCTTATGTAGGGCCAGTGCTTACCCAGCTTGAAGTTGGGCAGACCAGGTGATGTTTGTTGGATCCTAGGAGGTTAGGTGCTGGATTCAAGCTCATAAACTTCTGAGGACGGGGGTGGGAAAGGCGGCCCCATATAAAAAGCTCCCTCTGAGTATCCTATGCTAGTTCGTATCCAACTTAGCACATCAACTTCCCTTCATCCAAGCAGACAAGAAAATGGGGAGCCAACATATTCTCCTTGGTTCCAAAAGCTAAACAATATTACCAGGTAATTAACAGAGTCTTCCTTCCAGATAGAATATTAATTAGTAAGAAGTTGGCCCCTAAAAAAAGGCCTCTGAAGCTTGCCTAAGAGCCTGCAGAAAAGCAATATATGATTAGTTTGACTGTCACAGGCATGGAAAACCGACTTTGTATGGGAGCCTCTGGGTGGCTTGGTGTCAGACTACATTGTGACACTGCTGTTGCTGCCTGCTGCCAGGACCGTTACCCTCATCTGACGAACATCCGAGAAGGAATGTAGGTTTGTCTCCAGTGAAAGCAGCACGAGGCAGCTGCTTTGTGGAGAAGGGACTCAGGCCAGCTGCGCTGAGGCTCACGGTGCAGTTCAACTGCTCCATCTGCCGAGTCATCTAGGAAATGCAGAAACTGCTTGAGAAGAGAAGAGACAGGGAGGAAGGGGAACAGACTGATATGTTCAACTCCTACGATCCACATATTGAGTTCTTCATGGCATTTATGGTACAGGGAGACCCTGATGAATAAAGAAAACATTGTTATACCCATTTCCCAGATGGGGAAACTGAGACAAGTTGAATTACTATGCCCAAGTTCACACAGCTAAGTGGCATGCTAATTTCCACTTGCAAAGAATTTATCTATTGAGAGTTTTATCAGATCAGATTAAGTTTGACCACCTATTACAGAAAACTAAAAGATATCAGTAATTTCAGTGGTTAGAAGAGATGGAAGTTCATTTTTCTCTCACAACAGGCAGGCAAGGCTTAGTGGAATAGCTGTATGATCATACTGTGGCTCCATTTTCTTTCTGCTCTACCCTCCTCAATGGTCCAATTCACAGTATAAAATGGTCGCTTAAGTTCTCAACATTACGTCTAAATTCCAACCAGCAGAAAGGAGGAAAAGAGCACGTCCCTGTGTTTAAGGACATGTTTTGGAAGTTAAACATGAAGTTTTGCTTATCTTCATTGACTGATACCTAGTCACATGACAGTTCTTTTTGCAAGGGAGTCTGGGAAATGTAGTGTTTTTTTGGGGGGGGTGGGGATGCACATGAGCCCAGCTAAAAACCAGTTTTATTACTAAGGGAGAAGGTTAAGGACAATTAGCAGTCTCTGCCTCAGAGGTCTAATTTTAAGGGTTGCCAGTCATACCTACATCATTTCTGGCTTCCCAGGTCCACCCAGAATCTCTGGCCTGAGGTTTTGGGCCAGTTCTGCTGATAGACTTACTTCTCTGTTTTTCTCACTTCTAATTAGATTTACCAACTGTAAGAAGTCACATGGGTCTTTTGGGTAGTGAAGAAGTTCAAAATTGCTTATATTAGTCCATGCTGCTCACTTTGGAGACTTCTGAGGCTTCAAGAGTCATTCTGGGATTCTCCGAGAAGAGAGCGCATTGCTGTGGTTCTTTCTGTTGGAACATGAAAGCAAAGCTGTCTTTACTGAGTCATAGACATAATTATGAATTTCAGATGGATTCCAGTCACTGTCAACTGCGTTCTGGGGGACTGAGGCAGTCCTGCTCCAAAGCATCTACCTTTGTGCCTTACATCCCAAAACAACCTTTAATGCCTAGTCCTTGAAAACTTCCTTTTTTCTCTTTTTATTTTAGGGATTCCATATGAGTCTAGGTTAATTTACCAATTTAGTTGGTATGCAGCTTTTTCAAATCTTAAAAATGATCAATATAATTACTACAAAGTCTTTTGTGACATAGAACAATCTAAAAGCCACAACTCAATTTTTATAGCTAAGAGTAGACCTTAGACCTTGTAAATTTTCACATAGCTTAGTATCACTGCTCTGTCCCTGAGCCTGTACATTCTTAAAATATCTCTGGGGGTATAGTCTAACCACCACTCAAAGCTTTTTTTTCTGGACCATTATGTCTCACACATATGATGTCTCACAAATTTCTCAAACTTCTGATGGCAGTTAGCTCAGAAGTGCTAGAGAATGCTGCACTGTACATTCCACAGCCACGTGGACCCATTGTTAATGGCCACTCGGACCTGTGAGGATGAGTGCAGTGAGAAATCATGACTCTACAGCCCAAGTTATTCTGCAGAAACCACAATTCCAACAGAATCCAACTTCAACTATTTTAGGCAACAAAGAAAATTAGTGACTCACATAACTGAAAAATTCTGGGATAGATTTCACTTTGGGCATATCCCAGATGTTCAGATCATGTCACTTTGGTTCTGTTTTTCTATCTCTTGGCTCTGTTTTTCTTCATCTTGACTTCATTCTCAGGCAGGCTTTCTCCATGCAGCAGAAAAGATGACTTGCATTGGTAGCTCTTTGGGGTCCCCAACAGTATTTAAAAGTGTGAAAGGGTGCCAAGATGCACACTTACTAATGGAGCAATCACCATAGCCAAGATTTTTCTTCACTAATAACTGAAAGTCTCATCTATCTATTCATTTACTACTCACCTACTGTGTTCTAGGTACTGCTTGGCATCAGAGATACCATGTAGACAGGCCTGGGTCACATATATGTCCCCCTCTGTGGTGGAAGTGGGGTCAGCCATACCCCAACTATATCAAATGGGCTCGCCAAAGGAAAGTAGATTTTGTTACCGGAAAGAAGAATTTCTGGGTAACCAACAACAGAGATAACATTTTATCACTGTAAATGTTTGTTTACAGAAAACTGAAGTTTCTAATTTGTTTAGGATTAGAACTTACTGAGTTGACCAATGGGACAGAAAATAATGGAAAATCTTTGGAATTTTTTTCCCATGAGATCCAGAGTCCCACTCCACTCAGGTCCCTTTTGTCCAGTGCCCAAGGGAGTGGAGAGAAGCTGGTACAATTGTATCTACGGAGCTTGGTAGTGTGGAAAGAGGGCCAAAGCAAATTCTGTGCAAAGATTTTTAGCTTGTTGAGGCTTGAAAATTTCTCTTCACTAGGGACGGAACCCAATCCTAGTGCTTTCGCCTGTGGCCACGGGATGGTCAGGAAATGACTGTGACAAATCCCAAATAGATTAGCCCATGGGGAATGTTTAGAGGAAAAACCCTGCTCGGATATGGCAGTGAAGGGTGTACAACTCAGCTTCTGCCACTAATGTTGGGCCTATTACGTAAGGAAGAAAAACAATAAAAAACAGGGATGGGATTTCATCTCATCCAAAGTGTATGGCTTGGATTTCTCTGGGACAGAGCCAGTTCTGTCAAATGGGGACAGCTCTGGAAAGGAAGAGGGCTCAGAACTTCCCCGTAGGGAACAGACGCCTGCAGCCTAGGCGGACACTGGCCTGTGACCTCTACCTTAGGCTAGACAGTGCTTTCGTCCATAACCAGCAGGTGATTTTTTATTTTTTTGGTTAGGTGAGGCAACCCTTGGTTGACCTCACAGATTGCAAGGACCTTTTCAGCTTATAATCCTTTATTTTCATTTTATTTTTTATTTATTTTATTTTTTATGCCTACAGCACCTGGATGGACTTCCTAGGTGGTCTCCCATCCAAGTACTTACCAGGCCGAACCCTGCTAAGTTTCCGAGATCAGACTGGATTGGGCTTGTTCAGGGTAGCATGGCCGTAGACAAGTGATTTTTTAAAGCTACTAAATCTTCATACAATTTTGAAAGGCCTTTTGTTACAGACATTTTCATTTTCAAACATACACAAAAGTAGAAGGATTATAATGTACTTACTACCCAGCTTTCACGATTATCAACATATGGACAATCTGGTTTTATCTATATCCCCACCCATTCTTGCTACCCCATGGGATGATTTTGAAGATATATAACAGACATCATAATATTTTAAGTATTTTAAAAAGATTTTTTAAATACTAAAATTCACATATAATGTTTTAATGGTGTCATGGACTGACCTTCGCAAACTTGCAAATCAGAATTGGATAAATCTGGTCCAATAAATAATTCTGCTTTTATCCTTCCCACCCCTCCACGCACCTTCCCCCAAAGTGAGTCATCTCAATCAAGAATAATTATGGAGATATTTGGACATCCCTTATGCCAATAGCATCATCTCAATTATGGGCCTGAGGTCCAAGAATTGTGAATCTGTGCAGGCAAATCCACACAAGCATGCTTTTCTCCCTCCCGGTTTGAAACCGAATAACCTCATCTGGTTTGCCATGCACATCTTTCATTTTTCACTGCCCCTGGCATTGGAAGGAAAACATCGCCTGTGTCTGGATTTCCTCACATGCATCACCAAGGCAACATCAGTTGTGAAACACCAGCATGATTACAGCAGAGATGTCTCTCTTTGTCTGAAAACAGAGTGCAGAGTTCTGAGGGACAGTGCTAATGGCGATAGGGTGCTATGCCTCACAAAGATGAAGGAACACGTCTCAATTTTTAGATCCACAGCTTTTTGAGCGCTTGTGTTCGTTTGTGATTGGATCCTTGCTGATTTCAAAGATAAAACAAGATGATCTCCGTACATAAATAAAATTAACTGGGTAGGCCTGGCAGCTTGCTCAACCCACCTGTAGATCCATACTTGGTGCAGAAGAGGCAGTAGGAGAAGTAGGGAAGAGGCCTTGTCTTATTGACATAGTGTGACCAGTGTGTAGAGTCATAACCGGTGGTGTTATCCAGGATGAAGAATCCAGTTTTAAATTGTAAAATAAAGATTCTTGGGGGAAATTCTGTACAGAGGAAAAATTTAAAAGTTATAGGACCTTGGTATGTATTGACACAGGCCTGTGACTTCATTCATTTGACTGTAATCCATACACATGGGGACCAGGGTTGGTCTTGATATCTACTGTATTTTCAGGGTTCACCACAGTGTATGTCACGTAGGGGTAGTCAACACATACTTGTTAAATAATTGAATGAAGTACTTGGAAGCCACTAGTGGCTGTATCCTTAGCAATTGGTTGCTTCCTGCAGAACTTTTCTGAATGCTTATTGTGCACCAAGTATTATCCTAAGGCCCCCAGAAGTTATGGAGATGATTAAGTTAAAATTCTTGTCTTCAAGAAGTTTATGACTAAGGGTAGGAGAATGGTAAAACTACCTACTGATAAAGCCTCCAGATTCCGTTCAGGAGAAAATAAAGATTTTATCTTTGAAGCCAGCACACAGTGGGAGATAAAGAAGCCCCTGGCACAGCTCCTGCCTGGACATAGCCTTCAGCCAAATGGTTTCAAGTGAGACTGAATCCATTCCTTCACATTCCGCTAGTATGGCATGAGGGTGACTCAACTAGTAATGGAAGTGACTCAGAAACTCCCAAATATAAAATGGTTAGCGGAGAGAATATTCATTAAACTGGAAGAAAAGGTACATTTGAGACAACAAAGCTATAAGTTGTCTTAGCATCTCTTATAACCTACCCTCCTTCCCTGGGAACAAGCCATGCCTGGGTGTAGCTCTGAGGTTAGCTGTTTATTCCTCCTCACTATATCTAATTTCCACAAAATTGCTTTCTGTTTGGTCTTAAAGTCAGGTGACTAGCTTCTCCATGTGCCTGCTGGTTGATAAATAACCATTCTCATAACCAGGAGGTGTAGCCCAAGTTAATGGTCCCTAAGAAGGAGGGTTAGTGGTGAGAATTCCAGACTTGAGGCGGACTCACAGTTGGTGGGGGGCGCTTGGTATGTTGGGTTGTCAGCTGCAGATTCCCCATTCCCTCAGAAGGTGGCCCTTCCCATCTCCGAGGCCCCTCTGTGTGGATGGGATTCCTCTCCCCACCCCTGACCCTCGAGTGATGGAGAGGAGGCAACTGTCTCCTGAGAACAATAACCAGATTCTCTGGTTTCACTGGGGATGTTTGGAATCGAGAAAAAGGCAAAAACAACAATAACAACAACAAACAACAAAAACCAAAAACAACAAAAAAACAAAAAACAAACAAAAAAACTGATTTCCTCGAGGAAGGGATGCCTGTGAGCTGCCTATGTACTTCCCTGCGAAACGGGCACCAGCCCTCCATCCCATCTGACCATGGATGGGCCACCGAGTGGAACTTCAAGTCCAGTAATCAGGGAACCGAGCAGAGAAAGGCCCAGGGCGATGAAGTGGGTGTTGACGACTCAGCGAAGACTAAGAGGAAGTGCCCCCTCTGTGGCCCCGGATTTTAACCTTGGTAGAAAGGTGCCGTATAGCTGGAAAAGCCATTTTTTTTTTTTTTTGGAACACCCAAACCAAATCATATCCATCCAGAAGCTTCCATCTCACCTCGTGTGAATATTTACACATAAAGTGTGTGTCAATCTGGGGGGTGGCACTGGATCTCGGTTGCCAACGTCACCGTAGAATGAACTAGAAAAGAAAAATAGACTTGGCGGCTGTCCCTGGAAGCCTGTTTTGAAGGGACCTCTTTTTGAAATGTTTCCCAGCTGTTATTTCCTTTCTGAATAATCTGAGCCTAATTCAATTGGTGTGGCACCTTTCTCTTTTCCAGAATTTTTTTTTTTTTTTCCAGAAGGCAAATGACCGGCATATGGCTCTCTACAGGCATCTACACGTTCCTCTGGTTTTGGCTGAGACTTTTACTGAACTGTAAATCAATGACCCGGTCGGTACAGGGGAGAAGTATTCCACGTCACGTGGTCTTTAAATCACATGGAGTGATGGCAGTCCAGCGAGATGCTGTGTATTATCTCCGAATGCTGGGGGTAAAAAGGTTGACAGCTGTCCCCGAGCTGACTCAGGGCAGATCCAACACATTACTGCGTTTCTGTGAGGGAGGCAGGCAGAGCAGAGAGAGCCAAGAAATCCCATGGATTATAGCTAAAAACCTCAAAACTAACAGAACTTGACTCTGGAAACAGTTCCCTCCTCATATATCATAAAAACTATTTATAAAGCAAGACACGACTCCATAGATACGACTTCCTTTCTGATTTAATCAATTCCCCACAGCTCCCATTCCCAGCGTGGCTGGCAGTGACAGGAGAGACGGAAGAGGAGAAAACGCCACAGAAAACAGACTGAGGGAGAAGTGAGAACTTAAAACATAAGTTGTCACCTTGCCAGAAATGAATGAGAAGCGAGTCTCTGAATTGCCTGGGGACGCAGGTGAAGAGACCGCACCGCACAGAACAGGAGGCGAATCAAGTTCAACTGAGTCGACGAGTTGCGTCGACTTCATTTCTGCCTTCCCATCTTTGGGAAACAGCCTCGACTGTCCCATGAGCCAATTCCTTAAAATACATCTCTCTCTCCCTGTAGACAGATAAATACACACGCATCTCTATCAACCTATCCACACATACACATCCTGCGCGTTCTGGAGAATGCTGACTAACTCATATAATTCCGTTTGTCTTCGTGGACTAGAAGGCATACTTCATGAGGACAGGAACTTTGTACCATCTCTACTCTATCCTTGGCCCTCCACACAATTTTACTGAATGAAGTGGGTAAGAATCTCAGACTGGGAAAATCCTACTGAAGGAAATAAGCAGAGTGATAAGAGTTAATGGCCAGGCAGAAAATTTCCTTCTTATACAGGGTTGAATAGTGTCCACCTCCTCCAAATTCATGGCCACTTGGCCCCTCAGGATGTGACTGTCTTTGGGAACAGGGTCTTTGAAGATATA
>NW_011888843.1:3628308-3635209 GCF_000151845.1 Pteropus vampyrus | reverse complement strand
TGTCTGTTTTGCCAGGAAGTCCCAAGAGGACGGAGATTATGACATTTCTGCTCCCCATTGTGTCTGCACAGCTTTCAACAAGCGTTTGATAAATATTTGTCAAAGAAAGTGATGTATAAATACAGGTGCCCCTCAGGATGCTAAAGGCACCCTGAAGGGTGCGACTGCCTCCTGTAATGGACCCACTGATGAAAACACCCTTCTCATCTTCACAAAAGGGACTTCAGCTACCAACTCAGGGGGCTTCCTCTCCCCAACTCTATTTATTTTACCCCACCCCCTGCCTTTTTGTTTTTCAGCTGTCGACTTCTTTTCACCCTCCACAGGAAACATTACGTGGAATTCTAATCCAAAGCCAGTTGAAGATTGAGTTGCTCGGGGTACAGTGGGAGGAAGGAGGTGGAACCCTAACAGGCCTTCCATCTGTGAGCTCCTTAGAAACCCCAGAGAGTACCTGTTTTGAAAGTCGCAGCCGGGAGTCCCAGAGGATGCTCTCAGCTGGGGGACGTGGACCTCTGAGACTCAGAATTCAGAGGAACCCAGGTCTCCAGACCTTGACTCAGATCCAAATGTTGGGACCACACTCAGACCCCAGGAGGCGGCCTACCCAGAATGCAGTTTCCGGCTCTCAAGAGAATTGTCTCTCCCCATCTCTTTGTATTCATCTTGTAAAAAGACAACATGTTCCATAGGCCCCGGTGTCAGGACAAAACACAGGACAATCACATAAGAAAAATAACTTTGTTATTCAGCATATACAATCTTATCGAAAGTACTTCATAGTATCACAGCCAGAACTATTTGAATACTAGCTCAGCTGTTATATGGACTTGTGATAATGAACAACATGGCTACTGAAGATGATGACCAGTCACTGGGAAATAAACACAGCACCATGACACACACAGGAAACTCCCCAGAGTGCTTGGGGATGAGGTCTCTGGGGATATATAAAGGAGTCTTTTTTTACTACGATTTCCCTAAAGCAGTAATATTTGTTGAAGAAGCATGTGAAGTCCAAGGGTTTCTGCTTTAACAATTATAGTCATTTTTTTCTCAAATGGAAAATTATTTTTTGATTTGTTGTGAAACATACGTACTGACTACGCCAGGAAAAAATTCATTTATTTCCCTGAATTCATTATTAATAACTTCAGATGGCTCCATTCTACTAGTTCTTTGGCCTGGATTCCTGCAAAGAAATGTCCCTTTCAGGAAGGTTATCCGGAGGATGTTAAGTTTGCACGATGAGGCTGCTGCCTCTCTCTGTGACAGGTTGGAGGGGAGAGAGGGATGGGGAGTGAAACCCCATGTATGATGAGGGGTTTGCTGTCAACCCAAGGAAATGTCTGGTGCCTAGTCAGAGAGAATATCGTGCCCTGTGTGCCCGGAATCAGGGCTCACATGGCCAAAGTCATGGAAAGGGAGCATAGCTAGAACCACGGGCCCTTCACCTAGTATGTGGTGGAGTACTGCCCCTCCCCCCACGCCAGAGCGCATTTATTATTCACCTGTTTATCTATGGACATACCTGTCTGAGTATATACAGTAGAAATGACCTCAGTTGATCAGTTCCTTCTGCGGCAGATGTTGAAATGAACACAGAAGATAGCATTCCCGTTATACCCTCATGCCCTTTGGCATAGAAAGCTTATAATTTCTTGGGAAAGGAGGGGGGATATTCTTAAACTAAAGTGTTTTTCCTCCTTGTTCTGTTTTCCATACCAGATTTTCATTCCCATTGCTTTCTCCAAATTGAAGCAATCGATTATTAAGTCCTATTCACAAAGCTAGTTACCAGGGTGCAAAAATCTGAGGTCCACATTTCTGCTAGAAAGGTATGCGAAGATCTTTTTCCCCCTGAAAACATGAAGTGGCTTAGCAAAACTAGCAAATTTTACTCCCCAAATGGTTTTCCTGTTCTGTCTTGAGCAGATGGCCTGCTTAGACAGTGAAGCAGTGGTTTCCTATACATAACTAAAAGATACACAGGAAATAACTGCATTTTTATGCCAAATACATCTTTGAAAAATATAATTTGGGCATACAGAGTACATATTGAGTCCTAAAGTCCTAGTCCAAGTTTTGAAAATCTGAGGATGAATAATTATTTTATAAATGAACCTGATCCAGGAGATTGAGATGATAAAATATAGGCTATTGTGTTTTGCTAGAGAATATTATCTAGAATAGTCTCGTAAATCTCCCATATTACAACTTTCAACCATTCTTTTAATATATTTATCCTAGCTTCTGCATGTCAAACGTGTAATCTGATTGCATCTTATGATCATTTAACAATAAAGATTACATTTCTAAACACAGGTCACCATGAAGAAAAGGTAACAAAATTTCTCATGTTTTTTTAAAAAAAAATCAAAGCTGGATCTAATCATTTCTCATAGAGCAGTGCATAGTTTTCTTTAGCATTCATCCACTTACGCCTTTTAAAGACTGTGCTCCACAAGCAGGCAAACATTAAACATGTTCCAGATAGGAACTGACAGCTGTGCATCTCTTCGTAAACCTGTGGTTGGTGAGGCCTTCTGTGGCAAAGACTGTATCCTAGAGAGTCTGAAGGGGGAGAGGAAGAGGCTAGAAAAGGAGTATTGAGAATGAACTTGCTTTCAGCTGTACCATTCTGGTGGACGGTCACTGGAGATTTTGCATGAGGAAGATATAGTGGAGTAAAGTATCTGTGAAAAACAGCCACCAGCTGACTGACTGGAGTCCTGTGTTTCTCATGGAAACGAGGGGAGGAAGGCTGTTGTCACTTGAGATTCACAGACAGAAGCCCTTCTTATCATTCTGAAGAAACCTGAAGCGTGGCATGTAAACACCAACAGTAGGTCTCTTTAAACGAGCTTTCCAAAGAGGACAGTTAAATGAGGGAAAAAGAAAATTGCCAACCTCCCAAAATATAGGGGGAAATCACAGGTGGGAAATGGGAACCCTCACAGGAGCAAACCCGAGCTGTGGCAATGATCATTGGAGAGGTTCAGTATAAGGGTGAAGGTCTCCTGAACAGGTGGATGAAAAGCCATTCTGTGTGACATGAGGACATGGACTTGAAGAAACCTGTAAGCCGCCCTTCAAAACCAAGAGGTTCCCCACCCATCTTACAAAGGAGACGCTTCTGTTGGTCTCCTGGGTACTGACTCTTGCTGCTGTCTCTAAGGATGCAGGGAAAGCCTCTTCTGGAATCTGCCTTTCTCTGGGAGGTAGAAGTGTATGAGCGAACACTGACTGAAGCAGAGGTTTGGGGATATACCCCTTTCCCAACTGTGTCCCGCATTTACAGGGGAACGGAAATCAAGGATAAGGCCTGCAAGAACTGGAACTTGGACTAACTTATGGAAAATTAAGGAAAAATGGGACTAGGGGGAAGGAAATTTCTACCAAACAAGGAGAACTATTGTTTTTCTCTCTCCACACCTGAGAACTTTCAATAGTGTGGTATTCTCTACGTTGTCAAGCTTGGCTGACGCCAGACGAGGAAAGCAAAGTAGCCTGTCTCTGCTGGTCAGCGGGGACCCTGCCCGAGGCTCCCTTGCCCCCACACCAACAGCCCAAGCCAGCCACCTGCTTCCAGCCCCGAGCCCCACTGCGTGCTGACTCAGCCGGGATCAAGGCCCAGTGGCGCCTCTAGACAGCTGATCAGAGCCAGTGAGTTCTGTACCTCTCTATAAAGGTCAGTCACCCTTATTTAATAAATAACCTGTGATTTACCGAGCAAGCTCTCTCATTTGATATAACGGCTTTAAAATGTCCTGGCCAAGTAGGGGTCACTGTTCTCATATGAATCAGGGCACTTCATTCACTTTGTTTTGAAAAGAGGATTTATTTCTACAGCTAGAGTGGCTTTCTTCCCTGAATAGGATAGTTATAGATAAGCGTGGCACGAACTCCTAATAGTCGTATTTGAATTTGGAATGTGGCAACGTGTACGACAGTAAACATATGACTGTTATTTTAATCTCTTTCCTAATCTCTGCTCCTTCTTAATTCCCTCCTTTCTTTAACCAAAATTGGGAAACTAGGTTGGACAAGAGGCTAGAATATTTAAAATCCGTTACATTGACAAGGAAAAAGAATGATGTAACTATGCATTGTCGTCTCGTCCATTTAACTGACGAGCCCTAATTTTGATTCTGAGGAGTCACGGTCTCTTTTGGAGGCACAGGCCCGTGTATATATTTCATAAGTAACCTCATATTTCTTTGAGCTCACCTTGCCACTTTCCCCTTTTATTCTGTTAAATTTAAGATACTGTGATAATACTTAACTCAGAAATCCAGAAAATCTTGACAAAAAAGTAAAAGAGAAGTTCCCAAGGAGATGCCCTCTGAGAGAGAAGCAGAAGCCAGAGCATCCACCATTCAGTCCCTCATGCCCAGCGGGGGCCTCTGAAAATGGTATTTGGATGAAGAGGAGTAGAAAGAAAGAGTAAAGATAATAAAAATGCATCTTTTCTAGGTCTCTGGTGGTGTGTGTGCGTGTTTTTTTTCCCCCCGATGATGTAACTTCAGGTGTGAAAACTCTTCTCTTCCTTTGGCACGAAGATTCTGGGATGCGCTAAGGATCAAAGTCTCTGGGGGCCCCCAAGTCTCTCGTCTCGGTTCTTTTGGGGTAGTCGTCTCCAGAGCCGAAGTCCACGGTTTCCGGATAGCTGGAAAATTCCTGAGGTAAAGGGAACTCCTCCGCCGAAGAGTGAGTCCGGTGCCCGAACACCTTCTCCTGCAGCTCGGCGATGTCGTTGCGGATGTCGGCCAGCATGAGCAGCAGGAAGTCGAAAGAGCCAGGGGGTCCCTGTGCACAGGAGAGGAGTCAAAGCCAGACCACCACGGGGCGCAGCCTTTTGCAAAGCGACGGCTCTCGGGCGCTCCGCGATTTGCTAGTCCCGCTGTTTGCTGGCAGCTATTTAGTTGACAACTCTGCGCTCTAACTGGAGTCAACGAAAGCTCTGCCATAGATGGTGGGCGGGGGTTCCTGAGGTGCCTTCTAATTTCCTTCCCTCCTAATTCTAGGCTATGTCACGTCTTATAGAATGAAGGACCATGAGAATAACCCTCCTAGGTGACCTTCCAAAGACACCTGGAAGGTACATGAAGGTGTAGAGTAGTGGTTAAGAGGTTGGGGTTCTGCTGGGTTTCAATCTCAGCTCTGCCACTTACTAGAGAGTTACTTAATTTCTTTGGGTTTCCGGAACATGGGGATAATGACAGTCTCAACTTCATTGGGTTTCCTAGGGTTCCAAGTGATCGATGCTCAAAAATGTTGTCTTTTAAAACATGAAATTATAAAATGTTTATGAGGATGCCTGACTATAACTGCGACCTAAATGAAGTTGAAAGAACCTCTGTACTGCCTTAGAAACAGCAGGAAACTAAAATAAAACAAAACGGAATCTCAATTGCAATTGGAAAAAGAACTCCAGCAGCTTACATCTGCAAAGAGTTAGTGATGTATATAGTATTTTGACACCATTTAATGCTCACTGAGGTGTGGCAGATCAGATAGCACCTGGCATTGCACAGGGAAGGAAACGGACACCCAGCAGTGCTGAGTGACATGGCCACGATCAGAGATCTGACAGGTGGAAGGGAGACGGGAATCCAGACTTCCTGCCTTTAAGGCCAAGGCTCTTTGTCTTTAGAAATGACACTGACCTTTTCAAAAGTAAAGGAGTTGCTTGAATTTTCTGTGCTTTTGGATACCACTGATTTCCATTTTTAATCCCCAGATACCACACATATATCCAGCTAATTTCTTCTCGGTGGTCCCAAGCCACCCTGCATGTCTCTGCATTTTCTGGAGGGGTTGGCCATCCGATCTGCTAGGGCCATAGAGGTGGCTAAATTCTTAAATGTTCAGTTACAGCTTAGCCCCATAGAGTTCTTTTTTAGTTTCTTCAGATGTTTTATGACATACCTGAAAACAGACTCATGGCATACTAGGGTTCTGCATCTTAAGACATTCCGAATAAAGATTAGCCATGATAAAAGAAAAAGCAACAGAAAATGAATTTTTAAAATAAATTCCAACCAACGGCGGAAGACCTCTGTGATTATCTTCCTAATCTCCTTGACCTGTTCAGTGGGCCGAGTGATGGCTGCAAGAGGCTGGCTTTTGCTAATAAGGCCAACTTGCAGGCTCATCAGAGCTGTAGCCAAGAATATTCCCACTGGGGATGCAAGACAGATGGTGCTACTCACTGGAGACCCTCTGGGTCCAGGTGCTCCTCTCTCCCCCTGAAAGCAGAAAGGTCTGGGTTAGCTTTCTGGACCACGTGGATGCCGCCACCATAGGTCTCTTTTTAGACACCCACCATAGCTGTCTTCCTACACGAAACACAAATATTTTCTACCAGAAACAACATAAGTTTGAAGCTGGACTCATGGGACCACTTATTTGAATAGAACTACTTGGGTCAAGTGTCTCTCATTCCGATTTTTCCCAAGATCATATATTTTCAAACCAGATCTGACAAGAGGAATGCTTATATTTCCAAGCAGTGTGTGGAATAATTTAGGAGCTTTCTAAAGTAACTCACATGGACTTTATGAGGCAAGTAGCAGGCAGCTCTCAAAGTAAAACCACTTGCTCGCACAGAACGAAACATCCCCCGTTCTTGACTTAAACATAGCAAAGAAATGGGGACACACACAAAATAGCCCCTGCAAAAAGACACTGGCTAAAGAGAAAAACACGTGTGACTATGACAGCACGGGGGCGTGTTTAAGGTTTATGGAGGTCATCTCTCTTAGGAGTGGCTTTGGTCATTGTTTCTGTTACTGTGGTTGTTTCGCATTTTAAGGAAATTCCTTTTTAGATTTTCTTCCCAGTTTTGGTGGGGAAATATATATCCAAAATGTGCTTGAGTTTTATTGAAATTGAGGAA
>NW_011888843.1:3624416-3626912 GCF_000151845.1 Pteropus vampyrus | reverse complement strand
TCCAGCTCCAACCCCAAGTCCGCCATCACCGCAGGTTGCTGTGGTCTCTTCATTCTTTAAGCTCCCACAGCAGGAAGCACCGTGCACTGACTTAGGGATGTGCAGATAGTGTTATAGTTTATTTGCTTTCACTCTGTGTGTCTCGTCTTCTCAAACGGAATGTCAGGAGGTCACGCACAACATCTAGCACACTGCTAAGCAGAGATCATGAGGAACGGGGCACTGCATGTTTTAAAATCGTTTGCTAACACTAATTTCGTTTCTTTTAACGGTGTTAAAAAAATCTATTGATCTATCTATGGAGAGAATCACAATAAAATACAAAACATAACTAGTTTTTAAAGTTATTGTATATTTCCTGATGGAATGACAGGCTATTTGGTTTTTCGTTTTGTTTTTTTTTTAATAATAAGGGTGAATCTCCAAAACTAATATGCTGAATGAGAGAAGCCAGGCAAAAAGAACACAGGATATGAGATTCATTGCTGTTAAGTTTTAGAACAGACAAAACTATGGTGATAGAAAGCAGATCAGTGGTTGCCTAAAGTTGGGGATGTGGAGAGGATTGTAAATGGGCACAAGGGAACTTTTTGGGGTGATGGGAGTGTTCTATATCTTGATATAGATAGAGCGTGATGGCTTGATATAGGATGTATACATACATGTGTTGAAACTTGTTGAACTGTAATTTACATGGGTACATTTGATTGTATAGAATGGTAAGGTTGACTTATAAAAATATATATAGATGATGTTTAAAATGAAATAGATGTGCGTGTGTTCACAAATAATCGGGGAAGAAGGGAACGGGACTGGGAAGGGGTGGAAATGAGGCTGGCCGTCAGCTGTTAGAGCTGGGTGATGGGTCCATGAGCTCATCACACGATTCTATTTGTGTTTGTTAATGTTAAAAAATAGTTTCGTTTTGTGTCTCCGTAACTTAACATGATCTCTAAAAATCTTATCCAAGTCTTATCCAGGACGATGACCTTTTCCTTCCAAATCACTGTTGGTTTTGAGGGTTTCTCAGGCTTGGGGACCCGATTTCCCAAGCAAGGCCTCTCTCGTCGCACAGGTCGGGGAGTTCCCTGGACTCCCGCTTCTGCTCTCATCCATGGAAGCTGAAGAACTCTGTCTAGTCCCCACTACACGTGAGCTCATGTCAGGCCTTGGTTGGTGACTTTATTACCCTTTGATGCCCTTCTCTGCACTCACCAGGAGGGCCCTGGTCCCCAGGCAGGCCAGGAGGTCCTGGAAGGTAGGCATTCGAGGCCAGCACTTTGTTGTCAGTGATGTACTTGCCCAGGTCAGCGGCACTGTTGGGGAGCAGGGCAATCTGCAGAGAGAAGAGGGACCTCGGTCAGGAAGCGATGGCTCCACCCAGGGAGGTTCTTCACACTTGCACTTACATTGTTTGCAGAGGCTGCAAAGCCCTTTCATGACAATTTCCCTTTATCCGAGCCAGTTGGGGCTCAAAGGGCCTGCAGAGATCCTCCTTCTAAACCCAGAGGCCTTCTAGTAAACACAACTTGCATGAGATCACTCAGCTGGTTAGTGGACAAACCTGAGCAGGCTCCAGAGTGCTTAGACATCACCACTACACTCATTATTACGTCATCGATACGACCTGTCTGTTTCAGACTTTCTTTGTTAATTACCTATGTCTCAAACATTTATTGAGTACCTACTACGTGCCAGGCCCTGTGCTTCATTCTAAGGTGACATTAGTGACCAAGACATGATCTCCGCTGTTAAAGACCTCTCAGTCTTGGGAGCCAGGACCAAGAATGTGGCTTACAGTTCACCTGCATGCTCAAGTGGGAAACAGTGACTGCGATGGGTTAAAATATGTCCACAATTTTTTGACATCCCTACCTTCAAAAAATGGAGGCTAATTTACAACGTTCAGCATGGGCTGGTCTTAGAGACTTGCTTCTAATGAATAGAAAATGAGAGGAGTGCCAGAGGGTGACTTCTGAGACGAGGTCACAAAAGGCACTGCGCCTTTCTCTTTGCTCTCTCTCTCTCGGATTTTGGGGGCTCATTCTAGGGGAAGCCAGAGGGGTTGCACAAATGAATGACCTTCGCATTCCCAAGGTCAGGTAAGCTGCGAATCTGTGAGGCCATAGGTAAGAGCTGAATGCTATGAGTCCATTTCTTCACTGATAAAAAGGAACAATTAATGTCTACCCTCAGGGCTTGAGAATTAAATGAGGAAGTGTCTACCTGGCCAGCACGGGACCTGGAACAGACTAAGTGCTTGATAAATGGTACTCTAGTCTCTTTCAAGAAGTGAATCCAGGGATGCAAAATCCAGTGGAGAAAGGCATGTTTCTGAGGGTCAGAGCTACCCCCAGAGGACTTACTCTGGATCCTGGAGTCTTGTAGGAACCAAGGGTCTCTGCACTTCTCTGAGGAAAACTGCATTGTCCCCACGTCCTCTGGGATGGGGCAGCATGAGCTAGGAGGAGGTGCAGGATGGATCTCGCCCTTGCC
>NW_011888843.1:3610445-3623971 GCF_000151845.1 Pteropus vampyrus | reverse complement strand
GAGATCTTGAACCCCCAATCCCAGGCCTGAGAGGAGTGTAAGGGGAACCACGAAATAATTCCACGGAACTGCAGCGAAGACATCAGCCTGTGGATGGCGACAGGGAGCCCTGGGCAAGTTCTGCTGTCCAAGATGACCTTACCTGACTTCGGAAGGTCCTTGGCCTCCTGCGCTAGTGCCCGTTTCTGAGCGTGGCCGTTTCACATGCCGGTTATAAAGCACGGCATTGATGGAGACCCCTGGCCAAGGTCTCCTTCTCCTGCCAGGTGGCTGCTGGGTTTGGGACCCACTTGGTTCAGCTTTAGAAACTGATGATTTTTTCTTAGTCACGGAGACAAATATTCTTGCCAACTGAAGAAATCCAATATTAATGAAAAGCAAACATCGTGCTAATATGTGGTTTGCACTTTGCCCAATAACTTTTACCTGATTCATCTTACGGAGAACAAATTCCTCTAGCTGCTCTGCATCGTGCCTGCCCTACTCCTGTACCCCATTAGCCTCTTAATGGAAGCACTGGGATTTTTCTAAAAGGTAAAATCATGGGAAACCAGAGGATTTTGGCCGTACCCTCGCAGGCTGGCATGAAGACCAAGTAGAGCCATGAGGCCAAGGGGTTCCTGTCTCTCCTGCTCAATCTGCTCACAGGCCTGCAGGGCACAAGTCAGACTCTTCGGGGTCAAGGTCTTATTCTTGCTTCAGTGGCCCTAGGTGGCCTATTTGAACCTGGGATGTTCCCCAGACTAGAGCTTCCTCCAGAGTTTTTTTTTTTCCCTTTCCTTTCTTGGAGTTTTTACTGAAGTCCATCCAGCTCAGGGCATGAGGATGCTCAAAGGGCAGGAAGCCCAGAGAAGCATTACCACTGTCTTCCAAGGGGTCCCCTCGGTACCCCGGCACCCTGTGCCTGCACTCCCAGAAAGCTGAGCGGCCCTTTAGCTAGTTTTAAAATCCTTGGGTAAGGACAGCCTCGTGTGTCCATGAACTATGAGATTTCTGAACACCCAGTGCTTTCCTCCATGCTTTGAGGAGACAGTGGTCCCTGAGGCTTGCAAGGAATGGGACTCAATTCCCCTGGGGACGCAGTAGGGGTGACCATCAGAATTAAAATCTGGTGCAACCTGAGAGTCAGCTTTGCACAATTTCAGGTCGGGGTTCATGGTTCAAAGTCACCACCAGGACCCAGCTGTCTTTCAGGAGTTTATTTACAATGGTGCTGATGTCACTGTGTCTGCTCCAACCTGCAAATGCATGACTGTGGTCCTGGGGGAGAACGGGAGTGACCAGTGAAGTGGGGGGGAATCTATAAGCAAATCTACTACTCTGACTATGGGGCAGAGGGCCAACACCGGCAGCTGAAGGCTGGTCCAACTTTATCATCTGCTTCCAGTGGAAAAACTTTGGCATTAGGCGATTTACAGTTAGGTCTCAGCCCGACCACTTTCTAGATCTTACTTGTGAGATCTTGGGTAAGCTACATAACCTGGATTTCTTCACTTATAAAATGAGGATCTTAATATCCATCCATAAAGGGCTGCCGAGTGGGTGAAAGTGATGTGTTTACCGCATCTGGCCCAGCACTCAGCCTCGTAGCTGCCAGCACCAGGCTCACAGTGGAAATGCTCTGCCTGGGGAAGATCTTGGCTCTAAGCAGTTGTGTGACTTTGGGTGAGTCCCTTTGCCTTTCTAGGTTCTCAGCTTCACGTCTACAAAATAGGAGGTTTGGACCAGATTATTCTGTCTTTGGATTTGAAATTTTGCAAGCAAGCCTGGAGGATGAGATCTGCATGCGAATGGCATTTAGCGATGCTCCCTCCTGCCCTTTCCAGCTCTCTTTGCCCCTCTGTAAAAGTCAATACTCTGGCTTCCTTCAGCCCTTCTCTGCCTTAGCAGGAGAGGACAGTAAAGGGCATTGGTGTTGGGGGAAGCTGGCCAGGATCCCTGGCTTGACCTGCTGCACAAACACAGCAGAGGGTGGGATTGTGGGATGCAGGTGTTTGGGAAGAAGGTCACAGTAATGTAAGAAAAGTCCATAGTTCTCCTGGATTCCAATCAATGGAATTCTGAATATCATTATCTCATATTAGCCTTTGTAATAAAGCATCTACTTCATGGCGCTGTTGGTATGAGTCAGTCAGATGCTGCCTGTAAAGTACTTTGTAAGGACATGTGATTAAGGTTATTTATTTGTAAACATTTACAAAGCTCTTACTGTGTGGTAGGTATTATATTAAGTCCTGTATAAATATTAACTCATTTGATCATCATGAAAACCTTATGTAGTAGATATTACTGTTATCCCCTTTTTTATAGAACTGAGGTACAGAGAGGTTAAGTAACTCACCCAGGGTCACACAGCCAGCAAGTGGTGAGACGTGGAACTAAACTCGGCCAATCTGATTTTGGAATCTGTGTGCCTAACCACTATGCTAAGCTGCCTGTCTTAACATTATTATAAATACTTGGCAAAGCAATCTAAAGTCACTTTTTACATGGATTAGTTTTCCCAACAATCCTGAAAAGACTCATTTTACAGAGCAACTAGATCAAGGTAGCCGAGGAAGTCACAACCTATTGAGAACCTGTATATTTGCCTGGCATAAAGGCAGCACTGGAGCAAGCAAATGCAGCCATCAGGTCGCAGATCTGCTCGCACTTCTGCAAGCTCACTGACCTCTAACTTCTGAAGTAGCGACTGTCTGCCCGCCTCCATCTGGCAGTTGTTGGTTGACTTACACCACTGGCTTGGTTTCGAGATAAGACAGTAAGTTTATTTAAGGCAGGACTTTATTCCATACCGCTTTGTATTTCCTCATCTTCCAGTCCACCACAGGGCATAGTAGGTGCTCAACCAACCCTTCCTGAATCGTTATGCGCACTTCCTTCAACTGCTTGGCAGCGACGCCACTCTCAAATCAAACAGTCCCTGCAGCTGGGGCACAAGTGACTTTAAAAAACTGGCTCCTTGGCTCGAATATGTCGTCTGTGCTCTGATGGGCCCAAGAGCCCTCTCTGCGAGTTAAATGATGGGTAGCTATCCCCACTCCTCCCTCTTTAGCCAAATCACCCATATTTTCCTCTCAAACCACAGAAGAAATTCTGGAGGTGGAGGCACTGGGGCCTGCATACCATTAAAAAAAAAAAAATTATTGGAAAATAAAAAAAAAAAAAAAAAAAAAATTATTGGAAAATAAAAGCGCAGAACCTGGAAACTCTGTAAAACAAATCTGTATCTTAGCAAATTGTTACATGGTGAGCATCCCTTTAATGGACAGCTAAGTCTAAAAACAAAACTTTGCCAGCTGCCAGAAGCCTCTCCATGCACCCAGGCTCAGTCAGTCTCCTTCTTCCTTCCCTGCACCCAAAGCGACCACTATCCTGATTTTAATCACTTCCCGTGGTTTAAAAAATAACTGATCACCCTGTGCATGCCTATACACTATGGTTTGGTCTTGCCCATTTAAAAAAAAATATGTCTTTTAAGTTTCTTTTAATCTGCAGGTCCAGCTCTTATATATTTGTTTGCAATTTACCCACTGAAGGACCCAGGCCCTTTGCCCTGCGGAGTTTCCCACAGCTGAGGTCTTGCTGACCTCACCCGACATGTTTGCATACCGCTTTATACTGTGGGGTTGGCCACGGTCCAGGACACCCACCTCTTAGCCAACGTTTATTTGGGCAGGTGTCCTATGTTCTTTACTGAACAGAACACCTGGCATCAGCAGTAGAGAGATGAAGTTAAAAACTGGCTGACAATCCCAGCACCGGCACAGCAGCAGGATGAGAAGACCTAGGGTTTAGGTCCAGCCTGCCTTGCGGCCAGTGATCTTGCTTCTCTGAGAATAACATCATCTTTCTCACACGGTCATGGTGAGAATTAAATGAGATCCTGCACATAAAATGGCTTTATGAACTGCAGAAGGCAACACAGTCCAACAGGCATCTTTAAAAATGAGCTGCTTCTTACAACGTTCCTTGAATGTCAGCACTAGCTCGGACTTGCCAGATGCATCCGTAGGAGAATTCAGGACAAGGCGGACCAACTGTGTGAGGGCTACTGGAGCACTAAGCAGTACCTGGAACTGGATGTGAATGGAGCTCTATAGCGGGGTCTTTAAGGGTGACAGGTGTCGTGACACAAAGTTTTCAACTTCTTAATATTTTTTCTTTCACACAATGTGAAGCATTGCAGAGAGGCTAATGGGAAGCCAGATGGTGATTTAACAACTGAATTTTTGAACAGCTTGTGAGGTTTAGCAGCACTGGTCCTAAAGATCTTCCAGGCTGGAAAGAGCTTCCCCATAGCTCTCGGCTGTTAACCACCCAGGAGAGGGAGTGCAGGGAGGCTCTAGGACTGAGTCATTGATCCACCGCTTCCCCCAAGCCCCAATCCTCCGGCCTATGAAATGAAAATTTACTTCTTCCATGAATCTTTTTTTTTTTTTTTTAAATTTGCCCAATGAATACTAATATCAGTCCAAGTTCAACCTGAGGATATCTGTGTGGGATATCCTGATATCTATGTGTTTACAGTGATAAACTAATAACTAATAAGGTTTTCTGCCTAGTATCCCTATTGAATCACGAACTATTTAGGATCATGAGGACACATTAGACAGACAGACACACAGACACACAGAGAGACAGAGACACACACACAATGGCCGTGAAAGTTCACAGATCGTCAACAAAAACACACGAAAGGCCTGCAAAGCCATTCCTCTTCTCAGCCTATCGCTCTGCTTGGTTTCCTGGTGGCTGTGCTTCTCATGAGGAGCTGCCTGCATGTCTGTTGGCCATGGAAAAGCAATATTGTCTCATGCTTACCCTTTTGCCCTTTAGAATACTAGATGCTCAGCAGATTACAGACACCTCTCTGAGGTACTAAGAGCCTCGAGCGAAAGCAATTAAATAAACAAACCAGTAGTTTATGTTTTTCCAGCGTAAGTGCAATTTCCGAGTTGCTGACAAACTGGTGACCTGACAACCGGTATAACAAATGCTATCGGTCTGGGCCAGGACAGTCGTTCAAGGAATCAGGTCACCAGGTCCATCACAGAGGCATCACAGACCTCACGCCAATGTTAGCAGGAATCTGTCAGGCATTCGTGGGAGCCTTTTATAGTCTGTCCTCTCCCCCATGGACACGAGGTACACAGAGCCCAGACAAAGCACAGGCTGTCATTCTTAAATGTGAAAAATAAAGCTGCTACAGAAATGTATCACCAGCTCATGGAAGTTTGTGGAGAAGATGTTCTCTATTGATAAAGTATAGACAAAATATTAGAAAATTAGAATTGCCTAGGTCTGTCCCAGGGTCATGTGCTTGGACGTTCATTTTACAAAAAGTCACAACGGTCATAGCTCATCCTCCACAGCTTCACGACGTGCCCCTTACCCAGTGGTTTATTTTAATAGTCACCTAATCGGTTCCCTGCTTTTGCTGTTCTTCTGCACTTTAGAAGGTCATCTCTGGGGGGCGGGCAAAGCATTCTAGTCTAAGCCTAGCTGGCACCAACCGCAGTGAATGCTCAACAAGGTCCTGGATTTCTCGGTTTCTAAACACTCTTCTATCTTCTGTCCGCCAAACCCTCCTTTTATTTTACGTGACTGTTCGAACACACCGGGCACGTACCTTTTGCTTCAGCTGCAGCACCGTCTGCTTCATCTGGTGAAACTCCTTGCACGTGGCACAGCAGGTTCCGGCTCTCACCGTGCTCTCGGACTTCTCGTCGTGCCCTGGGAGAGGAGACAGGCCCCAGTCCATCTGGGAGGCCGGAGGCTATCCAGCCCCAGAGACGGCATCACAAAAGGCAGACCTGGGGCAGGCCGAGTGGCAGAGGAACGTGCGAGGGATAGAGACTGGCGATTTTATGGTTTTCGGGTCACCGGCAGCACGTCCCGGGTCAGGGGAGAGGCAGAGGGGGGCCCTGCTACACTTGGGGCTCAGCTGTTTCCATTTAGGCATCCCAGCCTCTTCTTCTTTCATGTGTGAAAATGTAAACCCCGGCCCTTTTATCAGTGCCTTTCCAGGAGGCAGGCTGCATCAGCGTGACATGATTTACATTTTCCTCCAAGGGCCCATGTTCACACGCCATAAATCATCGCCAAGCTCAGGCACCGGGACTCAAGTGCAGGGCTCCCAAAGCTGATCCTTTTCACCTCTGATAATCCGGCTGTCCAAAGCGTGCACGGCTGGGCCAGGTGGGGTCACACACAGAACAGGGCCGGGCACTGACCTCGGAGAGGTGAAGCTGGGATGGAAAATGTGCCAGGCGCTCCGGACACGCCACCCTGGGGGGCACATGGGACAGGCCCTGGGAAGGCGCTCCGCTATCTCCCAAGGAGGGTTATCTGGTAGAGCACTGGGAGCTCCAAGGACTTTTTTGTGAAGAAAGAATGGGTGAGTTAAATGGTGACATGGCCAAGATTACAAACAGCTCTCATCCTGCTGGCACTGAAAAGGGCTACAGACACCTGTGTGCTGGGCAACTAGAGATGCGGGGTCATTTTGCTACTGAGTAGGTGCAGACCACCAATGTCTGTGCCAAAGGTGGCAGTGGCATGGGCCAAGAGTGGGGGTGAGGGGGTGTGCAAATGTTTTGTTGGGGTGGGGGCAGGGCCGTTTGTCACCCAGGGTAGTGTAAACCTTCCTAGCTTAGGAGGCTGGACTACTCTCCGGTATGTAGCCTCAGGACAGTCAAGTAACGTCTCCTTCGAGTCGTTTCTTGTGCCTCTTGTCCCATGTGCTTTCCATTTCACTGTTCTTCTCTCCTGGGAAGCCCGCTTCGCCATCTCCGTTTGTGGAATCCTACCAACTAAGACCAAGTTCAAGTGTTCCACGAAGCCCGCCCTCTATCTATAGAGGTGCTACAGTCCTCTGAGATCAGGTGGCATTTACCACACGTGTCATGCAAACGGCAGGTGTCCCAAGCTTCCCTGTGGAGGAGCTACTATGGCCAGAGCGTGAGCCACCTACAAACTGCAGTCGCTTGTTGGTGGCACACATAGTGGGTGCTCAAAAAGCATCCGTGGAGGGTTAGAGGTTGAGCTGTCCCTTGCCGCGGCCCCCCTCCCGCCCAAGTTCATATGTTGAGGCCCCAACCCCCAGTGCCTTGGAATGTGATATTTGGAAATAAGGTCATTACAGATGTCATTAGTTAAGAAGAAAACATACTGGAGTGGGGGTAGGGGAAATCCAGTATGACTCGTGTCCTTATAAAAAGGAGAAATTTGGACACAGATGCACACAGAGAACGCCACGTGGAGATGAAGGCAGAGATGGAATGATGCAGCGGAAGCCAGGAGACAGGCCTGGCACAGTCTCCCTCACAGCCCAAAGAACCAACCCTGGCAACACCCTGATCTCAGACTTACAGCCTCCAGACCTGAGACAATACATTTCTGTCCTTTAAGCCACCCACTTGGTGGCGCTTAGTTGTGGGAGCCCTGGGAAGCTGATACATGGATGGGTGGGCTGGGCGTCGGAGAGCACCATGCCCAGGTGAGCCTCCCTCATGCAGGCCAGCTGATCTCTCCCACAGAGTCGGTCCCCTGCCCGGTGTCTGCATGGCGACCGGTGCTTTTGCTGAGAAGTGAGAGGGGGCCCAGGGACAACTTGGTGGCTGAGATCTCTGACTACCCACCTGCAGCAGAGTGGTGGGTGGTTCAGAGCTCACCTGTCACACCCATCCCTGCACCTCACGGGAGGTCTGAGGCTTGGAGTGCACATACTAGGAACACATATCTCAAGCCAGCAGATTGAAGTGAGGGAAGCAGTGCTCTGGCTGAGTTGCCAATAGCAACACTGTGATTCTTGGAAATACGGAGTCCACCTATAGCTTAGATTCTGCGTGTGTGACCTGGGTGTCTGGGAAAGTGGCGGTCTCTTTTTAAATCCACCTACGTGTGTGCAACGTAACAGAGCCACCTTGTTAACTCCCACTTTCTCAGCTAATTCTTCTGTTGGTAGCTTTCCACCCCCATGTTCAAGTGGTGCACTTGAGGAATGACCTTGACTCACACTGCAGCTGTGTAACCATGAGCTACGTTAGGAGGAGCAGGGATGGTCTCGCGCTTGGAGACGGTGAAGCGGATTGGTTGAGGGCACAGCCTCCGAGTCGTGCTCCCTAGAGTGTGTGTCTAAACTCGGTCACTGACCAGCTCAGGGACCTCGGGCCAGTGATCTGACCTCAATAGGCCCAATTTCTTCAACAATAGCATTCGAATAATTCCTACCACACAGGGCTGGTGTGATGATTCAATGACAAAATTAATGCGTGTAGACTCCTTGGCACAGTGCCTGGAGCTGGTAAATGGGACAGCACCTAGCACAGTCTTTGGACCCACCAAACCCCTTGCCTTCCCTTTGCTCGGTAAGCCCAGAATCCTTGGATGACAGTATTAACACAAACAACAGAACGAGAGGAAACCGAGGTTTGGTGACTTCCCCAAAGTTATCTAGCAAATTAACAACCGATGTGGGTTTGCCGTTGAGGTTTCCTGAATCTGAGTCCAGTGCCTTTTCTACAAATCAGGCGATTTCCTCTGGGCTCTTTCTTCATGTTCAATGTATCAGTTTACAACCCTACTTGCCTCTGAAGCTTGAACTCATTTGAGAATTAGTTATTTAGATTGGTCTCCAATATAACAGATGACACAAGGGGATTTCCATGCAAAAGTACACTTAGTGGTAAAGTACTGAAGCCTTAACAAACTTTGGTTATGCTCATGGGACAGTAGGGCGAACTCGGGCATCGATAGATGACTCCAATGCCAAGATTATTAGGTTAATACTTAAGGACAGCTGTTGTACACTAATCTCTCCCAATCTAGCATTCATTCATTCTATCCCATTTACTGGTCGATTGATACCATCTCATCCCATGACCCATCGATCTCATTCAGCCTCTCATCCCACTCATTTCTCTCCCTCGTCCATTTGTCTGTCCATTCATCCATCCATTCATCTATCTATCCCCCTCTCCCTCTCCCTCCTCTCCATCTATGGAGCATCTGCTACTTGCTGGGCCCCGCGTGAGGCATTAAGAATGCAAGATGAATGAGGATACATGTTTCACTATTGGGGATTAACTTTACCTTAATGGAACTAGTCCTGTTGGCAGAGCCAGGCCATCTTGAACAAGAGTTAAAAGCCCAACTTTCCATTTCTACTTTCACATACTCAGCTGAATTTTCCAAGTGTTGGTATGAGTAAGGCCATTTGATGTTTTCATGATAGGAATAAACCTCTTTACCAGGTTCTAGACTCTATTCTGTTTAGGTCATGTAGTCTCAGAAGTGATGGATCTTTGGTTCAATGTCCTTTACAGACGAGGAAATTAAGATCCAGAGAAGGGAAGTAACTTGCTTTAGGTCTCCCAGAGTGCTTCGTGCAGAGGCTGGGCACTCACAGACCCCGAGTGAGGCACTGTGGGGGCGCGGTGAGCCTGCTACCGGGAGTTCTATTCAGAACACCTGCGCGCTACCTGCCAGGCAGGCTCCAGGCGGTGGTTCTCAGGCGTGATCGCCAGGCCAGCAGTGGCACACCACCGCCACTCGGGACCTGTTCCCAGAAATCCGGGATTCTGGGAGCGGGACTGGTGCAGGGTTCTTCCAAAGCCCTCTCAGTGACTCTGAGGCACATGCGCTGCTCCAGGGAAGCTGCTCTGCTGGGTGACCTTTCACCTGAAGATGCCTGGCCTGTTTTCTGTCCCTTTGTGAAATCGTCAGCACACGGAGATCAAGATGAACTCTTTCCCGACGACTTCTGAAGAGCGCAGGCTCTACAAGCGATCGGGACTTGAATCCTGATCCTGCCTTTTAGGTTGGAAGTCACAGCTTCTGTGAGCATCCGGATGTTCCTTGAATGACGAAAATGACACTTACCATCCGGGATAGCTGTGAGGTGTCAATGACACCTGTGAGTTCCCAGAAAGGTGCCTAGTGCATGGCGAGTGCTCCACAGATGTTATGATTGCTATTGTTGGTATCTTCTTTTAAATTACCTACAAAATTGCAGATGTGGGGTAGGGCTGTTTACATCATCCTTTTCAAGGAGCTCTCAGAGGGTTTGAAGATAAATAATTGTGCGTGTAGATCTGGAACACGCAATCCATTCCAAATTGGGTCTTGTCTATCCTGTAGTTTGTCTACTAGGTCAGATGTGGAGCTCAAACAAACCTGTTCGTGCAACATTAATAACTGACTTAGAAATCTGGGTGGACACCTCTGACTTTGCATGTTTTCAGTCCTCTCAATTAATGGTGTAGTCACTGATTTCTCTGGCCTTGACCATGACCACATTAAGTGAGGTATCACTTAACATTTTGTTCCCGACGATTCAGATTTTAAATGTGCAATATTATTGATGAGCCACATGGGGGCAGATAGCTCTAATTTTCCTGATTTGAGCAGGCTATACATACATACATCCTAAGCATTAAAATTGAATTCCTTAAATACCATATTAGTAATATTTAATAAACTTAGAAAACTGGACTGTTCCCAACATATCTCAAATAAGCAGTGTAACAAACGAACAAAGCATGTTTGTTTTTAAAAGTTGATAGTGCATATTTGTACACTATTGACTGGCAGAAATTCTCAGCCCTGGTGGCACATTGCAACCATTTGGGGGGCTTTTAAAAATCCCACCATGTTGGTGCACCCCATCCCTCAGAGAGTCTCAGCAAGAGAACAGTAATAGCATTTTTAAAAGCTCTCTAGGTTGTGAACCACTGATCTATGTATGAATTAGTGAAACTTGAAAGTTATATGAAACACCTGGCTGTCCCCGACACTTTGAACTGTAATAAGTGACACTAGGGTCATGGTCACTTTATCAGAAAGTAAACAAGTTGAAAAATAGAGACGGGTAAGCTAATTACTATGGAGCCAACATGTCCTTAATTTGTCTCCCTCTCAGGGCTATGCAGACTCCCTGGAGTGACTAAACTGGCTCTGGCTACGTACTTTCAAAGAGAGAATCAAAGTGACTGAGCACGCCATTCTTGCCTGTTAGCCAGACGGCCTGCGTCTCCATGCTTGTGTGCTCATGGCAACCTTTCAGTCGTCAGAGACAGTTCTGAGGCTGGCCCCTTCTGCTCTCTGCTGGCTTTCTGAATAATGAGCTGGGGCTGTGTTCGATTTTAAATCTGAGTATAACGTTCAGACGTTGGACAATGAAAAGTTAAAAAAAAAAAAAACAGGAGAGAAAGGAGGTCTTAGATCACATGTGTTTATACTCAATAATCGTTACTTCTTCATAAAAAAATGACTGTGATGAAATATTTGGCTTATTAATTAGTCCAAAACAGATGAAACTGCTTAGCAGCCTCTGAGGTTCCAGATATAGTACCCGTCTAGCCTGTTTTTTTTTTTTTTTTTTATTCTTGAACTGAATATCTGGATATTAATTATTCATCTTTTGGAGACTGTACGGAAAGCTCTGTGTTTTGGTGTTGGAGCTGGGTGTGTCTTTGAGTCTTGGCACTCCTTCAGATGAATGACAAAGAAATGAGGACCTCACAGGGACTCACAGGGCTTGTGTTACTTTCACTCATGCTACGTCACACCAAACTGCAAACAAGATTTGCGAGGGCAAAAGGGTCTTCAGAGCTCATCAAGGCCAACACTCTTGTCTACACAGGAGAAAATGAAGCCCGGAGACCTACCCCGCCCTGCCCAATGACCCTCAGCTGGCTAACTAGATTACTGAAGCAGCTTTGGCTGCCCGCCCTCCTGATGTCCCAGCTAAGGGACAACCACTGTCCAGGGCTCTTGCTTTCTGTCGCCAAAACCGTCAAAGCCAGCTCCCCACCTTCTCTGTGGCCCGTTGCTTGAGCAGTGACTTTAACAATCAGGGCACACAATGTGCCTCTCCTCTCTCATAATTTTGGGAGCAACTCACTCCTCTCGGTCTCTAACCCGCCGATGTCCCTGGTTACCAGTGCTGGAATGTTTTTCTTAGTAAAATACTAAAACCGAATGCTAGTCCTCTGTGCACAGGTGGTGAATTCAACAGAGACTAGTTACCGAATGTGAAACACTGAGTAATTCTTTCATAATGCTGCCGTCGGAGGCGGGGGAGACAACAGACAATGGTGTCATTTCAGCTTTTTAAAGATTTGAGGTTGTTCTATTTAGAGGAAGAGAGGGAGAATTCATAGCCAAGGCGGATCTGTGCCATGAGTTTGTGTTACAATAGGGCTCTGGTTTAGCCACTAGACAGTTCTTCCTGTTTAAACAGGAGGACATCTCCCATTGAAGTCCCTGTAAACAGGAACATCCTGTCTCTCAGAATGGCAGAATGGAGGACTGTCCTGTTCTGTTCATCAGATGCTCTGCTGTCCTCAGCAAGTGCTTTCTCCCCAGACTTCGCTTCATCTGAAAACATCCTAGCCTGAAAGTCGACCAGATGACCTACCAAGCTGGGCTCCAGAGCTCAGAGTTTTGACGCTAATAGGTTAGAATTCTCCAAACTGTATTTTTCAGGACACCATCATCTGGCAGATATTTATAGGTGTTTCTTAAGAAACTGATTTTGGGAAATTCTGGTTTCATCAAAATTAATATATTTTTTTTAAATGGCGATTTCTTTTAGAGCTTTAGATGCACTTGCATCACGAATCCTTAAGAAATGTGAGCAGTAATACATTCTTCCCCAAACAAGCTTCTAAAGGAAAAAAGACGTAGTTACACCCCACAGGATCCCACAGTTCTGGAGCACACACTGTGGGGAAACACTATAATAAACAGTTGGGATGAACTATGTCTTTGAATGAAAGTAATACTAGAGAAGGTGCAAAAAACAGTTGCAAATACATACCCCTTATAATTACGACTGCTCGGTTTTTTACTGAATTCTCAGCTGTACAAGTCAAATTGGCCACGTGAAATTCTTGATCTCTGGTCCTGAAACTTGGTGTTTGAGGAAGTTTTAAGGAATACAATTCACTTCTCAAGGAAACAAGCAGAGGATATGGTCCAGGACTGGCTGAGCACCGTAGACTGCTAATTTCAAAGATGCAACGAGACCTTCCTGGGCCCCAGGCCAGGCTCCACTCTCTGAATCCACACTGCCAAAGCACTACGCAGGAGGTGAGTACCACCAAGGCCACCTTGTCACTGCTCAGGGCCATCCCTAGGGAGCCATGCAGCAGGGTGACTGTAAGGGGTTCTCCGCTGCCATTGGGACTGAAGAGGGATGTGGTGGCAGAAATAAGAATTACTGCAACTGGTGGAGGTCACCTGAGACCAAAGAACCAGTAAATTCAGCACGTGGAATCTTACACTAGTCTCTGCAAATTCCCTCCGGCTTCTCTGGTCTCTAATAATGAAGGCGGGTCTCTGGGTAGGAGCTGCTTGTGGCGGGGCCAGGTCCTATTATTTGGAGACCCCTATGGTCTATTCCTAATCTGACAGAGGTAAGCATTTTTTTCCTGTTTCTGATGGCTGTGCTTTAGACTGGGTTGCTCAACACTGCTCTTCATGCCCATGTAAATGGGATTTCACCTCAACAGAACGCG
>NW_011888843.1:3606349-3610395 GCF_000151845.1 Pteropus vampyrus | reverse complement strand
CCCTTATAATTACGACTGCTCGGTTTTTTACTGAATTCTCAGCTGTACAAGTCAAATTGGCCACGTGAAATTCTTGATCTCTGGTCCTGAAACTTGGTGTTTGAGGAAGTTTTAAGGAATACAATTCACTTCTCAAGGAAACAAGCAGAGGATATGGTCCAGGACTGGCTGAGCACCGCAGACAGCTAATTTCAAAGATGCAACGAGACCTTCCTGGGCCACAGGCCAGGCTCCACTCTCTGAATCCACACTGCCAAAGCACTACGCAGGAGGTGAGTACCACCAAGGCCACCTTATCACTGCTCAGGGACATCCCTAGGGAGCCATGCAGCAGGGTGACTGTAAGGGGTTCACTGCTGCCATTGGGACTGAAGAGGGATGTGGTGGCAGAAATAAGAATTACTGCAACTGGTGGAGGCCACCTGAGACCGAAGAACCAGTAAATCCAGCACGTGGAATCTTACACTAGTCTCTGCAAATTCCCTCCGGCTTCTCTGGTCTCTGATAATGAAGGCAGGTCTCTGGGTAGGAGCTGCTTGTGGCGGGGCCAGGTCCTATTATTTGGAGACCCCTATGGTCTATTCCTAATCTGACACTCAGAGGTAAGCATTTTTTTTCCTGTTTCTGATGGCTGTGCTTTAGACTGGGTTGCTCAACACTGCTCTTCATGCCCATGTAAATGGGATTTCACCTCAACAGAACGCGAGGCAGAGACAAGGGAGTTGCCAGGCTGAGGAGCCCACAGCCCACAGGCTCCCCGGCTAAGAGCACAGCTGGAAATCCAATTCCCAAATGAAAAATGAGAAAGTTGCTTTTTTATTGCTAATTCTCAAGTCGGCCCACACATTAATATATCTGTGGCTAAAACCCTGCACCTCATTTTTCAATGAGATTCTTCCTTTCAATAAAGGATAGAATCTAAGAAGTTAAGTTCTACATCCTGTCCCTCCTCCACCTTCTTCATCATGAAACAAAAATGAAGTGATTTTAATTTTGAATTAAAATTAAAAAAAGCCTCCTGCAAACGTTTTTCCTCACTCGACCCTTATGCCAAAAAGGCTGTTTACTGCTGCTTCCAGCACCTCCGGGTACGCAGGCCCCGTGTGCTTCAGGCTTGCAATAGTTGTCACCCGGCCCTCTGATTCATTCAAATTATCCCAAATTGCCCAATTCTGAACTGGCTTCAGATACTTTGCATCTCCTTCTAATATGTGGTGGCTTCCTCATGACTCACCCGGTTGTTCCTCATAATTTTGCTTTGTAGTTTTTCCATGTGAGGCAGCTGGTCCCCAGCTGTTTGTCGTCCTGAGCCGATGGCAACTGCCTTCTGCCCCTTTTGAATCTCAGGCTACACCCAAATATGCAGCTCCTGCGTGCCTGGCAGCCTTGACCTTGTGTCCCCCTGCAGCTCTTGGTACCTGTGATTTGCCTCGTCCCCACCCATAGGCGGCCCGGGCCCTGCTGGCCTCTCCCACAGACCACATTCCTGCCACTTTCCCTGCCTAAGGGACAGAGGGAAGAGCTGAGCCCTGAGCTCCAGAAGACGACAGCAGCTTCTTGGCCTTATGAGCATCGGATACAGGAGCAGAACGGCTCCCTTCCTTCTTCCTCCCCCACCAAACTTAACCAAGGTCGTAACCCGACACGTGGGCTGGTCACATCCCTGAGTGATCAGACATCTTGGTTAAATCTGGTTGATATAACGCAAATCAGCTCCTCAAACGCTATGAGGAAAGGCTAGCTTTAAAAATTTTTCCATTTCATTGTGGACTGTATTTGCAAAATGCAATTAAAATAAATGACTGGAAAAACGAGACATAAAATACCAGCATAAATCTTTGGATTTAGACGAAATTTCTCTGTCAAATTGGAATAAAGTTTCCTAAACATTTCTCAACTTCTTTTTATCCAATCATAAACCAAATAGCAAATAGTGTGCGGGCAGGCACAGGGCCACGGGCTACGCGCAGTGCTGATGGAGGCTGCTACCTTACATGGAAGCGTTTCATGTCTCTCTGCTGATCCTAGTTTGGTCTAAGCATGTAACTAAGTTCTACTGATTTGCCCATGAGCACGACACCTCTGCTTGGTGGAGAGCTTCCTCAAACACACATCAGCTCATGACCCTTGCTGCTAACAGACATCGCTCTCATCGGTCTGTTCAGAAGAAGCCTGACGTGATGCGCTGTCCTTCTCTTACCCAGGCCTCACCGACCATTTGTATAAATGCCCTTTCCTGCACGCTGCTCCCCAAGGAACCCTGTTGGGCTCCCAAGGGCATGCCCACCCATCCAACCATCCATCTAACCATCCATCCAACCATCCATCCATCCACCATCCATCCATCCACCCACATCCATCCATCCATCCATCCATCCATCCATCCATCCATCCATCCATCCATCCAATGAGGGGGATAATTTTACTTGCCCTACTCACCAGTGTCGTTGGGGTATTTGTCTCCCTTGGTGCACGTCCTCCCGTCGTCCTCCTGGATGTAGCCCTCCCGGCATTCACAGTGGTAGCTGCCCAAGGTGTTGACACAGATGTGTGCACACAGTGTCTCATTGCTGGTGGCACACTCATCGATATCTGAGTTTGAACCAAATGCAGACAATGCTCAGTTCCCAAGAATTCACTTCCAACACAACAGGTGACCTGAGGTGCGGCCCTTCTGTTAACATCTGCCAAGCACACTTTGCCAGACTCCCATCACAGAAGCTTATGATAAAGGAGGAAGCTGGAAATCTGAGTGGCAGGAGCAGAATCAAACCACAGTGATGGGGCTCCTGGTGGTGGCTCTGCCACTACCCAGTCACATGGTTAGTGTAGACCTTGCTAGCCTTCAAAGTCCTCATCTATAAAACGTGATGATAAAGACTGCCCTAAATACCGCACGGGACTCCTTAGGAGGAAATGAGCTATCCAATGGTGACACACTTTGAAAAGCGAGCATCGTAGAAACAATTTTCTGCGAGGTCCCCTGTGTGCTGAGGGAGTTATGTTCCCTTTTTATGGCTATAGTTTCCAAACTCAAGGTCACTGAGCAATGGCTCCTTCCCAGCTAAAAGACGTGATGGTACCTTGGAAAAGCTACTGATAAAAGAAAGTAGTCAAAATGGGTCCAATGGAGTTTTTCCCAGGAAATTTCGGAAAAATTTCTGGGCCTCCTCTATGACCCTAACTGACCCCTCACGAGCTGTGGGAATGAGCCTTGTGAACCAGGTGCATCAAGGACTTGTCCCTCTTCTGGATGGGGTGGAAACAAATCTGCCTTCCACCGCGGGAAGAGGAGGAGGCCCAAATCTGTCTCTGCTCATTGGCTGAGGACACTGGGAGGAGGGGGTGGGGCTACGACAGCCCAGGCTGTGCACACGCGGCACAGACAGAGCCCAGCCATTGCTTCAGGACTGTGACGATGTCCCAACTACGCCCTGGACAAGCTGCCCAGGACCTGTCTCTGGCAGGCCCTGCATGTGCCAAGAGGAGAGTGGTCATCTGGAGGTTCCCTGGGCAGTGCATACTACGTCATCTGTAGCCTAAGATGTCACAGCTGGATCGTGCTCTGCAATTCCTCAGGCTGACCACCTTTCTCCACGTGTCCCTGCCCTAAACCTGAGCATGAAGCTGTCTCTACTGTCCCGAGGAGGGAAGAAGAATGAGGTTGGAAGGAGAGACAGAAATACATGGAACTCTTAGCAGCAAGCTGGTTTTGCTGATCCCCAAATGAGAAGAACAGTACACCGTCCCACCAACTGAACAAAGAGCCTTCGCCCGGGACCTCGGGGGAACAGAAGGGCAGATCGTGCTCTCTGTAGGACAGGCCATGGGTCCCCACTCCATTCCCTTGGTGGTCTCAATCCCATTCTTTGTCAGAGTAGGGCGCCATCCCAGGTACCACTGGGGAGAAGCCAGGAGACCCATTATCTAGAACTTCTTTTACACAGGCGGGCAGCTCATCACAGCTCCTGTGTTTGCCACTTGGGTCCACCTGCCAGTCTCTCAAGTCGCCCATCCTCTAGCTGATTCGCAAACTTGACCGTGCA
>NW_011888843.1:3585817-3606299 GCF_000151845.1 Pteropus vampyrus | reverse complement strand
AACCTGAGCATGAAGCTGTCTCTACTGTCCCGAGGAGGGAGGAAGAATGAGGTTGGAAAGAGAGACAGAAATACATGGAACTCTTAGCAGCAAGCTGGTTTTGCTGATCCCCAAATGAGAAGAACAGTACACCGTCCCACCAACTGAACAAAGAGCCTTTGCCCGGGACCTCGGGGGAACAGAAGGGCAGATTGTGCTCTCTGTAGGACAGGCCATGGGTCCCCACTCCATTCCCTTGGTGGTCTCAATCCCATTCTTTGTCAGATTAGGGCGCCATCCCAGGTACCACTGGGGAGAAGCCAGGAGACCCATTATCTAGAACTTCTTTTACACAGGCAGGCAGCTCATCACAGCTCCTGTGTTTGCCACTTGGGTCCACCTGCCAGTCTCTCAAGTCGCCCATCCTCTAGCTGATTCGCAAACTTGACCGTGCATGTGAATCACGAGAGGCATTTGTGTAAATGCAGATTTCTGGGCCTACTCTCAGAGTCTGGGGGGAGCAGAAATCTTTTTTTTTTTTTTTTCTTTAAGCAAGAATCCCAGATGTTTCTGACAGGTTAGCCACAGATCACTCTTTGAAACACGCAGCTCCAGGGGACAATAAACCTGTCTCAGAAACTCAAAGAGCGCAGAGCTGGGAAGCCCAGTCGGTGAGGGGGAAGGGGACAAGCCGGGGGTGATGGATGGTGCTGACTTTGCTCAGCTGCAGCCCAGGTGGCCGGCTTCAGCTCCCTCTGACTCACGTCCAACCAGTCTGCCATATGGCCACTGCTCGTGCCCAGTCTCTTCCTAGTCCTGTTCCGAGACAACGCGTTCTCTTGTTTCAGTCTTTCTGCAGGTTTAGATTTCTGTCCACTTACATTATTCTAATTTTCTCTTGATAATGTTTCCCTTTTCCCGCTCTTACATCTCGCTGCTCATCAGGCTCTAACTGGTACCAACTCCCTGAAGGATTCCTTGGCCATAGTTTGTTTCAATAATCACAGTAAAGGGCGGTGACCCCCTAGGATGAGACTGACACAATTTCATCTAACAAGTGTCAGGATGAAACGGGAAGAATCAGAGATCAATGTGGCTCCTGTGAGTGGGGCCCACTGATGAAGCACGTCCAGCAAAGGACAGAACCAGGCATCGTCTCAGGAGCTGGAAGATGACGTGCGTTGCCAACACACCTAGGCAGTAGGGCTTCTCCCGCTTCCGGTGTCTCTCCCGGTCATACCGGTATCCCGGATAACAAGTGCACAGCACGCGCCCGAAGTTATCTGTGCACTGCTGTTCGCAGGGGGCCTCGGCACACACGTCATAATCTGAAAAAGAAAAGTGTGAGCTCACACTCACGCAGTCATTCCCTAGACAGAGGCGGGTCGCCCACCCAGACTTTCTGGGCTGCACTCTGCTCCAGGGGGACTGTGACGTGTGAGTGGCTATGTTTAGAGGGGCACTAGCCCTCCAGGCCATGGGGTGCTTTCTAATACCTCGTGGGAAACACAGTGCTCAGCTCTGCAGTGGTTAGAAGCAGACGTCACTTGTAATTCCCTTCCGAGTCACCTCTTCATCCTTTGGTCTTTGTCACTTATTCAGCAGCAAAGTCGCTCTAGATGGCCAGTCTCTGAAACATCACCTGGGGCCGGTTTTTTTTCTCCCATCAACTGCTTTAGAGACAGAGAATTCCTTCCAGCTGGACACTAAAGAACGGCCAGCCCTGGTGATGGGCGTTGGCGTTGGGTAAGGTCGAACAGCCGTAGACCTCGTTTTAGCCCTATGCCTGTGCAAACTGGGGTGGATGGTCTGTTACTTATAAAGACTTAGAGCATCTCCTCCTCTCAGTCCTTACGAGCTGACATTCAACAAGCCTCTGAAGGGACTTTGGCTCTAAGTCAGGAGCTCAGGCTGAACATTTACTTGCCGACTAGATCCAGCATCTCATTAATCATTGCACTATCTTTCCCAGGTGCTGACAGACAAACTATCCTTGGACAAGATGTGATCCTGGCTTTGCTCTGCTGCCTATGAAGGTGGAATGGTGGGTTGTCAGCCTCTGGTGTGGGCAGGGTGGGTATGACAAAGCTTTTGCCATTCTCATGAAAACCTGGAAAACTGCCCTTGCTAAATCCTTCTGTGATTCCGGGCTTGCTTTGCCCGTGTGTGTCCCTGGTCAAATGTGTTTTCCTTAACAAAGCATCACCACTAGGCATCAATGTCCTATGCTCTATACTTTTGCTGCTCATGGGCCCAGACACAATTATTGAGTGCCTACTTTGGGCCAGGCCCCATTCTTGGAGGATGTCCCATTAAGGTGAAGAGTACGGGTTCTGGAGCCAACCCTCCCAGCTCTGCCACTATCTCTGTGATCGTGAGTTGAATGTCAATTTTCTTACCTATAAAGTAGGGAAACGATAATATTTACTTCATGGTGTGCTTTTAGGAAGATTATACTGGATGATGCAGTAAGCACAGTGGCTGACACACAGTAAAAGCTTTACCTGTTCGTCTGCTTCTTCTATTACTTGTTCTAACGCTTGTTTGGGTATCTGGCAGGGACTGTGTCCCCTGGAGTAACCAACACTACTCTCTTCCTACAGTTCATGCTCAATTAGTAACTGTTGAACCAGAACAAATCCGATCACTCTGTCACTTGGCCAATCGAGATAACGTAGCAGGGGGTGGCAAAACATATCTGATAGGTGGCTTTGCAGGCCTGCGTTGCAATTACTCAGTTCTACTGCTGTGGGGCAAAAGCAGCCATAGACAATTCTTAAGTAAATGGGTATGGCTGTGTTTCAATAAAACTTTATTTACAAAACAGGCAGTAGGCCAACAGGCATAGGTTGCTGACTTTTGACTTAAAGCAACAAATATGAGGCAACAACGTTTTTTAGAATGTAGTGTCTACTCATTAGTTGGTTGATATTTGTTTAGAAATCCTAGTAGTATTCTTTTACTATCTGTGATGGATAATCATATATGTCAGCTTGGCTAGGCCACACTACCTCGATATTTGGTCAAACATCATTCTAGATGTTTCTCCTACTTTTTAGATGAGAATAACATTTAAATCAGTACAGTTTGAGTAAAGCAGATTACCCTTCATAAAGTTGGTGAGCCTCATCCAATCAGTTGAAGGCCTTGATAGAAACAGGACGGACCTCCCCTGCTGAAGTGAGAATTCTGGTAGCAGACGGCTTTTGAACTCAAACTTTAATGTTGTCCTTGGACTCCAGTCTGCCAGTCTACTCTGCAGATTTTGGACTTGCCAGCCTCCAGACTCTTGTAAATCCATTCCTTAAAATAAATCTAAGAATCCTAACTAATACACCATCTTTTCTGAGATCCTACAGTTATACTTTGCATTCTTGAGCAGTGAAAACCTTTATGATAGCTTTAGTAGAAGACAAACACTGACTTATTCTCACAGATTAAAATAAATTAACTTTTAAAAGTATTCCAGTGGAAGCAATAGAGCAGAGGGTTAGTTATTTACGGCAAAGCGGCTTTCAGCTCTCGAGACCACTCTACCTGGAATATTCAGTTCTAGGTTCCATTAATCAAAGGTGCTGTAGTCCCACTTTAGGGTAAGGGAGGCTAGTTTTAGGTCTAGGTGTTTGAAACCACAATATCCAACACTTAAAGGAACTCTAAATATGTGGTATCCATGTAATATGTTTTATTAGGTTGGGCGAGGTCTTTAGCTGGGATCTTAAATTGATTGGCCTAAATTAATTTTCTTTCAGTATCTGCCAAATTGAAATATAAAAGACACAGCTGGTGACTGAGAAAAGCTGGCTTATAAAAGAATGCAATTATTTTGACCTTTGTGGTTTTCTCCACAAACCTCTAACCAATGGAATTGGCCGGCAGTGAGAAATTCAGCCTTGGAGAGAGACCCAAGGCCCTATAAACCATCATATGTGAAGTGATTTCCTACCCAACCTTCTTAAGCAGCTTCCTCAGAGGTCACAGCTATTTAATGAACTCTGTCATCCTTCCACCAAAGACAGCAATAGACAGAGAGATCCATTTATTTCTAACTGATAAAGATGCTGCTCACTGAGATGATGCCACATGAATTAGCTTGGCTGGGCTCAGATCCTTGGTAGAGACCTGGCTTCTTGGGTAATGGAGAAGAAAACTATTTTGTATTACCCACCTACCTCTCTGCACCTGGGGATAAACTAACCTCATGCTCTACAAACACTTCTTAGTGTTTTCTGGGTCAGTGCTGGCTTTCTCTGCCCCTTTCCTCCTGCTGCTCATCTAAGTCCTGGGCAGCCTTCCTCGAGCCAGCTCGAGTCTCCTCTCCTTCCTGAGGCCACTCTGACCATGCTGATCCTGTGTGCTCCCTCTGCAACCTTGCTGCACTGGAGGCCTCTACTGCACAAACTCCGGGCAATAACAGTAACCAATTACCAAGCACTTAATAACAGCCTCTGTTCCAAGTACTTTACATGGGTTAATATTCTTAAAACGACCATATAACTACTAATACTTTCCTGAAAAAACTAACGTTTAAAACTTGCCCAAGGTGATAGCTAGCTAGTAGGATGTGTGTTATGGACTGAATGTTTGTGTCCTCCTGAGAGTCATATGCTGAGGTCCTAACCCCCGATGTGATGGTGTTAGAAGGTGGGACTTTGGGGGGTGACTTGGTCATGAGGGTGGACCCCTCAGGAATGGTATTAGTCCCCTGATAACAGAGACTCCAGAGAGCGCCCTTGCATCACGTGATGACATGGCAAGAGGACGGCTGCCTAGGAGCCAGGAAGCCCTTGCCAGAGACTGAATCTTTCACACTTTGATTCTGAACTTCCCAGCCTTCACAGCTGTGAGAAATAAACGTCTGTTGTCTAAGCCACCCCGTCTATGGTATTTTTGTTACAGCCATCTGAATGAACTAAGCCAACAGAGAACCGTGATTAAAATCCAGATCTCTCTGATTCTTCACTGTCCAGATCCTGTCTACCTCACTTGAGGGCGTGCACCTTGAGGGCTGGGTCCCTGTCTTACATCTCTCTGTCTCTCCACTGCTGGGCTGTACACAGTGTCTGCTGATGGTCACGTAAAGGGGCTTCAAGTTCAACATATGCAAAGCAGGTGGAGAAGGTGGGGAGGGTGGTCATGTTCTAACTGCGTATGAAAAGCTGATTAGACACTCAATGTATGTAATGCACGTATACGAGTTGTGTAATGATTTAGATGGAGCCTGCTACACGTAACCAAACTGGCATTAGAAGAACTTAATGTCAAAAAGAAATATAGAAATTACATACACACATGCACAGATATTCACTGATAACACACATACATTCCATGTACATCTGAACTTTATAAACATCTAATGATTAGTCATGAATAAAGTGGGAAGACATAATCTTTTATATTACGTACCTTCTGGGATGCATTGTCCAAGAACAAATTTATACCCTTTGCAGCACTTTTTCCTAAGGGACAAAGAAAGAAAAACACATTTTAAATGCGATGTTAGATTAAAAAATATAATTCTTTTCAGTTATTGGTTTTGAATGAAGTAACTTGTGCCCCAAAAAAACTGAGGCATAAAGGAAAGCAGGGGTGGAATACGTCTAAGGAAATCTGAGATAAAAAATAAATATATATATTGTCAATACCACATGACCACATCTTTCAATGGCAGATGCCCTTTTCACCACATGACATATGAAATTAATCCTTTGAATCCTAAGAAGTGAATTAACTCAGATTTTAAGATACTCAGAGAATTAGAGGTCTACAAAAATATAAGTATAAAAAGGACTTTCGAGGCTGACCTGACCCCTCATCCTACAGACCAAGGATTCACATGACTTGCTACTTACAGTAACAATTAGCTGAGTATAATAATAATTGGATAATTGTAACATAATGATCGCTAATTATAAGACTCCCACACATTCTAACTCCCATTCTAGTACTTTTTTTTTTATGCCTGTACCACATAAGACACTCAAAGGTACCTGAATTATCTAAGTTCAAAAAACAGCAAGCAGGTAATTACTAACATAAATATGCAAGACTTAATATTTCTGCCCAAGGTAGAGAAATGGTGCCACCTGTTCCAAATGTAAAACTTCACGGGAAAGAATACATCTCTGGGGCATGAGCTTCTAACAGGCTACTCCCTCCGCAAACACGAGGATACACTTTGCACAAAACAATCAAATAAGCAACTACCTGAAGGTTCTGGAGAGGATATTAAAGTGACAGATTGAGCAGAGTTGACATTTTGAACAAGGGGCCAACACACGGTTATTATTGTTATTATAAATAATCAAAGGTGGGGACTAAAGCAATTTCCTACCTTTGTCAAATGGTCGGAACCTTCAACCAGGTTAGACAAGGCCTTCTATCTAAGAAGAATTTGATTCACTTAAATGTATTTTTCCTATCACATTCTAGCGAAAAATAATTGAACAGCATTATTTTCTACCTTTGCAAATTAGTATCATTTACCTATTTCATTGGTCAAATCCATTTTTGTGGATTGATCTGCTAGGTGGATTACCACCTACTGGGTGAAGGAGAAATGCCAGTAATCTCTTCCTAAAACTTGTAAAATTTATAAAAATTTTATTAAATCCATCGCTTATAAATTTTACATACAATTGTTTAAAAATGTACACAACTTGTAAACCTCACATCCTGTAGAAGATTCTAAGGCTCAGTCCGGTACAGCAACACTACTTCCTTTCTCCCTGCGACATTTCTCACATACGGCCCAGCTGTGGTAGATCATCTTGCTTCAAAAGCATGACAAGGGGACTTCCATTATGAAAAAACAAGGGGCATTTGGGATGCTCCCGAAACAGACTTGAAGGAAATAGCTAAGGGTCCCCGTTCCCTCAAAGGACACACTTGCCTACTGTACTTTTCCACTCGTTATAGACTATTTTGGATCTTTTTCAGCATAGTTTATGTTAGAATGACACGTGTGTGTGTATTTAAATGTGTATGCATATATATAAATAAAATGTACTGATATGAATGATGTTTGGCGACATCCCGAGTTTTCCCCTTAGATGTAATTTAACATCGCCAACTGAATTATGATTTTACATGACAAAAGAAGCCCAAGGGGCATAAATTTATGATAATTACTACTTCTAACTGAGGTCGAGGATCTAACTTTATATTCCATGAAACTTAAACTCTGCCCAGTTTTCCACGGCTTAAGAAAGTTCCAGGACCTAACAACCAAAAAGAAAACTGGCTTAATAGACTATTCATTACAATTTTATGGTTATGACTTACTGTACTACTTGAAGCTGTCCGACAGAAAACCGTAAGAGGAAAAGCAGTGCACTAGACGGTTTGAAACGCGAGTGATTCATGAGAAAGTTGGATGGAGGGGAAAAACATGTGTTTTTGATACTCACATCTCAAGTGTCGCTGCGTTGAAACATATGGATCTATTGGGCTGTTTTTATTTAACGGTGCAGCTAAGGTATAGCCTCTGAGATGTTTGATGGCGTTTTACAGTTCATGGAAATGGATACGAGCCTTACAATCTCTTTCTACATCCAAGACATTAAACTTGGGCGTTTTGACCTTCGTGAGCATTTCAAGGGCTTGGGATTGTCCATGCAGTGAAGCCAAAAGTAACCCATCGTTTGCCTTTTAATGAATTAAGTGATCATGCAGTGATTTCACATGCTTTCGAAAGGCTACAGAGCTCTGTCAGAAGTGGATCTGAGCTTCAGGAAGGGCACGCTTCATTTCAACACCAGCTCAGCTAAGAATTAACTTCCCCTTGGCTGTTTTTCCTGAATGGCATAAGTAAAGCCACATCCCTGTTCGAGAAGGAGGTTTGAGACCTCACTGTACTCTCCACTGTTCCTGGCGATACAGCATTATTCTGCACGTTAAACATCCATCAATCATAAATCGCCATTTAAAATAAACAATGAAATATTCCAAAGTATAAGAAAGCAAACACTGGCCGCACATGTTCTACCAGTTCAAAGATTACTTAAAAACATAATTTATGTGCGATGAAGTTGAGAGAGCCAAAGTGAAATCTCCTTCTCGTTATGCAGGCACTTGTTAGACTTAACTACATACACGGCTGTGTGGTTTTTATCTTTAAGAAAAACAAACGAAGATGGGGAAAGCTCTTGTGGGTTCCGGGGAGGCCAGCCTTCTTAATACGCTTCACGTGTCATAGCTTGGTTTTCCAAATGCAAATGCTCTTCTCATTTTTTTGGCAAGGGGAAGTGGTGATTAGATTGTTGTTACATAGAAAGGGCGACATCTGGTAATCAGGAAAGTCTGTGGAGGTTTCCCCTGGGTGCCTCTGAGTAGTAAGACACATAAAAAAATCATAAATTTTTTGTTACAGGCCAAATTTGTCTAATTTGGTTCTAGCCCAAAATATATCCCACCAACCAATGTGTGTGAGAGCTTTTAGAAGGAAAAACTAAATTGAGAAATGAAGATAATAGAGATGGCATCATTCGACTGTCTGCTGTTATCAGATTCTAGAAAAGAATTTAAAAAAACAACTGCCGACAGTATTAGAGAACTAGAAGGGACTTGAAAGGTCAAGTGAGTGAGCAGGCAAGAAATATTTCAACACTTGCTCCAACTAGATAGTAAATTTTCCTAAGATTTACTTGAAGTTTCCTTTGCATAAATGCCTAGACATGCACCGAACGTATCAGATATATATATTTTTTTAAATGAGAGAAAAAACTATACCTTTTAGAGTTCTTGGTGCCAAGCTACCTATGTGCAGTAGATAGAGCAGTGGCTGGACAGTCAAGCAAATCTGGTTTACAATTCTGGCTCTATCACTTGAAGAGCTCAGGGTGCAGCCTGGGCTGATTTCTTAAACCCGCTGAGCTTTAGACTCCTCGTGGATAAAACTTGACGCTTCCTTTACAGAAGTATCACAAGGATCACAGGTGACACAGATACCTCGCAGGGCCTCATTTAGGGTCAGAACCATGTTTTTTTTAGCTGCTGCTTTCTGAACACGGCTAGAAAATAACAACTCTTCCCAGATGCACGAGACGTCTTAAGACTCATCTCTTTCTTCCACTTCTTAGTCAATGGCAGATGCCATCTCCGAAAACAAGAGGGACCGAGAGGGAAGGGAAAAAAAACTTTTGATTTCAAGATGATGGAAAATATTTTTGTCCTCTTCTTCCACAATTTAATCCCAAGTAACGAGAACGTGGAATAAAAATGCAAACTCATATCCCATGGATTTAGGAAAACTCTCTAACTCTGGACATGGCCTGTGGATGGAAGGATGAGAAGTGATCTTGTAGAGTGAAGTAACTTCAAACCCAAGTGTCTCCATAGCAGGTTATCATGGAGCAGCAGGCCAACCAACTTTGCAGAACCTCGGCAAGGCTTAGATCGGAGATACCAAGTATTGAGGAGAGTGGAAGCCAAGAAGACAGTAAGATGATCTGAAAGTCGGGTGACATGGTGGACTTCTACTTCCCTCCCTAACCCTGATTACTTAGCCAGATACCCTTTGCCTACCACCGCAAGAGGCAGAGGTATATTCTTTTGGAAAACTGTGCCTGAGAAGCTCAAGGCTGGGACACTGAGCCAGAGAACCGAGCGGAACCTGCCCGTGAGTAGATGACCCTGCCCAGGCTAACCAGAGTTCCAAACGTTTTCAAAGAACCCCTTTGATGTAATATTTCATTCCAAAACAATGAAGCCCTGCTGGTGATGGCTTCTAAAGGCAAACTGACAGTAGCTTGTTCACATCATCAACTAGTCAGTCCCAAATAAGGAGATGAGACTGGTGATCTGGAGAGTCTAATTTGCCTAATTTATTTTCACCATTTCAACCACACTGTGACATGCCCGAGAAGGGTGTCCATAAGAAACTTTTGCCAGGAAGAACAGAGAACGGGAATTCCTCAGGGCTATTATATTAAGGGCCCGAGGACCTAAAAGTGGTCCTGACTTTCTCTGTAAAGCTCCTTAGAGTGAAGGTGCTTTTTCCTCTCTCCCTTACGCCTTCTTCCTTGCTGAAACCTTATGGAGTTTTGCATGACTTCATGTTAACTATCAGAATTCCTTTTGCACTAAATGCCTGAGAACAGAACCCAATAAAATGACTCATCTCTCATGTAGGCATGCTTGGTTCAGCCCTTTAACCACAATGTGCTCCCCCCAGGTAAATGGAATGATATGTTTACTGCAGCAATCAGTAAATCAGAAACCAAAACAAAACCTACCCATTTATTCATCTACATACAAGCTTGTTACTGCCAAATCAATGACAATACCAAGAGAATCATAAGGAGTATATTAGTACGACTTGCTCTAATATGCACTATTACTGATAGTCAAGATCAAATGATGGAAACAGTATGGTGGTTCCTAAGAGAATTAAACTGAGTCAGCACATGATCCAGCAATTCCACTTCTGGGTATATATCTACAAGAACTGAAAGCAGACTCGAACCGATATTGGTTCATAGCAGTATCTTTCACAATAGTTAAAAAGTAGAGATGACCCAAATGTCCTTCATCACATGACTGGATAAACAAAACATGCTACGTACATACCAGAGAATATTATTCAGCTTTAAACAAGAAGGAAATTCTGACAGAGGCTCCACTATGGATAAACTGAAAACATGATGCTAAATGAAATAACACAAAAGGACAAATACTGTACTATTCCACTTATATGAGGTTCCTAGAGTAGTCAGATTCACAGAGACAGAAAGGAGAGTGGTGGTCGCCAGGGCTGTGTGCCAGTTGCTGCTGAATGGTGTAGAGTTTCAGTCCGGGAAGATGAAAACGTTCTGGAAATGAATGGTGGCAAGAGTCGCACAAAAGTGTAAACGTACTTAACGCCACTAACTACACACCTAGAAATGGTTAAAATGGCAAATTTCGTGTTATGTGCCTTTTGCCACAAAAACGCTAGATGGTCAGATGAGGAAAGTCACTGCTGAAGCCATTCTTCTTCCTAACTATTAACTCCCTGGTCATGGTGTCGTCTGGGGTTTAGCTGTGTGAATGACAGAAAAAATAGTGTGTGGTTATTCTCAGATGGCGCTAAGGTCACAAGCAGAAAGTATTTATTCCTACAAGGCTGCAAGTGGTAAACAACTTATTCATTCAACGAACATTCATATTGCGTCTACCCAAAAGGCAAAATGGCTGGGGGTTAAGGCCCTCGGCCTTGGGCACAGATCTCCTGGGTTTGAATCTAGGCCTCTGCTGCTTTCCAGCTGTGTGACCGTAGACAAGTGACTTAACTTCCTCTACCTTGATTTCTTCATCTGCAAAATGGGAAAGTAACAGCACCCTCCTCTCTGTCTTGGAGTGAGGATTCACTGATTTAAGATGCATAGAGCTTGGTACTATCGTGCTGGCAAACATTAAGTCCAATGGAAAATGCAGAAAGAAATGTGCTGTTTTTCCTGTGTGTCCCCACTCTGGCACCCACCCTCAAGGACCCTGCAGTGTCGCAGAAGAGAAAGCGTCAGGAAGTCCGCAGCTCTGCCCGTCGGACTCCCCACTGTCTTGGCTGTGAGAAGCAGCCAGCGCTCACTTACAGCGATAGAAGGGTCGGTATCTTGGCCATGTTTGTTTCCACGCTAACGCCTACTCAGAGACGATTCTATCGACAGTAGGAAAAGCGAAACCCTAAACCATTCCACCTCCCACCCTCTGGTCAACACGGTATCCGCTCTTGAAGATGAAATGCACATGACTGGATCTCTGTTTACTCAAAGCCGGCCCAGGAGCACATGGGCAGAGCCAACAGCAGCCCCGGCTGCAGGCTGGAGACACACACAGTCACCTTCGCTCAGTGTTTCTGCCAGCACCTCCCTAGCTCCCTGGCATGTGGTGTTCCTCAGGCTCAGACGGCCACGGAAGCCCAGAGGGTTTCAGAGGCAAGAACCTGGCATTGATCCACTGCCTCTGCAGCGACGCCAGCGCTGGCTGCTCCAGCCCTAGCACGTTTTCCCCTCTCGCTTCGCCTCTCGAATGAGTTTTCTACCTTGTCAACCCCCCCACTTTCTGGTTGGCTGGCTGCCTTTTCCCTGATTCAGATGAGAAGTGGATCATTTCTGGAACATAAGAAAAAAGTCATAACAAATCGAAAAAAGTAGTTTTGTATTATCTTTGTAAAAAAATAACCAAATTGTATCTATGTATATACTTATGTATACATAGATAGTGAGATATTTTTACCTAAAAAAATAAAGATTAGGTTGGATATTCCTGCTTCTCTTTATGTGGGTGAGATAAAAGACGATCCTCATGTTTTGTTTGTTTTTTTTTTTTCCTGTAATGAGCAAGTATTGATTTTGTAGCAAGAGAAATCAAGGGAATGAAGGGATTTTTAGGGATTTTCAGGGTGTTTTGGTACATTTCTAATGCCATCAGTTTCAGACACTCTGGTTTTGACAGTTGGTTAGGGAGCAAACCTCGTAAACGCACGTCGGAGCATCGCTGACGCCAGCACCCAACCCGGAACCGAGGCTTTGCCTTTCGGGCCGACTTGACCGACTGGGTCTCAACCAAACTGCTTTTGACCAGACCACCTGGAACTGAAACGTGGTCTTTATTAAGAAATTGCTCTAGGGATTACGTGTATCATTTAACAGAATGTTTATTCTTACTTTCTTCACCTCAAATAATTAGTTTGAGGTTTGCCTTAGAGAGAATTTTAATGGGCCAATTATCCCTATTGGTGAGACACGTTTAAACCAACGAATCTCTACTCGTATTCTCACGGTTGCTCATTTGCAGGAGCACTGATAGCTGTGAACTGTGCCTCACTGTGCGAGTCATCATCCAAGGACCGTGCGGGGATATTGTGGGACCCAAAGCCCTTGTGCTTTATTTTTAGTCTAACCTTAACTTTCTAAGCCTTCTAGGAACACCTGAGTGGTTATTAATATGATGCTGCAGTGGCATTCATCAAGAAAATCGTATCTTCCAGCGTTGACTTATTCACCATAAATTGACCGACACGAGTCATCCACGGTGGTCACCAAGCGTTCCTGAAAGTTTCCTGACTTCTTTGCCTTCTCCTGCCACCTAGAGCTTTCTCTGCAGCTCAGCCATTGTCACCTCACGCCTCTCTTTTCTTCGAAGGGTGGATCCAGCCTCAGGATTTTAACTCTTCCCTCTCTGTTCAGGATCCCTAAACTGCAAAGTTAATTCCCTTCATTTTGCTTGCCTGTATCGTCTAAGTTTTCTAGAATTATCAAGTATGTTTGTAATGAGAGCAGTGGTATTTTAAAACTAATAAAAAAATTGATTCTCACTGCCAAGGTGTTACAGAATAGCATCCTTGATGGAGCCAGGGCTTAGAGGCAAAATATCCACAAACTTGTTTTTAAATATTGTATTCTGTTTTTTTCCTGGTAGAAGCTCCACATTATCCATAGTAGCTGTCTTCTAGAACTTTGGTACTGTGGCAAAGGTTGCTGTTTTCCTAACTCTATTTTCTCTTTTTTTTTGGTACAGTTACAGAAACGCAAATTATATCTGAGTATGTAAGCACCTGGAATAAAAGAAACGCTTCCCAGCCCCCTGTCCCACCAGGTATGGCCTTGCAAAGAAGCCCAGCCAATGGGATGTAAATGACCGTGACGCGTGCAACTTTCGGGTGCCACCCCTAAGTGGAAGGGGCACATGCCCTCCCACTTTTCACCTTCCCGTGAGTGGGAATGAGAACAAGGTGGTGGTGAGCCATCTTGGACAATGAGATCAACATCTTAGCTATGGGTGGGTCAACATACAAGGACCTGAGTCCATGATGCGATCCAGTCACCACATGAGCTAAAGACACCTGGCAGTTTTGTGTAAGAGAAACAAATTCCGATCTCGTTTATGCCATTATACTTGGTTTCAGCTACAGGAGTCGAATACACTCCCACAGCTAAAATAACTGAAGGAAATGAATTCACGAGAGGAGGGCTACTGAAATCCAAGGTTAGTAAGCCAAATGGCGCCTGGAGAAGACACGGACTTTCATTTTGCTCCAGGAACCAGTATGCATGGAGCCCTTGAGCCTTATAAAATACTGACCCTTGAGATGTGAATGTCTGCAAACTTCTCTGTGAATTATCCGAAGCTGAAGACCTCTGTGCTTTGACAGGGCTTTGGTCCTTTTCGCCACACAGTGGGCAGACAGACTTTCATTAGCATTCAGCCCCCTTGCCTTCACTTCACCATGGAAACGAGGCATTTCCAGAGGGATTTGGTACAAGGACACATGAATACAACTCGCTGATTTGGATTTTTGTCCACAGGTCAGTCACTTGGCAATTAAATGAGGAAGTCTTAAAGCAGAGAGTTTTACTTGGATAGACAGATGGGACCCAATCTGAGATTTTCTTTCTTAGGTTAATTAATCATGATGTGACATATCCCATTTCTCACATGCATCAAACTCTTATGGAAAACGAAATACGATTGACCTTAATTCAGGTCTAAGCCACTGGAGCGAGAAATTCATACAACACCGAAGTGGGATTTCTACCTCCAAATCATTTACAGATGAGAGCAGGAATCTTGTATTTGTTTTAGATACCGAACTATATAAATAATAATTCAACATCAAGTAAAAAATTCAACTCAGATTAGGTAAGAACTGGAAGCATTAAGTTTGACTTAATCCAACCAACACTTAATTGAAAGCTTGCTCTATGCGGAGCCAACCATTTTCCACGGATTGTTTAATTCTCATAACCACCCTTGTTTTTTTTTTTTTTTACATATGGGAAAACTGAAGCACAGAACACTTAAGTAACTTGTTCAAATTAGTAGCTAAACTGGACAAATTAGTCCCAGGCTGCAAGACTCCAGAGGCCACCTCTTCTCTGAGCTGGGTGTTATAGAAAATATGGAAATGATTAAGATTTGAATTTGGTCACTGAAGACAATCAATATGGAAGAAATACACATACAGAGCCATACATAACACAAGACAGAGCATTAAAAGCGTCCTAACACTGGTATAATGTGTTCTCCCAACACAGAGGGAGAGTATTAACTTAATTTCAGGGGCTACAAAAATTATGGCTCCTTGGAGTTGTTCCTGCCCCAGAAAACTATCAGGTCCTACTGACCAGTCTTGATGCTCTAGCTTGGCTCCAAATCTGGTTTCAGTGTCTGGGAGTCTCAGCTTCCCTCTGGGGAAAAATTCCCCACCCATGGTTCAGAGTATCCTTAGACAACCTTTAGGATGTGTCTCCCAAGCCTGAATCTTATTTAATCTGTAGTTCAGAGAGCCACATATCGGCCCAGAAGGGAGGTTGGGAAGAAGACTGTGGACAGAGCAGTTAAAATGGCTACTGAAATATTTCAGGCAAGAGATTAAGTGAGTCCAAAACAGGGTACTGAGAACTGAAAAATAAAGGCAGATTTTAAAGAAATTTTGGAGGCAGAATCTGTAGGATTTCTTAACACACTGGATGTAGAGAATAACAGACAAATCTAAGACCAGAGATTTATTTTAGTGGACCTGCCTAGTGGATGAGGTCACCATTAACTAATGCAGATCAAATTGGAAAAGAGCTAAGTACAAACGATTTTTATTGCACAAATTTGGGGGTGACAAGAAGGTATTGATTACATTTGGTTTAGATATATCGTTTGGGAAGTTTGAGGCTTTAGGCAGCTCAAGGGCGAGCCAAAGATGGAGGTATGCTAGAGACAGCCTTCAGAGAGACAGGAGCATTGGATAACAACACCCGGGGAGGGCCAGAGCCAAGGACACAACTTGGGGAGACATCCTCCCGGAAGGTGGGCCAAGTAAGGAAGCTAGAGAGAAGAGGAGGGAAGGACTAGTCAGAGAAGTGATATCAAAAAGTCAACAAACTGGCTCTGTGAGCTTGAGCACGTCACTGTCCTACTCTGCGTCTCTGCTTCCTGCACCAGGAAAACAAGAGCCTTGAACTGGGGTGATCTTCAAGGTCTCCCCTAACTCAAAACCTCTCTGGCTCCTCGGGTGATAAGAATGTTCTATATCTTCATTGTGGTGGTAATCACATGGGTGTGTATGTACTTGGTCAAGAGGCAAACTGTAGAATGGAAACTCAGGCATTTTATCAGATGTAAATTATACTTCACTGAAGTTGATTTTAAAAAATCCCTTGACTCCAAGTAATTATCCATTTCACGTAAAACTATTAACAATAGTATGAAATATCCATTAATGAGTACTTTTTTCATCAGAGAAAAAGAAATACAGGTCAAATAAAAACACGCCCTCAATCCCCAGGGGGTAGAAAAAAATACAAGAATTAGAAGGAACTGTTTTAAGAAATTATCCCCTGATCATTTCGGACATTGGTATGAGTTAGCTGATGTCCTGAGACTGTTTCACAAACACGTGGAAACCTAACTGGAGAGCTCTCAGACGTGGCATGTACACAAGGAAAGCCCAAGAGCCACAGGGAAACAATGTAGCAGCTTTGCTCTCCTGAGACCTTCAGCTCACAGCTGGTAATGGCCTCTAGACAAATCTGCTCAAGGGGTGGTTCTCAGAAGTTTATCGCATGTCAATCGCTATACAGCTAAACTCAACAACAATATCTTCGGCGCAGGAATGAATGTTCTTGGTGCAAGGTATACTCACTTTTAAAACAACATAAGCTCCTTGATATCTGAAGCACCATTTAATTAGATGGGAAAGGCTACCCACATCTCTACATTGAGTCTACTTATGGGGTTTATGTCATTTATTATAATTTTCCCCCCTTTCTCAAAATTTAAAAGAGAATGCCTTAGAGCAATGTCTGGTTCCTGACAACAAGGTATAATTTGGGGCTCTATGATAAAGGTTGCTCTATAGAAAATCTTATGGGTCACAGGTCATACACATCTCCACCACTGTACATGCCACAATCTGTCTCTGCTAACTGACTGTGGACACCGTAGGGCAGGAATCAGGTCTTAGTTATCCTGTGCACCTACACCAGTGCCCGAAAGATCACAGATACTCCACACATTTTGGCTGACTTGAACTTGGCCAGAACTCTCCTTGGGAAGAACCTACCCAAGACACCATTTACCAGTACAAAGGGTATGGCTTTATCTTCTCTTTGTCTCTTTTTTCTTTTTTCTTTTCTGGCCTCCTGTGGGCTCTTCTTCCTTCCCTTCTCCTTTGCTGTATTACGAGGTGCGGCAGGAATCAGGGACCAGACAGTAAGGGGTGTGCGTAACCCAGTAATGTTTCTTGCATGAAATAATGACAAGCTGATTGCCTTTACCATTTTCTGCCTCCGAGGGCCAAAAATATCCAACTTTTCCTGGAGTACATAATATGTGCTCCGCTATTTGCAATAAAGAACTGGGAGACTCAGGTAAGTCCAGGTGAGTCGTCCAAGACTGTTCAGTGGTGCAGCTGGATCTTAAATCCAGGGGTTGCTTGGCAACTCGGCCACCATTTCTGGGCTAAGAAGTTGCTCCAGGACATTAATTTTGGATCCTTGCTGAGTGGCAACATAGGGCTCTATGTTTGGGGGCCTGAATGAATCAAAACTGTTAACAAGTACAAAAATGTGGGCATGCTGTATGGTACGTGGGATGGGCAACTGTTTTGAAGTCAGACAGATCTGAGTTTGAAACTGACTACTACTTACTCGTATCATGAACTGATGTAAGTTACACGTCAACTTACGTTTCAGTTTCTTCTGAAAAATGCAGTATCAATATATATACTTTGTTCGGGTGATTTTGGACATTAAATGAGCCGGGTAAAGCACTTGTATAGAGCCTGTTGTATAGCAAATGCCCAATAAAGAGACACTGATAATGATTATGATAGCAACAGTAACAGTAGTTGTTGTAATACTCTTCTGCCTTACTTTAATGAAGGGGTTAAAGTGTGTATACACACACACACACACACACACACACTTTATGTTACTCAAATACATTTATAATTATATAACTATAATATAATTAAATGTATAGGGGTAACATTGGTTAATAACATTATATCAGTTTCAGGTGTACGACTTTATAATACGACTTCTGTATACTCTATTGTGTGCTCACCATCAGAAGTATAGTCTCGTCTCCTTCTGTCCTGTAATAGGTATGGTGAAGCACTGTGAAATACTGGAATGCCTGAAGATCAAACAGTACATTGTCTTATATTGAATCAACAAATAACTGAATGCTGAATCTGGGCAAGTGACTGATACACGCCTAAGGAAATAAAAGAATCGTAAGAAATTTATACAATCACTGAGGACACAGAACGTAAGAAATATTCAACCACAACATGACCTTTGAAAATAAGAAAATATTTGAGATGTCAAAAGGCACTCAGTCTATCAAAAATTATCAAAGGATAAACAGGCCCAGCCCTGCCCGGTCTAGGAATTCTTTATGGAGTGGGATTTGAGATTTGGGATTTGGCTGAGATTTTCTAGACACAGAATAAGATGGAAGGCCTCTCAGGGCATAAAGAGCATGGAGAGGTGTTGGTTACCTTAGAGTTAGGGACACAGCACTGTTTGATTGTCCTTATATGATAATAGATATCAGTGCCTTGTTAACTAGAACCTCTAATACCCAGGCAACCCTTGAACCAGAGATGTCCTATGGAAAACCACTCAGCCACAGTTGCTTCTGACTAGGTGGACTGGATGGTCCTACTTGGTACCGTGAGTCCATGATCCTGTCCCTCTAGGTTGAGAAGGCTGCAAGGGCATCTGAAGCAAGGGTGGCCAATCCAGCCACCTGCTCCAGGACAAACACCTGAGCTGGACCAATCACACACTCCTGTCCAAGGCTCTGCACTGACCAATGCCCAGCGAGTAGGCAACTAGCTGTGCCAGTGCTGCCGAGGCCCCAGCAGTTGAGAAGGGTCCGAAGACGTGACAATGAGCTGAAATGTCAAGTGCGGGCAGGAAGCTGGCACTGGCCAGACTCCTGAGAGAAGCAGAGACTTCACGAGGGAGACGAGGGAGACGAGGGAGGAGGCACCCCCCGGGTCACTCTGTTTCCCAAGAGCTACTCCATTCTCACTCCAGGCATCCCGACCACAATTCCCTTCATTCTCGAGATTCGAGTGGCATTTCTGTCGTTTGCAACCAAGATTGTGTTCTTTTCCAGTTATCCTGGTAATGTATAAAAGATACAAGTTTTAGAAATAAGAGTATAAAGGGCTTTTGATTTGGGGGTTAATCACAGGTAGGGCTTCCATGGTTGCTGTGTTTTAGCAAAAGCACAGATTTCTGTTTCGTATAGAGAAGTCGCTCGTGGACGGTTCAAATATAAATGTTTTTATTAGCCTTAGACACAGTCCTTATCACGCTGAGAATTGGATTCTGTCAATTACAGTTGAACATCCAGGTGTTTTGGGCATTGGTGAAGTAGTGACTGGTAACCTTGAGAAAGAGCTGTCGCTTGAGTTTAAACAAGAAACCAGCTGTACCAGGCAGAGCAAAATAAGCTGAGTGACAAAACGTGTTTTACTAGCTATAAGGGAAATGCAAATCAAAACCACAATGAGATACACCTGACCCTCCGTTAGAATGGCTATTGTCAATAAGAAATAACAAGCATTGGAGCGGTTGTGGAGAAAAAGCAATCCTTATACACTGTTGGTGGGAATGTAAATTGGTGCAGCCACTATGAAAAACAGTATGGAGGTTCCTCAAAATATTAAGAATAGAGCTACCATATGACTCAGTAATCCCTCTTCTAGCATCTACTGAAAATTTGGAAAACATTTATCCACAAAGATATATGCACCCTGAGGTTCCCTGCAGCATTATTCACGGGGGCCAAGACATGGAAAGAACCAAAGTGCCTTCCGATAGATGACTGGGTAAAGAAGCGGTGGTACGTATAGAAAATGGGATATTATTCAGCCATAAGAAAGGATGAAATACGGCCATCTGCGATGACACGGATGGATCTTGAGAGTATCACACTAAGTGAAATAAGTCACACGGAAAAAGACGAGAACCATATGATTTCACTCATATGTGGGATATAAAACAGAAAGCAACAAACAGACAAACAAAACAAACTCACTGGAGGGTGGGGGGAGGATGCACAGGATGCAAGGGGTCAAATATACGACAATGGAAGGAAGCTGATCGCTGGGTGGTGAGCTCACGCTGCAACATAGAGATGATGTACCATAGACTGGTTCACTTAAAACATATAGAATGTCCTTAACCAATGTTATGCCGACAAATTTAATTAAAAAAAAGGACACATGTTTTATAAACATGAGGTTGCTTTAAATAACATGAAGTTCCAGTGTCTTTGGCAATGTGGGCACATAACTCGCCGGCAGAGCCTCGCTGCTCTGTGTCCTGTTCGACTTTTCCTGGGGTCCAGTTCCTTCCTCCCAGCCGGGAGGAATCCTTCCGCTGGTTCCGTCAGAGAGAAGTGATGAGACCAGTGAATAGATGCACTTGTTCTATGCAGTTGACCGCTTTTTGCTGGTTATTGACTCCCCTCCTCCAGATATTTGAAATGCTTTCTCGTCTGGTCTCCT
>NW_011888843.1:3583390-3585507 GCF_000151845.1 Pteropus vampyrus | reverse complement strand
AGATAGCACTATTTTAGGGCATTGACTGTGAAAAGAATGATGTTTGACCTGGAGGAGTAACTCTCTGATAGAATTTCAGGCTCTGTAATGAAGTGGAGAGTCCAGAGTTTGTGGGAGTGTGGCTTTTGTGCGAGGGAAGGGGTGGAGGTTGCTTTCTGAAGTCTAATAAGGACACTAGGTGAGCAGCTGGCTTCTCATGCAGAACGGTGACCCGCTGGGCCTGAGGTGCCACTTCAGCACTGAAGACTGGGATCCCTCCGGGGACTGAAGTGTTTGTGCGGAGCCGAGAGGGTGATGGTGGCGGGAGGGCAGGTGCAGGCGTGACGGGTCGTCCAAAGGAGCCACAGCCGCTCTAGGGACCTCCCTTTGGGGCCAGCATCTTTCCAGGGCAGGCACGTGCTATGGAATTAGGGTCCACTTCTAGATGGCCCAGTCCTACGAGGTTGGACTTAGCTCTAGCAGGGGCTTCCCTGAGTTCAGAGATAACTTCCAGGAGAGAGGGGCAAGCCTGTCCTGAGGCCCACACAGACCACCCTCAGGTCCAAGGCCACCCCGTCGGCTCCGGCCTGAGCACCGCCCTGAGCACTGCCCTACTCCACAACTGTGTTGATGGGTTGGATACTGGCCGGCTGGACCCAATGGACAGTGCTTTCCCAGATACCCCGAAGTGCCAATTTCTCACCTGTGACCCGCTCTGGGAGACAACTATAGCGACACCCTTCCCACCCTTTGTGTATTTCCACTGTCACAGAGAAGGCAGTTCTGCCAGCAGCGCGGACCTTCAGAAACCCCTCCGGTCCTGAATTACTGAAGTGTGAGTAGCCTTCCTGCCTGACCCCAAACGCATCGAACCTACTCTTCGAGGTTCAGCTCAACTGCCGCCTCCTCCGAGAAGACTTCCTGAATCCCTCCCCCCAGGAAGCGGTTTCCACTTCCTCTGAATATCCGCACTCTCACTATCTGTGTCTGTCTCGGGATATCTGGAAGAAAAAACAAAACAAAACAAAACAACAGTGATTCTCAACTCTGGCTGCATGCTAGAATCTACTATGGAGTTGTTTAAAAAAAAAAAAAATTATTTATGTTCAGGCCCAAATTCTAAATAATTAAATCAGAATCTCTGGAGTTGGAACCAGAGATTTGGTATTTAAAAAAATCAGCCAGGATTGAGAACCAAGGCCTTGAAACTTGACTCTGTCTTCTTTTCCCATCTAGCTCAGTGCTCCTGAGGGCAAGGCCCCAGCCTTGGGCGGTGCTGCCCTGAGCATCGGGCCCAGGCCTTGCCCAGAGCCAGCGCTCATCAAAGGTCTGCAGAGTGCCTACATCCTCACCTGGAACTCTAAACAACACCCCCAAGGGATATGGCGTATGTTTTGTTTCTTTTTGGTAAGGTATAAGTATGTATGTGTGTCATGCTCTGATTCGGGCAACCCGAGAACATGGATTCCAAAGAAAACAAATTTTCCCATGTTAACATCCCAAGGGAGGAACAGGCTGTGTTGTTGATTATCTCCTGCTTTCAATTAAGGAACCTTCAGCCAGATTCCTCTGCGCACCCCTGAGATTGTAAATGGCACACTCTCAAATTATTTATCTAAACAAAGGTGAGCCAGAGGGCAGCACCAAACACTCGCCCGGTGAACTTGAGCCCAACTCTGAGCCCTTGGAATTCTCCAGCTTACATGACTTGGCTTTGTGGATCAAATTTCCTTAAAAAAAAAAAAAAAAAAAAAAAGGAAAATGGGACACTAGACACAAGGCCATAAATTCCATTTCAGAAATGAAAGGCGTGCCAGGACGGAGCGGCAAGGAAGCCATGCTTGGCGGCTGACAGCGACTGTTGCTAGGCTGCCTGAATCAAACAGCATAACTAACTGGCTGAACCCCATCCAGTTCTGTGCTCTCCCATCAAAGGATGCAAAACATCCTATATCACTAATGAATAACAAATCCCCTTACAAAAGAGAGAGAGCCCAATCAACAGCGCTCTGCGAACCTAAGTGGAGGAAAGGCCACCTCTCACCTGGGAAGACAGGCTCCCTGCTCACTGTCAGCAAGACAAGTGTTGTGACTTGTGGTTCGTGGGCTGGGTTTGCGCCTAGTCCCTCTAAGGACCA
>NW_011888843.1:3577884-3582135 GCF_000151845.1 Pteropus vampyrus | reverse complement strand
GTTGGCCACGACTGCCCTCACTTGTTTAAATAAAGAGCCAGTGCCTGGATTAAGTTGAGCAGCATATTAAATTGGGTGTACCTTAGACATAGGACTTGTGCCTTGGGGCCAGGCAGACTCAGTGGCAAATACTCTCAAGTGGTAACCTATTGGAGTCTGCGATGACTTTACTGTTTTCTCCCAGGGCCCAGAACTTAGCAACGCTCTGCCCACGCTTCAGGGTTTACTCGATCATGAATTCCTCTTTGTCTCTGTCTCTGGCTCTCTGAGTGGAGCAGGAAGTGACTTCCTCTCTCCTGAACGTCCACAACACTCGCTCTCTGTGCCACGTGAACCCTGTCAAGGTCCCACGGAGCACAACACAGAGAAAAGGACCCTGCCATGAGAATGTTGTCGCTGAGGTCCTGGCTGCCAGATTCAGATTCACCTTTCTGGACCTTTGTCTATTCACTGCAAAAAAGTCACATTACATGGCCATTAAGCTTCTTTCCAGCTTTAAAATTCTGTAAAAATTGCCAGATATCTTGATAGCATTTGAAAGCTCCCTGGTGGGGTGGAAGATGAAGTGTGAAAGTAAAGAACTCTGGGTCACGTTCAAAGTGTTGAGTTGAAAACAATGACTTGGATATCATGTTCCTCTTCATTTTCCAAAGGACCGTATGATGGCATTCTCAAACTAAACGTGCAACCTAGAAAGGGCATTATCGCATCGTGATAATGTTGGTTTGTCACAATCACACAGATGCGAAATCACACACAGAAGAAAAACTACTTAAACATTCCTTTCAGTTATGATCGACCAATGTGAATTCAAAACATAACGATTTAGATTAGCCAAATGTTCATCCCACCAAAATGTGAACAATAGATGCTGAATACGACTCCTCTGAGGATGAGCTTTAAATTGTGAGCAATTTGGCAAGACGAAGGGAGACTTGGAGAACTAACATTTTTCTTACTAAATTACATAATTTCATATTTTTAAAAATAATTTATAGTCATGTTAAAATGAGAACAAAATAACAGATATTCAATGGAAAAGATAAATACAGCTGGAATTTAGGCTAAAGAGAGCTTCCACAGTTGAGCACTATGTTTAGGGCTAATTTTTCTGGCAGCGGATGCCAAAAAGGGAGCTGTGATAAGTCTGGTTCCACGTTTGCGCAGAGGTAAGAAATTTACCAAAGGGATGTTCATCATTCAGAGCCCCAGCGGGAAACAGAGGGACAGTAAAATCAGGATAATCCAAAGACAGGTTGTTTATGAAGGGACTCAAGCACAGATACGCAGGCAGGGTGTAGGGGAAGTGCAGGGCCTCAGGGCTGCCCACACAGAGCTACTGCCTCCTGGTGTGGGTTAGAATAACCACCCCCGCCCCCACGTTCACGTCCACTCCCAAGAATCTCAGAACTCGACTTGCAGATGTAAATATGGTAAGGGTCAAGATGAGATTATATTGGATTAGAATCAGTTCTCCATCCAATGACAGCGTCCTTGTAAGAGACAGACGAGGACATGTAGAGACACGAAGAGGGCAGCAATTTAAAGCTGGAGGCAGAGATTGCAGCGATGTGTTTACGACCAAGGAACATCCAGGACCGTTGGCAGTTACCAGAAGCTAAGAGGGAAGCACGGGATAGTGTTTCCTGATGACACCTTGATTTCAGATTTCTGACTTTCTAAATTGTAAGAGAATAAACTTCAGTCGTTTTAAGCCACCCAGTTTGTGGTAATTTGTTGTGGCAGCCCCAGGAAGTTAATACACCACCCTATTTCTTAAAGGATGGACGGAGGGCGAGTAACTGAACCCAGCAGAGGAAGTCGTGTTGAGCAGACCACTTTAAGCAGAGCTGTGACCTTCAGTCAAGGGATAGAGCCAGTCTGAGGCAAGCTGGCATGAAGGGAGCCAGAGGAATACAGGTCTGACCACCTCTCCTCTCCAGTCTCCACCTGGGGCTCCCCACTGGCTATATCCAGCAGGAAGCCAGAGGATGTGAGAGTTTGACCCATGTGGTCCAGCCCCACCCCCCACAGAGATAGAAGTCAGAGTGGAAAGTGTATCTGGAAGGACAAGGCAAACAAAGGCAACCAGCGGGAGATGAAACCTGGCAATGATCACTTCTCAAATGATGAAGCTGGAAAGCATCAACCTAAATCTTCCCGTAAAGTGACTATTACTTTCCCCAGAAAGAAAAGATGTTAAAGACCTAGTAGGTCTCTCTCTCTCCCTCTCTCTCCCCTCTCTGCCCCTCTTCTCCTCCAGGCACCTTTAGGGAGCTTTCTCTAACCCGAGCTCTCTGGCCCCTGTGACCTTTCCTTGTCTCCACACCCAGCCTTCATCGTGGCTTTTACTGTAACTGCTGAGTCCTTCACCTGCTTGATCAGCACAACCTCTCACTCCGGCTTGCGCCCCAGTTTCTGATGACCCCAGGAAACCCTCGCCAAGACATTTTATCAACCATTCAAAGTCAAAACGTTGGAAAATCAACCAGATCGCCTTCTTTCTAAAACCGACATCCCCTTTGAAATTCCTCGTCTTATTGCTTTAGCTAAAACATCTGGGATTTAACCCTCCAATTCATTCCCTTTACCCGCAAATCAAGGCTTGTCAGTCTTAATAACGACACTGTGATTTTGCTCACTCTTTTCTCTCCATTTCTACAACTGCCACCACTTGCATGCAAGCCACAGCCAGCTACACTAAGATAATAACGGCGAACAAGTCCTAAGCTGGTGTTCATAATTCTGGTTCCCCAGTCTCCCAGGTTTGCCACGGCCAGGGCAATAGTGCCATTGTCACGCCATGTTCTAATTCTTCACTGACCCCTTCCACCTCATGTCCTCCCTTGTCAGATCCACAATCCTCTCCCGGGCTTCTCAGACTCCTCATATTCCAACTCCATTCTACTTTTACAGCCTTATTTCCTTGACAGCATCTGTCAAGAAGAACCTTGCTGTGGCCAGGCTGCTTCCGTTGCTGTGCTTATGCCTGTCTCTTTATCACCTGTACTTTGTGTACAGGGTCTGCCCTGAACCCAACGGAACTGAGAGCTTTCATCAAAAATCTTACAACATATGCAGTCAATAGTATATACCTGACCATAACCCTTTACATCTTTTTCTATATCCTTATTTTCCAGATTAATCTACAAGCAATGTGTCATGGTAGTTCATGTTTCTCTGGGCTAAGGAAGATATCATAGCACTGTGACTAAGAGCTCAGGTTTTGGAGTCAGACAGACCTGAGTTAGTCCATCCACATACCCCCGGGGTGACTTTGTACAGGTTATTTGCCTCTTCTCTGTGCCTCAGTTTTCTCGTTGGTGAAATGGCAATTTGAAACTTGCCTCAGAGTGTTACTGTGAGGGTGAGAATTGATAATTTACGCAAGACACTTATTAGCACAGTGCAGCAGAAAGTTAGGCTCTTAATAACATAAACAACGAACAGCAGAGTCACGTAGCTTATGCTCAAGGCCAATACGTGACTACAGTTTTTAACCTCATGAAGCCCAGATATGGACAGTTGGTTGCTGGTTACATCATTTGGTCCCCATTCCAAGCCCCTTTGTCTTCTTGAAACCAACATCTTTGCTCAGTCATGCTATGGCTGAGAATAAACAAAAATTAGTTTATAGATAATGGTCATTCCACACAACCAAACCTGGAATCAGTACTTCTGTGGATCCTAAACTGTCCCGTATCCTCGATAAAGACTCTTTGAGACACTGGCCACAGTACAGTGGTTGTCATATTATTTCCATATTTATCAACATTGCTAGCCTCTTGGGAATTAGTTAACCGTCAAAATCACAAGCTAATGGAAAGGTTACCTATGGAAAGATGCAAATGTGAATGAAAAATTATATGCATACACTGTAGTAGCTTCGATGGATAGTAATCTAGTCTGCTTACGAGTTTTAATGATACCATAAATTAATTCCTATCATTTAATAAAGAAGAGTTCTGGCAACTCTATTTTTATTCTTACCGTTATGTATTCATAGATGCATGATAAATACTGGGAAAATGGTAACATTTTTGAGTGAAATTAATACAAGGGGACAAAAAAAAAAAAGAGCAAAGAATTTGGTTCTTAACCAGAACCCCTCAAGGGCACACACTGAAAGTATGAGATTTTGGCCACATTTGGGATCTAGCAGATTTCTTAAGCTTCCAAGAGCATAGCAAAGGGGAACTGGCCAGTGGAAACAAGCCAGATTCATACCGGAGGGGATTAGGGTACAATAAC
>NW_011888843.1:3573396-3574388 GCF_000151845.1 Pteropus vampyrus | reverse complement strand
AACCAGACCCCATCCACTGCTGGAATTATTTTCTTCTTAGACCTAAATGACTGAAATGTGGGCATTCTTATGTAAAGTGAATTGGATTCCTCGAGGACATTGTTATATTTATAGACTGGTCACATGCAATATATGTAAAGATATGCTTGCTATGCAAACCGAGTCTCAAGACATGTCCCCGTCATTCCTTCCCCCACCCCTAAAACAGCTTCTTATGTTTAGAATTCTGCAGCCGCTACTGTTGATGACATTGCCATGTTTCATTGAATGTAAGACATTATCGATCGTAAGATGCACCATTATTTTATGTAAGACAAATAATTTTTTAAGTTGCCAATTAAACTCTGACATGATGCTTTATCACTGAAATTCTTTTACACTTACTAAAATACTTCTTTTAATCCTAATTAGACACAGATGATCACACATCACATGTGTGGATACATGCAAAGAAAAGCAACAGAGACTGTTTAAGATGGTCTTGAAATGACTTCACATATAGAGTCTGACTCTTTAGAATCACCCTTCTAACTGAGAGCCATCAATTCCTGTGCTTTACCACAAAATGCTGTCCTTTGTGCCATTAGGAGCAATCCATAAACGAATTTAAAGTCCTCAGCACTGGCTCCTGAGCTGGCTCTGGGAATACCTACAGCTTACTTCTGACTGCTGTTCTAGGACTGCTGAAGATGTTGGATTTGCCACCTCACCACCACATTTTGATTCTCAGGAGTTAAAAGTCAATTGTGTAAGTCGAATAACGCTTTACTGTATCTCCAGGACTTTTTCCCAAGCAGCCAAAACCCTTGATGTGTGCCTTGATGCTGGCAAGTTGGCCGTCTGTGCAGAGACATTGACAAAAACATCTCAACTGCCACCTGGATACAGTGAATGAAAGATATATCTCAATTTCAGAGCTGTTAAAGTGCAAAAACAAACAAACAAACAGAAAACATACCTTAGAATTGATGACATTTGATCATCATCATCAT
>NW_011888843.1:3562453-3568781 GCF_000151845.1 Pteropus vampyrus | reverse complement strand
GAGATGGCGCCAAACGCTGTCTCTACAAGCATGAGGGTCTACTCCTAAGCAGGGCCCTGAGCTGCAATTTGCCCATAAATGGTCTCATTACAAAACTGGGCTGTGAACTTTCTGCCGTGACCTTTTAGGTCTTCTCAGAGCTACTGTGCTCCGAGGTTGGGACCAGCAACTCATGTTCTGTCGCTGTCTCTGAGCAGTAAGTAGTTCATTGGGATTGTCAACACAGACCCTCCCGAAAGCCCATCCTGGACACAATTTCAGGTTAGAAGGCCAAGGCAATCTTTTAGTTGGATGGAAATGAATTGAATAGTAAGAAAAATGATCCTTTGAGAAAACAAACATTACCTTCAAAATCGTGCTGGCTCTAGGCTGCTCTCCTGCAGGCCTTGTAAAATCATCTTGGAGGGAGGCGGGAGAAAAGAGAGATCGAGGTATCGGGTTGACTAAATTGAAATCCTGCCTTTGCCACCATCCAGCTGTGTCTGGGACAAGCTAATCTCCCGGCACCCGAGTTTTCTCATCGGCAGAATATGGCACAATAGGATCTACTTTATGGGTTTAAGGGGAAGTTGAGGGAATAACGCAATGAATGCTTACGTATGGTGCTTGCCTTGTCTCGGTGCTGGAGAAACATTGTTTTTTCTTCCAACTTTGCAGAGCACAACTGCCCTTATTCATAGGAGCCATGTGGCCAAGGAAAGGGAACAAGGACAAAGATTTTCCTCTTCAGAAAGAGCTGTACTTTTTCTCCCTCTCTGGCTAGGAATGCAAACATCCGCAACTCTTCATTAAGGCTGAGGGATAAGAAGGAGCCAGGGGAACTGAGAAGGGCCGAGAGCAGCTGCTGGTGTTTGCTGCTGTGACGGTACCTTGTGGATGGGTGAGAGTTGTTCGCATTGCACTGAAAGGGGGGCCAGTAATCTGCGCTGCAAAGGGAAGCTGAGGGGTCACTGAGGTTCACCTTGGTTTATCTTCTTGTTATGACTCATCTTCAGGGTCTGTTTCTCTTCTTAGGAGATGATCTGGCTCATGACCACAGACCTTCTGGCTTGCTAACCAAATTTCGACTGAATTGGTTTCTGTGTTGTGACCTTGTTGCTGAGACTCCAGATGCTTTGGACGCCATCACTCAGTCTTCCTGGGCAGGGGCATGACAAAATATGGTCGGGGGATATGGTAACTCGCGAGGTGGCTGCCGGGATGTCCCAGCAAATGCCGAGAACGTCCTGGTGAGCGTCTGCAAAGGCTGTCCACACCACTAAGGGCCAGGATGGAGACTTTGTTCAAACTCAACTTCTTCACTTGGTCTTCCTTAGAAAGCCATGTGTGACTGTCTCTCCTATGTTCGAATCTTCTTGAAATAAATCAGATATTGCCTAAGCTTCCTAGTGTCGTCCCTTTGGTTGGAGGAGGAGGAATCGCCACTTGTTTTCACGTGTGTTCACAACAGCAGGCTACGGTAATGGCTATTTTGGTTCTACTTCAGGAAAAAAATAACTTATTCACATACCAAGAATATAGTGCCATGAAGGCACTATACTAATCTACGTACACCCTAAATCCAAGTGTACCGATTTCTCCTATAATGCGCGCCACTGCCTTATTTTTGACCTATCAAGTATCACTGGGCTCCAAAGCCCCCAGGTCATATGGAAGCCCCATCTTAAGATTAAATGTGAGTGCGCTGATGAGGTGAAATCATTTGGTAAATTCCATTCCTTTTTTTCCTAGAGTCATTTATAACTTTCACTTAAAACCAGATGCTCCTAACAGCAAGCATGCAAAGAAGGGGGGACTCAGAGCATTCATTGTTTCTGCTGAGCCATTAGCAATTAGGCTGGCAGGGGGTTACAGCCACAGCCACGGAGAATCACATGTTTTGAGTTGGGAAGCGAAAACAGACATTTTCTTTACCACACAACACACATGGCTACGGGGGTGGGGACGTTTCAAAAACAAAAAAGGATGTGTCACAGGATCCACATGTCCAAGACTGTCGGGTGGCAGGGGACTGGCGCCTCCCACAACCCTGTCCGTGGTTCTGAACTCGGCAGGGCCTTCTCTGGGAAGCTGGGGTGGAGGGAAGTTGCACCCCGCTGCCAGGCCTGTGGCCAGCAGCATAAGAAAGGAGGAAATGACGTCTGTGGTCTGGGGCATAAACAGTAGGATCAAAAGAACTGTGGGACTCCCCGGGGGTTCCCAACACTTTTCTGAGGACACGCTCATGGTAGCTCTAAAAAACACCATTAAAACAACTAAAGCATAATCGACATAGCATTGTGTTCATTTCAGGCGTATAACAGTGATTCGACATCTACCTACCTTATAAAGTGGTCACCATGACAAGTCTAGTAACCTTCCGTCACTGTGCAAAGTTATGATATTGACTATATTCTCTATGGCACACATTACATCCCTGTGATTTATTTTATAACTGGAAATCTGCACCTCGTAATCCCCTTCACCTCACCCTCCTCCCCTCTGGCAGCCATCAGTTTGTCCTCTATACCTGTGGGTCTCTCTGTTTTGTTTTGCTTGCTTGTTTGTTTTGTTCAGATTCCCCATATAAGTGAAATCATCGGGTATTTGTCTTTCTCTGACTTATTTCACTTAGGATAATACCTTCTAGGTCCATCTGTGTGTCACAAATGGCAACATTTTATTTCCATGTGGCTGAGTAATACTCCGCTGTGTATATACCACGTCTTCTCTAGCCGTTCATCTATTGATGGGCACTTAGGTTGCTTCATTATCTTGACTATTGTAAATAATGCTGCAGTGAACATACAGGTGCATTTATCTTTTACAAATTAGTGTTTTCAGTTTCTTTGGATAAATATCCAAAAATGAAATTGCTGGATTATATGGTAGTTCTATTTTTAATTTCTCAGCGAACCTTCATACTGTTTTCCATAGTGGCTATACCAATTTACAATTCCACCGACAGTACATGAGGGTTCCTTTTTCTCCACATCTTTGCCAACACTTAAAAAAACACCAATTTTTTAATAAGAGTGTGATAAGCTTCCAATTTGAGGGGGCTTCTCAGGATTTTGGATGGGAGTATGAAGTAATATAATAATATCAAACATTTAGTTCTTACTCTTTTCCAGTCACTGTTCTAATCACACACAATATATTTACACGCTATATAGACACACACACATATTCACTATATGCGCATGTACATATACACATATGCTAAATTTATATCCTCCTTTCTCCCTTCCCATGCATGTATGTGTATATATACGTACATGTACGTACACGCGTATGAAGCGTTTCAACCCCTAACCCCTCCTTGTCGAGAATAGTTATCTTCTTGGCAAACTAGATTTTAAAATATCAGAGATATCTTTTAAAAGTTTCTTTCTTCAGAACCGTTACTATCTCTTCGGTGAGAATCTTCTGAAGTTCCTTTCTTTGTATGGCTTTTGTGTTTGAGTACATATGTTTGTATGTCACGCAGGCCAGGAGGAAGAAAAGAAATCCGTGAATTATGAGCATACTAAAACTTTTCCGGGAGGAGAGAGGGACACTAAGCTGACCTTAGCGGCTACCTAATGCATTCCCCACAAATTTACAGACCAGGAAACCCAAGCTCAGGTTTGATGAGCTGCCGCCAGGCTGAGAGTCTAGTGAAGCTGACCCGACTCCCAGCTGGGAGTCCCTCCACCTGCTCTGTGTGTTTTATGATCACTTCCTTAGTTTCCACCCCGTAGCAGGCACAGTATCCAGTTAGCGCTCACTCATATTTGGTTACAGGGTCGTGATTAAGAAAACGAACCATTTATAATTACAAACAGAATTCTAGAAATCACTTGTAGGCTAATGGGCCCTCAATATGTTTGGCCAGCCGATTCACTTGTCCTTAGCTTATAATTCACATAGTTTAAGCTCCCTGTATAAAACTTGCCTCGTCAAAGTGTAGACCAGGAGGAAGAGACGGTAACTCCCTCTCGAATAGCACAGAAAGTGTGATCGGTGGCATGCGGATGGTGTTACAGGGAGATATACTGAAGCAGATGCTCCTGGGGCCCCACCAACCATGGCTGGTGTCTGTATCACTGTGCCTGAGTGCCTTCTCTGGCCAGCAGAGCCTGCACGGCTGGCTGGCAGGGCCACCCAAGTGAGGAAGAGGCAGTGCTGGGAGTTAACACCTCCCTGGGAGCAGCCCTCAGTTGTGACTGACCGCTCTCTGCCCAGGTTCCAGTTTCATACTATTCTGAGCTCCCAGCAGGAGTGAGCCCCAGTACCGGTACCCACAGTGGGAACGCGATTGCAGCACACCCTCTATTGTCTGCCTTCCCTACCCTGTCTCACTTCCTCACCAGTGTCCCCTGGGATCACCTCCCAATTTTCTAAAAAAAGGACTCCTTCATCAGTAGAATTGCTAGCATGGTATGGAAGAGAGAGGCGACAAAAGACTCAGTACTTCATAATTAGTTCTGGGTTTAGTACTCAGAAAAAGCTGAGCTGTGATGAGTGACAGTCCATTAACACTTGGCAGCATGCGGGACTTGTGTCTGAGATGGGATTACTTAGTGTTATGGATTTAAGACTGAAGTTTTTGGAGTTTGTCAACAACCTAACACAAAGTTTTAAGTCTCATTAAAATACAAATTGAAAGTAACAGACATACATACACACATGCATAGGTATATACATACACACAGGCTATGTTTACCTGCTTTATAATGAATCAACGGCAGTTTTTAAGTAAGCGCATATTCAAACTTTCTCCAAGTAACTGTTTGCAATGGTGACTTTTGAGATAAATGTTAAAATATTCAAACAAAAAGGGGCAGTATGTTGCAATTTTACACACAAAGTAGCTGACAAAACCCACAGAAAGAAACAAGGCTGACTCTAAGATTTAGAATAATATTTAAATTCATGTTTCCTGATAGAATAGCATCCACCAGAACCACATGCATTCAATTTCCACAATGATTTTGAGTTGTGCTGAATTTGGCTGGCTGCCAAAATGAGCATCATACTTACCATCATTTCCTGCTCTGAAAAATGTTCCTTCGAAGCCTTAAGATCCTGACACACTAAACACAAATATAAATTAATCCAATTTGGCAAAATGTCTCTTAACCGTAGCAGTGAACATAGTTGGGTGTTTTGTTGAAACGGTGATTTTTAAAAGTTGTTTTTGTTGGTTTTCACCAGTCACAATAGGACTATAAAGCTATTTTTCTGGAACGATATTCTCTGAATGCTGAACTGGTCCCATTACTCAATCCATCTGTCTTCATCCTTCAGCCAGAAGTGCAGATTTTACAGTCCATAGTGGAATCTTCGACTGTCCCTGCCAACAACGTCTAATCCCATGCGTTACACTCACTCTCAGATATTGCTCCATAAGAGTCGAGATGACTACTTTAAGTACACAAGAATTTTTACTAAATTGCAAATTAAGAGCCAAATTCTAAAAAGCATTACATACACAAGAAAAATCCCCCAGGTCTGACTTTGATATGTATCAGAACTGTGATTTTGGATTTATTTCATGATTTCAACACAGTTGTACTTTCAATACAGATTTCCCTGTTTCTCGTTTATGGTGACAATGAGTTATGTGGACCACAGGTGAGTGTGGATATCCCTCCACAGAACACATCCCTCCACAGAAAAATAAGTCACTTTTTTTTTTTGAGATGGGGAGAGCATTTCCCAAAATATGGAAAGGTCAACAGGGAATTCCAAGAGGATTTTGGAAATGTCATATGAATCACCAGTGGTCCAAGGGCTCTTTGGCAAAGTCTGTCCCAGCTTCCCAGCCCACATCTCTGGGTTCTGCTGCCAGTTGAGGATGTCTTGCTGTGTTTAAAAAAAAAACAATGATTTAAAAAGAGAGCCAGTTATCATCACATTTGGCCTTTCTCATAAATAAGCCATCATGCCACTTAATCTGTTTTTTTTTTTAATGTGGATAAAATGTTACAGAAAATCTGTAGGCTTTGCAGAATAAACCATGTCTAAGAAGTTCTACTTCTAAAAGAGGATATTCATTGGACTTAATGAACATTGAGAAAAAAGAGCAATGCTTATTTTTTTCTAAATACTAAACTACTGTATGGGGATTATATAAAGTTGGAGAATGAAAAGCATGAATGAGTGACAAATATTCCATAACCCACTTCTCATGCATAAATGCTTGTTACATTTTATGAACAAGGCGCACACACGTACTAAACAAAATCAGGACTGTACTATTTATACTATCTTATTTCTGCCTTTAATTTGAAACTCTTACATTTTCTCTGTCATTAAATATTCTGTGAACACATGCCATTTATTGGCTACACTGTGTTCTATC
>NW_011888843.1:3561393-3562403 GCF_000151845.1 Pteropus vampyrus | reverse complement strand
TAAAAGAGGATATTCATTGGACTTAATGAACATTGAGAAAAAAGAGCAATGCTTATTTTTTTCTAAATACTAAACTACTGTATGGGGATTATATAAAGTTGGAGAATGAAAAGCATGAATGAGTGACAAATATTCCATAACCCACTTCTCATGCATAAATGCTTGTTACATTTTATGAACAAGGCGCACACACATACTAAACAAAATCAGGACTGTACTATTTATACTATCTTATTTCTGCCTTTAATTTGAAACTCTTACATTTTCTCTGTCATTAAATATTCTGTGAACACATGCCATTTATTGGCTACACTGTGTTCTATCAGATGCATAAACCATGTTTTAACCTTTCTCTTGTTTTGTATATTTGTATAATATGAGATTCTATGCTAAGCCACGTCATCCTCTAACAGACACTTTTTACATGAACCCTGGTTATTTCCTTATGACATACTCCGAAACAGGACTTAGAAGATATGGATTGTCAAATGGCTTTCTGGAAAGTTCTATCAATGAAACCCTTCTGTCAACATGACACACTGGATACATAAAAGTGTCCAACTCCCTCATCAGCATTAGGGATTTGAGGGATTATGACACGCTGTCAGCTTAGAGACCCTGCGCTGGCAGAGACCAGCGGTGGGCAGGCTACTTCAGCAGAGAGGCAGTCTGTGTACGGATAAAGAACACTGTTCTTGAAGTCAGACATTCTGGATTCAAAAGCTGGGTCTGGTATCCATGGACTAGCTGTTCTTACACAAGTTACTTAATCTTTCTGTGTCTCAATTTCTTCAACTGTATAATGAGAATTGTAACAACACCTATATCTCAAGGGCTGTGAAGTTTAAGTTTGATGATGCATATACGGTACTTTTATTGACAACTTACAAAGTGTTCCCAGACTTTCCCAACTATAAAGCCACAAGAAACCTGGATCCTGAGATGCCTTCCATTAAGGAAGTCATGCTACTGGCTGAGGAAAAAAGTCTGCTCTTTAGGTAAATAGTTAA
>NW_011888843.1:3558162-3560488 GCF_000151845.1 Pteropus vampyrus | reverse complement strand
AGTTGAAAGCTTAGAAATAGGAATACTCATAGAGCAGCTCGCTCATCACATACGTGCATTCTCTCTTGCTTTCTGTACATCAGATCTGGTCAGGTGGGCTTGAGGTCCCTCCCCACCACATCTCTCTCTGAAGGTCAAGTGGAGTCAGGGTAAGCCCAGGGCTTGGTGCAGGGGTTGGGAGATCCCGCTCTTAGGCCTGGGCCCTCAAATCAAATACGACACTCCAAGGGGACTTTCTCCTTTGACAATTAGATCTTCTCCTAAATTATTTGCAGCCTGATGGTTATATACAAGATAGTTTTATTAGCTTATAATTACTAGAAGTTAGGGTTAAATCCTATGTTTGAAATATAAATGTATGAGAGGTTTTGAGTGATGTATTTTGAAAGGATTGATACGACATCTGTGCATTTGCCACCTGGCTTGAGAAAGCTCAGCTACTCACTGTGAGAAGCTGGAATTCAGCCAGCAGGTCAAAGGAAGAGGCCTTTGCCCATTTCTGCTGGGCAGGCTGACTGAGCAGCACATACTGGTCCGTGCTGTCGCTGTAATGCCTGCCAAGGGAACCGCTGCCCCTCCAGCCCAGTTAGGCTGACCCTGCCCCCCTCCAGGGTGACTATGTCTGTGTCCTCAATACGTTCGCCACGTCCCCTCTGTGGTATGGTGGTGGTGCTATCATCTAGGCAAGGAGCCTGTCCCTTATTCCCCACATCAAGGTGACACTGAAACACACTTTTATTCATCTCTCTCTGCTAAGTCTAGGTTCTTTCTCCAAGGGTTCACTGGTTAAAAGAAAACAAACAAAAAAACCCAGCTCTTTTTCTTTGCAACTGGAAAATTAGTCTTTGACCGAATGAAACAGGGGAGGCTCGGACCTTTTTGGACCTCGGAGGAAATGCAGTCGCTCTTGTCATCCCGTTCTCTTCCTCCTTCTTTCGTTTATGGCCAAATAAAGGAAACCGGATCCAGCGGGAGGACCTCATGGGGAAGGGAGCACGGAGCAGGTCACCCAGGCCTGCCTGTCTCCTGGGCCTTCACTCAAGGGGGCTCAGATGGTTTTAAAATACGTGCACACACTCAACGCTCCTCTTTCCAAAAGGTGGAGTCTAATTCCCCTCCTCTCGAGTGTGGGCTGAACACGATGACTTATTTCCAACAAACACAATGTGGTGGAAACACCAGCACTGTGATCAGAAGCTAAGGGAAATGTCAAGGCCCCGCGGGCCACGGTGAAGAGCCCAGGCCTCATCTCGTGGGCTGTGGAGTTCTAGAAGGATGACTCCGGCTGGAACAAAATGGTAGAATCTGATGGGGAAAAGACAGGTAGGAGGGGAGGCTGTCACAGAAGTCCAGCAGAAAGGAGACCAGGGATAAATATCAGGGGGCGGCTTCAGGAAATGATAACTTAGAAATTTAAGTCAGCGGCATGCTGATGAGGGGATGTGGGAGAAGAGAAGGAAATGAAAGACAACTGCTGTGTTTCTAATGCAGTGAGGGTGGGTCGTGGGGCTAGTGTCGGAAACAAAAAAATGGAAAGGAAGGAGTTGGGGCGAAATACTGAATCCGAAGTTCTGAAATATCCAGTAGACGAGTTCAGCCATCGGTGAGCCTGAAGTGGAGGGAAAATTTGGGAGGCATCAGCCATAGAGGAGAAATGAAGGTCGAAATCCCAGAAGTGCCACCAGGGAGCAGAGGAGCAGAGCGGTGAGTCCAGGGTACCACGAGGGAATGCACTGCGGAGAAACGGTCGCAGCGAGATGAGAACGAGAGAGTGTGGTCAAGATGAAACGGTGAAGTGCTTCAGGGAGCAACGGCGCCTCAGTAAGAGAACCGAAAAACGAGTTCTGGACACGGGAAGAGGATCTTCTGTTGGCCTCAAGAAGAAGGATTTCAGAAGAGCAGTGAGGGCAAAAGTCTGATTCCTGTGGCTACTGTAGGGGATGAGGTGAACATGAAGCGATGGAGAGAGTTATGCACAGATGATTCTTCCAAGAAATCTGGATGCTAAGTGAGGAGAGAGGGACCGACAATAGCCAGCAGAACGTAGAAGTTTATTTAGGTAAGAAGAGGCCAGAAAATAACTGAGTAAAGTTGAGCAATAAAGCCAAGGTCTTTGAGGAAGGAGGAGGGAAAGGGGTCAAGTTCAACGTTGGCCTTGATTGGAGGTTGGACAGCCCATGCTCTGGTGTTCATTTTTAATTTCTCTCCTGTCTTTATTAGCTGACATTCATGAAAATGACATGGCTTCTGGCATTCTCTGGAAAATCTGGCTTAAGCTATGGTTTATGGCAGAAAACAGAGGAACAAAGAAAGAGAACAGAGTCTC
>NW_011888843.1:3556327-3557411 GCF_000151845.1 Pteropus vampyrus | reverse complement strand
GGAAACGCCAACTGTCCCCGAAAAACGAGGGTGAGAAGAACAAAGTGCCAGGAAAACCACAACTCGGTGACGGCGGTAGTGCAGAAGACCAATGACAAGAACGACAGAAACAAACTAATGGAGGAAAACTGTACCAAATGGGCATCTCTCTTCGCTTCTTGACACAAAATCAAGGGAAAACAAAATGCAGTTTATGTTTTTCTTGTTTTTGCTAGCTCCTAAACTGGAAAAACCAAAATAATTATTAATGACTGCTCATGGGTGCATTTGGGAGACCTCTAACTTCATCAGACTTAACAACTATCTTTTGGGCTTGGGGTTTCAGCAGTTATTCATTTTAAATCAGCTCTGATCCATTTTAAAGACTGCCACTTTTAAATCTTGTCCTTAAACTTCACATTCAGATTCTAGAGTATTCTGTATTATATTTATCGTCTCTGTGGCACGATGCCAGCCAAACCAAGGGGACACATATTCGGAGTGCAGCTGCCAACTTTCATGCTTTAGCAAGTAAATGAAGTACACAGCATTCAGTGTGTCTACTCAAAAGGAACATGGCTAACCCTTCTATTCTCAATGCATTTTTCATCTCATCTGTCAAATTTATAGTTGAACTACATGATGTAACTTAATGGAATCTGAGGCAGCTCCACCCCTTCCTAGCTATGTGCCATTGAGCAAATCACTTATCCTCTTCCATGTCACTTTCCCCATCTGTAAAATGGAGATAATAACAGTGCTTGCTTCATTAGGGTATTATGGAGACTAAATGAGCAATCACTTTAAATTTTGAAGAGAGCTGGAACATAACAAATGCAATATGTATTCCTAAATGAATAAGGTTATAAATAAGCTACACTGGTAAGACAAGGTGATAGTTAACAAAACATTTTCATTAAAAATGTCTAAGAGATAATATAATGTGTCTAAAGATTCATAGTCCCACATACCAAGAATGTCAAGAATGATATAGGCACATTACAATATATTATAGAATAGCTAGAGTAAAACCTATTAAATGGGTGAGTTCATTTTCAAAAACTCCACAGTATCGCTGTGATGAGTGATTCTTAAGCATTTGTAG
>NW_011888843.1:3553508-3556277 GCF_000151845.1 Pteropus vampyrus | reverse complement strand
GAATGTCAGATGTCCAAGTGGTGGCCATGAATTGATGAGTTCAAAACCGTTCAAGTAAAATACCAAAAACCCAATTGGAACGTTCTCTAAATTGAGGGCTGTCTTTGTCAAATACACCCAAGAACTCAGTGTTCTTCCAACATAATAAGGGATCACAGGATGAGCGGAATGATCGGCTATAACTCAAATTAACTCACTGGCCATGCAATTATTGAACAAAACGGAACTCCCAACATTACAAAAGAAATGACCCAGACCCTGGAAATACTGCCTCATCACTTACCCCGCCAGAATGAAAGACTAGAAGATACATTCAAGATAAAATAAAACCACGTTTACTTTCAACCACATATAATCTTTTTTCTTCTGTCCAAACTCTCATGGGGTATTAAATTAGCCTTCTTATGAGAGGGAATAAAGGAATAAAGAATGAGAGAGAGAGGAGCAAAGCAAATTTTTGTCCCCAGGAAACAAAAAAATTATTGCATACCTACTACGTGTCTAAGGGACTATGTCTAAGAAGGTGATGCCTTCAGATGGACACTTATTCAGGGACCAAGACTCACAAGCAGAAAATAAAGCCATTCAAGTTAGCATCTAGCCAGAACAAATGAGGAGCAGAGATCTGGAAGGTACAGGTTTTTCTGAGAATGGGAATGGGAGAAGTGGGTCTTTTTTTCAAAAGAAAAATTTATTTTTTAATAAATTAGGGAGACATTGGTTGAAATGCATCTAGAGAGGAGGGTGGGACCCCACGGTGGTAGGGCCATGTGTACAACAGGAATTTTGATGTGAGGGGCGTGTGTGTGTAATAGTAGCCGTAGTGGTTGTACTGGTAGTTAATAAACACACTCATTTTTCTTTGTCATTAAAATCCCATTTTGTCCTAAATAGGGTCCCAGTAATAAATAATAGTAAGTTAACTAAAGGGAGATAGAACCTAAAAGGTAATCTTAAAGACAATGTAGTATAACAGAACATTGGAGTTCAAGTTAGACTATCTGAATCCCAGGCCCAACTCGTCCCTGCTCACCCTCCTGACCCGAGACAGCTCACTCTGGCCACACTGCCTGCGGATTTCTTCATAAAAGCAACATGGAGTTAGAGGATCACTAAGTCTATACCCCACAGTTCCAACACCTAGGATTTCATATAATGGCGTTTACCCGATGGAGTTTTTGTGAGTATAAAATGACAAGGCAGGTAAATCACAAATCGCGATGCTTGGCACATAGTAAGCACTAAAAAACATGTCAGTAGCCTTTGATGTAGTAGTAGTTGTAATAATTACCTTAGCATTTGGTTGCTTCATACAATTAGATGTGACTCAGCACAGAATTCAATAGACTTCCTGTCCATTTCGGGACTTGAGAATAAACTTTATGGTTGGAAGTCTATCTACAAAGATCTCATGTTAATTCACACTTCACCTTAAAACTAGAATCTATTGATTCCAGAATATTCTGTCTTATACTTTTCAAGGTTTCACTGTTATCCTTAACACTTGAGAAACGTACATGCACTAAAAATTGTAAGAGTTTAGAAGCGTGTTGTTAACTACTATTCCTGTCTGGTCACTGCTTTGAAGTGGATGGTCTACAGCAAAGGCAAGGCGCAAAGATGTGCAATGAGTCCTGGAGCCCTAATTGGAAAGCAAACAATCAATAAAACCTCAGTGAACCGAAAGGAAGCTGAAGGAAGTAGACAAGGGCCCTAGCCACAGTTCTTCTGAAGAGCTCTGCAGTCCTTCACTCAGCCTCCAGACACAACCCTGCTCTGAGTGTGTTACTAAAAATATCCTAAGTGCATAAACCTGTTTCCTGAAGCAAACCTCTAGGTAATGCATTCACTCAAGCACAGGTGACTCATTCGTCCCACTAACGTGCTGAGAATGAGTGACTTCTGAACTCTAAGGATGGGGGTGGAGGGGCCCTCGAGATGGAAAGATAGATCTGTCAGTTACTATGCAGCCCGGCTCAGTATGACCTCTGAAAGGGGCCTGGTGAAAGTGGCATTGCTTTTGTCACCTAAAATGAGCGTGTGTGACACCAGTTGAGTTTGCTCTAAAAATGATGCTTTAGAGAATGTGGAGACCGCACCTAAGTTTACATGCAGCTGTTTCTTCCCAGGTCCTAAAGCACAAGCATCATACTCCTGCCATGGGCAGACAGGCACTAAAACAAATTAGCTGAGAGCTGAAGTGGTGAACTTCAGTCTTTGATATGTCTGGACTAACTTTATCTTTTTGCTAACTAGATACACATTTTTATTCACGCTTGGGGTGCAGATTTTGGAGACCTTTTATATAAAGGCAGGAAGAGTTGGATTGGCTACAGGCCTGGATAAAAGTGTTTTTAAGCAAAGGCAGAACCATTCTGAAGATTTCAAGGGCATTTTTGACAGCAGCAGTCACGCAGCTGACCTGTTGAAAGGCAGCTGGATGAATCCCTATGGGATAGAAGATCAAACAACTTTCAATTTTAATAAATTTTTATAAACAAACAAACAAACAAACCCCATCAAAAACCAAAATCTATTTCTACGTCATTTTCGTCTACCGGACACTAAATAAATATACTCATGACCTATATCTCTTCATTTCATGTCCTTTTGTTGTCTTTTTAGGATGAGAATGTCTTGAAGGCAGCACTTGTGTCAGGAGATATGGTTAGCGGCAATTCATCCATTTTAATGATGGGCCAGGTGACAGGAACCAGGGCCTAGCACCTGCTTCATCTACAAAGCTGCTGGCTGGAAAGGCTAATGGCA
>NW_011888843.1:3551214-3553458 GCF_000151845.1 Pteropus vampyrus | reverse complement strand
ACTCCACTGTAAATTTCAGATACATCTCAAACTTCAAAGAACTTCAAAGAAATGTTTATTTTCAGTTGCCAAAACATACATGCACATTTGTTTTCTCAATTTCCACTCCTAAATGTCTCTGATAAAGCCATTATTCCTCAGAAATGAGCTCCATTAAGGATAATCATAAACAGGTTTGTATCTATTATTGGGATACTTTTACAAGGAACAAAACAATGCTAAAAAAAACTCAAGTATTTTAGCAGACATCTCTCAAATCTGTCACTCCTGCCTTCTATAGAACATATATGTTTTCTCGGCTACCTTATTAAATGACATAAGTTCCCAAAAAGACAATTTAAGGGCATCGAAACATTTGTACTTAATTATGGGAACTACTAGCCAAAGGGTACTCATACGACAACCTGAAAATCAATGCCTAACGTAAGGTGGGACAACAGAAAACAGCCATAAGTGAGCCACATGTTGTGGAAATGCTAGTGACATAGGCACTTCTTTATTCAAGGACTGGACTGCCCTGACAGGAAAGAATTCAGAAGCCTGTAGTGGGCAGAGTCCTACAAGGGCCCCAAAGATTCCTGCTCCTGGTATTTACCTCCCTGTGTAATCTGCTCCCTTTGGGGGTAGGCTGAGTACAGTGATTTGTGTCTAACCAACAGATATAGGGAAGATGACAGGATGCCACTTCTATAATTAGGTTATATAAGACTGCGACGTTCATTTTACTGACTCTTTCTAGAGTCTCCTTGGCTGGCATGCTTCGATTAAGCACATGGAGGTCTATTTGGCAAAAAACTGAAAGTGGCCTCTGGGCAACAGCCAGTGAAGACTGAGGGCCTTTGTCCAATATCCCATGAGAAATTGAATCCTGCCCCTACCAAGTGTTCTTGGAAGCAAATTCTTTCCCAGTTGAACCCTGAATAGACCACAGTCCAGCTGACACCTTATTACAATCTGTGAGAGACTCAGAAGAGCTCAGGTAAGCAGTGCCTGAATTACTCACCAACAGAGACCAAGGTAATACGTATAGCTTTAAGCTGCTAAATTTGGGGTATTTTGTTGCACAGCAATAGATAACTGATAAAAAGTCTATCCACTAATGGTGAAAATCAGATGAGGTATAAAGCTATTTGCAATAACATCATCCTGATTCCCCAGGGCTGGATGAATGTGACTATATCTTCTGGATCTTCAAAACCTCAAAACTTCCATTTATCAGTTCAAAAACTAAAATGATAAATTCTTGTTCTCTCAAAGTTTATATTGCCAAATGTGCTTTAAAACCTACACAATAGTCGAATAACCATGATTTCAAACTTCTTTTAAATCATGTTACATCAGACTGAGATTTCTGTTAAGCTTTATTTCTAAAATCTGTTTTTGGTGTTTTTGAAATATAAAATTATTTTATAATAATAAACAGCTTTTTTCGAATTCTACGTGCCCTTGTCCCATGGGGGACTCCAGCTGGTAAGTTCTCCCTAGGGGTCATGCCCCACTCCCTAACCTCAGAATTCTCTTTAATGCACTTGGCTAACTTTAAATATCAGTGTATAATCTTGGGCCCACAAAATTTTGATATCGAGATAATCTCATCTGCCATGATGAACGAATAATGGGAGCTAGGAGGCATATGTCAATAATTAGGTAAACCTGATCTACTGCTGCTATCCTTGGGAAGTTGATAGACTTACTACAAGCACTCCTTGACTTCTTCCGTAGAGAAAGGCGGTTCAACATTAGGATTGTATTTTTGTTTGTTTTGGGTATGTGTTCTTTATATTGGCTCTAACCCAAAGAGCCAACAGCTTGATTTTTATTCATTACCTGAGAAAATTATATACAGGACCCAGAAAGACAGTGTAATTTAGGTTTCTTATAAATATATTAGAATAATTAAGATTCAAACATGTTCCAGTGAAGCTGAACACAAATTTTGTCCTCATTCTAGTTGGACTGTGGTCAGCGTTGGTCTTAAGTGGGTGGTCATGGGGAGGAGGGGGAGGGGAGGTGCTGTTGTCATTCTATTTTTTGGAAGGGGGGCACTGGTCCTTTTCCACTTCTTATAATCTCAAATAGTAGTAGTTTAGGTTAAAGTACAATAGAATCCTTTTCCATTGATTTTCTTAACCACTTTCACAAATGAACCCCATCTTCCTATGTTGCCAGGTCTTATTTCTAAATGAATTCAAGTTCTAAAACAGGTGTCAGCAAACTGTGTTCCTCTGCCTGTTTTTATAAATA
>NW_011888843.1:3550803-3551164 GCF_000151845.1 Pteropus vampyrus | reverse complement strand
GGGCAAAAATACATTTATCCATTTATCTAAATAAGTTGTAACAGTACTTTGTAATGGCAATCACCACGTTTCTACTGTCATATGCCCTGTACATCCTTAAATTTGGGCTGATCCATCTGATTGGAAGATCCCAAATAACAGAAAAACTTTGATTTGTAGAATCATCATTACAACTTTGTTCCTCCTTTTAAAAATTGTGTGATTCACACTTTGTAACCTGGGACGTGGACAAGGGTTGCTAAATTTAGGTTAACTATATAAATTGCATAACTATTATGATCTTAGAAGTAATTTGCCTGGCCATACATCTCTAAATATCTATTGACCTAAAATTAACATACCTGTAACATTTGTATCATGT
>NW_011888843.1:3542658-3545073 GCF_000151845.1 Pteropus vampyrus | reverse complement strand
CCATCTTCCTATGTTGCCAGGTCTTATTTCTAAATGAATTCAAGTTCTAAAACAGGTGTCAGCAAACTGTGTTCCTCTGCCTGTTTTTATAAATAAAGGTTTATTGGAACACAGCCACACCCTCATTCCCATTTTGTCTGTGGGAACTTTCATGCTGCAAGGGCAGAATTAAGTAGTTGTGACAGAGACCATATGGCCCATAAAGCCTAAGGTATTTAACATTCGGTTCTTTACAGAAGAGGTTTGCCGACTCCTGTGCTAAAACATCATGATAGAGACTCCAAGGAATAGTGTCTGTCCAACTGGTGCTTTACAATAAAGTAGGTAGAACTGTTAGAAAAATAACAAATTAAAGACTCAGGCTAGTTACCTCCTTCCTCAAGGCAGAGCTGAATTTGGAGTCCAAGGAATCAAATTAGAATCTTTACTTCATCTCTTCTGACGTGAGAAACTTGAGCAGGGTTATTTAAGTTCTCAGAGGCTATTTCTCATTACACAATGAGCTTAATATCTGACCCATTTTTCAGAGTTGTTTAATGACATGCTATAACTATATGGGGTAACTTTGTAAAGCACTCACCTTTCATTGTTTACTAGTATGACTTCTACTATTCGATTTGAAAAATTACGCAGAATTATATTGAGAGAATTTATTCACTTCAATTCTATTCTTTATTCTTTAAAAGTCACAAAAGAAAGAAAAGTCATGATAAATGCACTGATGATAGGAAACCGAACCTAAGGACAAGGCGAAGTTCATAACTGTACATCAGGGAGATTTATGAAAATCATAGGCAAAATTCCAGATTAAGTAATTTACACGGAGCTTTGCAATGATGATGCAGGGATGATTTGGAATCAAAATGGATTCACTTAGAACAAGCGCTTTCAAACATCCTCATTCCTTTCTCAGAGAGGGTCAAGCCTAGTGAAAATGGATGCCAGTATGTTGTGAGCATATCTGGATTTCAACAAGCTATTTAACAGTCTCTTACGATTTTCTTGAAGAGAGCTGGGAAAATGTAGTATTGTGGATGGAAGGCACCATTAAATCAGTTGTTCCAAAGAGGATCAATTGATTGGTACCCATCCTTGGCCTGAAATTGTTCTATGTATTATTAGTGACTTGGACAAAATAACTGACAGTATTGGGACTTAATCCCATGTTCTGATGACAAGTCCCATATTCTCTCCACTCTGTATAAACTGAGGTAGGACTGGAAAAAATCAACAGATTATAAGAAATAAGCCAAACAAGGTAACAAATACGTTGGATTCTAAAACCAATTTCAGATTAGAATGGGAAAGAAGGAGCTTAACAGAAGTCAACTTGCAAAAAGTATAAGCTCTTAGCTAACCATAAATTAAATGTGGGTACAACTACTAGAAATTGATGAGTAGATGAGTCAAGTTTATTCAGCCATTAAAAAAAAAGAAGGAAATCCTGCATTTTGCAACAACATGGATGGATCTTTTGAGTATTATGCTAAGTGGAATAAGTCAGACCTAGAAAAACAAATACTGCATGATCTCACTTATATGTGGAATCTAAAACACCAAACTCACAGTAGCAGATCAGATCGGTGGTCACCAGAGGCAGGGGCCAGATTGTAGGGGACCAGGGTGAAAATGGTCAAAAACTACAAATTTCCATTTTTAAGTCCTGGGGCTGTAATATAGTGCCTGGTGACGATAGTTAACAATACTGTGTTTTATGTATGAGAGCTGCTAAGAGAGTAGATCTTAAAAGTTCTCATCACAAGGAAAAAAGTAATTTGTAACTATGTGAGGTGATGGGTGTGAACTAAACTTATGGTGGTCATTATATCTCAACATACACATGTATCAAATCATTATGTTATACACCTTAAACTGATACAGTGTTACATGTCAATTATCTTTAGACAACTGGGAAAAAAAGGTAAGGCTACTTCAGCAGACACGGGCTGCCCAGAAAGGGGATAACAACGCTGCTGAACACTGTTGTTCAGACTTGCTAACGGACAGGATTCAGTCCTAAGTGTCCATCTCTAAGGGTCACTGATAACCGGAGCCATCCAACAGCGATCAGCAGGAGGAGTGAGGGGCCGGGAAACTGAAGAAGCATTGAAGGAGAAGAGTTTAGAGACAGAAGACACAGGATGATATACTCGCTGTGTTTGAATAGGTGAAAGGATGTGATGAAGAAGACATTAGACTCTTTCCAGTTTTCACCAAGCAAGGTCAGAATTAGTCAAGATGCCAGGAACACAGATTTTGGGTGAATTAAAAAAAAAAAAAAATCTTTCTTATAATTAGAGCTGCCCCTAAAGGAACTACACTTTCTCGGTGCGGTCTGGGTGCCCTCTTGCTGAGTAGTGTCTTGTATGTGCTTGTTTTCCAAGCCTTGAGGAATTTAGAGAGTATCTGGATGAT
>NW_011888843.1:3540629-3542608 GCF_000151845.1 Pteropus vampyrus | reverse complement strand
TTAACACCTTCGTTAGAATTTTAAAATATTCAAAATAAAAACGATCTATTATTTATTGAATCCCTAACCTGTGAGGCCCTGAGTTTTCACTTAGTTTTACTTAATATTTAAGAACACATGCTTACTTTAAAATAAGTAGGATAAGCCAAAAAGCACAAAGGAGAAAAATAGAAATCATCCATACACCTACAGCCTGTAATATTTCATATCGACCCTACATTTAGATTTGACCAGAGTTCCCTCTTGGTCCAGTACCTCCCCTAAGACAAGGAACCCTCATACACTGCTGGTGGGACTGCAAATTGGTACAGCCACTATGGAAAACAGTACGAAGGCTTCAAAAAAACTAAGAATTGATCTACTATATGATCCAACAACCCTTCTACTGGGTATTTACCCCAAAGACTTAAAAACCCATATCTGAAAAGGTATTTGCACGCTGATGTTCATAGCAGCATCATTCACGGTGGCCAGGACATGGAAGTAACCGAAGTGTCCTATGATAGATGATTGGCTAAAGAAGCTGTGGTACATATATACAATGGAATATTACTTAGCCATAAGAAGAGATGAAACACTGTCATTTGCAACAACATGGATGGACCTTGAGATAATCATGCTAAGCAAAATAAGCCAGACAGAAAAAGTTGAAAGTCACATGATATCACTTATATGTGGAATATAAACCTAAAAGCAACAAATGAACAGGACAAACAAACACAGACTTGCGGACATGGACAATAGACTAGTGGTTACCCAGAGGGTAAGAGGGGAGCGGGGAGGAGGGAGGTAGATGGGGTAAAAGGGGTCAAATATGTAGTGACGTTAAAGAATTAAAAATTAAAATTAAAAAAGTGAAGCTAATTTTTTAAAAAAAGTATAAAAAAGAAAAGCTTAGGATGGGTAAAAGATGTGACCTCTTTTTGCGAAGTGAGAGAAAGATGATTGTGATAGAGAAGAAAGATGTGGCCGACCACAGACAATGCACATAAAAGTCAAGTACTCACTGGTGAGTGAGGAGAAAAGAAGTCATAAATAATGGTGCTAAGGTTTAGGAAAAAAATCCCATTTTATCCATTTTTATTCTCATACTAAAAACATTATTTCTAATTTTTAGAGAGGTGACTAAAACGTCACACCATATTTTCTCTATGCCACAATTTCTCTGCCACAGTTGATCCAAATACTTTAAGTCTATGTAACAGAAAGACACGGAAACTATCCAATTTCTTTAATCTTAGGGCATACAATTCAGAATGCTGTAATTTTGCCTTCAGTAATAATGAAATCAATAACATACTTAAATCTTGATGCTGAAACGGTATTAATAAATGTTGAGACCGTCAAAGCTGGTGAATGCGCACTGTTGAGAGGTGACAAGATGATGATACTCAATTAACATGAGCTCTCTTCTGTAAAAAGTAAGTTTTTCCTTAGTCATAATTATAAAAACTCTAATTTCACACTCATCAGACTGGAAGAAACCCAAAAGCTTGATGTAACCCAGTGTCGATAAGCACACAGAGCAACTGGAACTCTCACATACTGCAAGTGAATATGAGCATAATCATTTGAGAGCAGTATGCACTGCTTAGTGAAGTTGAAAATGTGTATATCACCCCAGCAGCTCCATGTGCTTGTCCTAAGCACATTGAGGACTAGAACAATGAGATATTCATGCTCATGAGTGCAAGGGCACACATACAAGAATGTTTACTGCAGCATTTTTAATAGCTAAAAACTTTGGAAATAACTCAAATATCTATCAGCGAGAAGGGATACATAAACTGTGGTTTACGGATACAGAAAACCATCACATTTTGATAATGCAAAACACAAAAAGTGAGCTGTGAATGGATAGGCACAGTTGTGATACCATTTAAGTCAAAGTCTAAATACTTGAAAATAATAATATTATGTATCAGCATAAGGACATTTCTGAGAAATAATACAATCCAGATTTGGGATAGTGTGTACTT
>NW_011888843.1:3528149-3531349 GCF_000151845.1 Pteropus vampyrus | reverse complement strand
CAGATTGTAGGGGACCAGGGTGAAAATGGTCAAAAACTACAAATTTCCATTTTTAAGTCCTGGGGCTGTAATATAGTGCCTGGTGACGATAGTTAACAATACTGTGTTTTATGTATGAGAGCTGCTAAGAGAGTAGATCTTAAAAGTTCTCATCACAAGGAAAAAAGTAATTTGTAACTATGTGAGGTGATGGGTGTGAACTAAACTTATGGTGGTCATTATATCTCAACATACACATGTATCAAATCATTATGTTATACACCTTAAACTGATACAGTGTTACATGTCAATTATCTTTAGACAACTGGGAAAAAAAGGTAAGGCTACTTCAGCAGACACGGGCTGCCCAGAAAGGGGATAACAACGCTGCTGAACACTGTTGTTCAGACTTGCTAACGGACAGGATTCAGTCCTAAGTGTCCATCTCTAAGGGTCACTGATAACCGGAGCCATCCAACAGCGATCAGCAGGAGGAGTGAGGGGCCAGGAAACTGAAGAAGCATTGAAGGAGAAGAGTTTAGAGACAGAAGACACAGGATGATATACTCGCTGTGTTCGAATAGGTGAAAGGATGTGATGAAGAAGACATTAGACTCTTTCCAGTTTTCACCAAGCAAGGTCAGAATTAGTCAAGATGCCAGGAACACAGATTTTGGGTGAATTAAAAAAAAAAAAAAATCTTTCTTATAATTAGAGCTGCCCCTAAAGGAACTACACTTTCTCGGTGCGGTCTGGGTGCCCTCTTGCTGAGTAGTGTCTTGTGTGTGCTTGTTTTCCAAGCCTTGAGGAATTTAGAGAGTATCTGGATGATAGGAGATCTAACGCTCTTTCCGAAAATGAGATTCTAGAATTTCTGTGAACAAGTTATCCCTATAACATGATAAATTATTAGTTCTCATACAAAAGCAGAACTCTGATTCCCAGTGCAAACCTAAGCACCACAGAGATGAGAAATGATATAAACTGAAGACAACAGATTTTAAGAATTTTTTTATATAGAGGCATTTAAAAATACCACCGTAAAGGATCAGGAGAAATAATACAATCGTTTTAGTAGGACTGATGTTCCTGTGCTCTTTCCTCACCTGAAAAATGAAATATAGTAAAAGAGGCAGCACCGTTTTTAAATAATTTAAGTAATATTGCTGGGAAGCTAGGCACACTTCAAAACAGTGCCTGGCCCAGGCAGTCTGAGAAAGGCAGGACAGAAGGGTGCTTTGAAATGGTGTCAAACCATCACCAACTACAGATCTCTTCTTCCCCTTGGCTCACCCTCCCCTTGGTGTCCCCGAGTGCCACTGCTGAAGTGCCCCATGTAACTGAACCGCCTCCCAGGCTCTGACCTGCCGAAGCCCCTCTCCTCTCGCCCGCAGCTGGGTTCCTGTCTCTGCAACCCTCTCGAACCTCCCTGGAAAGCAGGACTGGTTCCTCCAAGCCCCCGCCAAACCTGGGCCACCCAGAAGTGACCTCCTCCCTCTTTCTGAAAAGTTATTTAAAATTTTTTAAGGAACAAGCCAACGAATATAACTAGAATTCTCCTCAGAATTTTGGCTTCCTTCTCAGGAAGTCCTAGATTTTCCTAGTTCAATCCTAAATGTTTCATACTTCACCATATATTAAAAATTACCTAGGGAGTAGTTTAAAATATAGAGTCAGGACCCCGTCCTTAATTTGGGGTAGGGATATGGCTAGGATTCTGTAGATGTCACCCTTTTCCCTCGCAAGGCCTGTGGCTCACACCCAGAGAAACCCTATTAACAAATCTAGAACTCGGTACTCACATTCATTAAACGCTATTTAGAGAGAGTTTTAAATAAAAGATGCGATATTAAAGTATTTTTATTCTTCTTTCTTTCTACCCAGAAAAAGACTTAATTTTTTCCTATGGCTAATATTTTAGGTTGTAAAAAGGAAACAGTTTCATTAGGTAGATAACTATCAGATAAGTTAGGCAACTTATCTTTAAAAACCTCAGCCATCGTGTTTTCCAAAGACTGACTATTACAAGGAGTGTATCTATGAAACTAACGCATGCGAATATGATATATGTCTACACACATACATATTGTAAAGGCTCTTCCATGTTTTTTTCCTTTCCTTTTTTCTCCATTGTGAGAGCATTATGCTCATTATAAAAGATTCCAAATAACTGGAAGTATTTCAGACGAAGAGGCCACCACGATTGAAGGCACAGAAGCAATAATAAAAGGTGACAGTTTGGGGATGGGCCTAAGCAGAACCAACCAAGTTTCCTTCCCAGAACTTGAGTCTGAAAACAACCAGGATCTTAGAAAGGTCTTAGGTTCATTTAGGCTACAATGAGAAAACCACGCTGTGTTTTTGAGCAGGTAGGCTGGGGAGGTGTGAAGAAGTAGCATGGAGGCCCATGACTGTACTGCAGGCACAAAGTAACGGCAGTGAAGACAAGGTGCCACACTCCAGAGAAAAACAAGCTGGAGCTCGGACTGGACGTGGCAGCGGGAGAGAGAGAGGCTGAACGAGAGGGCGCCGTCAGCGATCGGAGGTGTGGAGGTGACCCCTGAGAGGGTGGCTGAGATCCTGGCGGAATTCGAAACTGTGAAAGTAAGCTGATTGGGGGGATAAGACGAAGACTCTCCGTTGACGTGTCCAGAAGGCACGTGGTCGAGGGAGAAGACGGGCCTCCGTGAGGAGGACAGGCGTGAAGATTCCAATTAGCACTTCATCAGCACGCGGTCATTTCAATTTGCAGGAAAAGCAAAAGGTGACATCGGATGAAGAACATCTCACGGCTCATTAAAAGCACTAATGGGAAAAGGGTCACACACCTGATAAACATTCCAGCCTATGAAAATACTCCCAGCTGAAGACAATTTTGGATTAATAAGTGCTGACAGTACTTTTGGCCACATTCTCTATCGTCTAGACTGAGAAAAATGAATGCAAACAGCAAGACCTGCAGAGTCTCTAAACCACACAGGCTACGTGTGGACAATCCACAAATATTTTTCCAACAGAAGCAATGCACAGGTGCCCCTCGAAGGAGTGGGTGGGTTGCTGCTGCTGCTATAGCAGAAGAGATCTGAGATCATCCTGCTCCTGTGCGGAAGGAGAACCTGATTGAAATGTGGGCACTGGACATCCTAGCTGAGATGCTGAAGACTTTCGCTTCAACACACTGTACTTTTGTTCTCCCTGTGGATGAAGAAATAGACATTAAG
>NW_011888843.1:3521857-3527357 GCF_000151845.1 Pteropus vampyrus | reverse complement strand
AATCACTAAGATTCCCTTTAGATCTGGCAAGGAATGATGGTGTAAGATGGGAAGGCACGGGAAGGCTCCCTGATCAACCTCAGGCCGCGTCAGCTAAATCAAATCATGGACCAATGAACTATTTTCAGGAAGAAGCCCTTAAAACTAAAAGCATAAAAAGAAATATAGTTTGCACCGAGGCCCTTCGGTTTACTTAGAATTACAGACCAGATTGTTTTGTGTGCTTTTAATAATCCGCCCTGCAACAAGGCAACATCTGATTTAAATATGGCAGCATCCTAGAAATGTAACATTGGTGAAGATAATCCATAATGGCGAAAGTAGATTTTTAACTATTCTTATTCCATCATCTCCAAAAGAATTCCGGCAAAATAAATCAAACAAACTGCAATTTGAAGGAGCAAGCAGTACTCATGGGCACCCCATGGAAGGATGCCGAAGAGTTCCAAAAAGCAAACCGATTTAAGAGCATGTAATATTTGATCTCACTGAGTCAGGCTGATTTTTAAAATAAACCATCCGACTCACCTGGGCCCAAGAAGATGACCTCTGTCAATCAGCGGCTTTATCCCTTGGGGACAGCAGGCCCTGAACCCCCATTTGCCCTGCTGCCTTCTGTTACCAATTGAATAAATGCCGCAAGGGAGATGCCAAAACTCAAGACTACGAGATGAACAAGCCAGGCCAGCAGTGCTGCTGTGACACAGCATCTGGCTGGGCAATTAGCACGACCAGAGCAAAACATGCGGGCAACAGCTAATGAGCTCCAGCTGCTCTCCACACTGGGCGATGAGAACGCTGAGCCTGACTCCTCCCCATGAGCACCAGGGGACGGCGACCAGCGTGACGCAAACAGCCTCCGCCCTTCCATTTGGCAGAGTCTGCCCCTCGTTATCCTACCCATTGTACAGGTAAGCATGCTGAGACTCAGAGACAATTTGCTCAAGGACGCAGCTGAGCAACGTCCCTGAGCCAGAGGGCGGTCTGTCTGCACCCTGGCTTCCTCAGGAGTCCACCGGGATGACAGCACTGTCGGAAGGGGCACTTCCATGAATCCTTAGAAAGCATTTCTTGATCTGATCCTGTTGGTTGTATCTACTCCCAGCTTTAGCTTGTCTACACAACAGCTATGTGTCTATACTCAAACCTGATAAACACCAGGCTAGCAGCACAGCCACGGGTGGCCTCTTGATGGGCACGCTTCTCCTAATTCAGGGGTAGGCAAACTATGACCCATGGGCCAAATCTGGCCTGCTGCCTGGTTTTGCAAGTAAAATTTTATGTGGACGCATCTACATTGGTTTGTTTACATACTGCCTACGGTGATTTCAAGCTGCGAAGGCGGAATTGAGTAGTAGTGACAAAAAGCAGATGGCCCTTTATAGAAAATGTTTCCTGAGCCCTGTCAAATCGATGGCCTAGCTCTTCAGAAGGGGCCTCGCTTGTAAGACTTCACAAGCTTCAGAACACCGAGTTCTGCAGCCAGCCGACCCCTGGCAAATCTTTTCCTTCATCAAGTGGACTGGACTAGAAAAGGCCAGGACCTTGGATGAGTTGTGCCTGCCCAAAGCCCTGTGACATTAGTAACCAGCAGCTCAAGGATCCTGTCAGATCAACAATTCTGTTCCCAAAGAGCAAGTGACACAGTCTCTGAAGGTGTTTTAGAAAACACTTCCTAAGGAATGAAGACAGAAAAATAAAGACTGAAAACGAAATCATATTTTAACTAGTCTTTGTCATCTGTTATAAGAGACTAGTACTTTAAGAAACATTTCTCGTGATTCAGGACTTTTTCACTGTGGTGGAAGAGTTTTGACATGGATGAGCAAAGGAGAATCTGAAATCATAAAGATCTAGTTTCAATCAGGACTCCATCACTTATTGCTTCTAACACCCTTGGGCAAGTTACTTAACTTTCTGGGTCCTCAGTTTCTTCATCTGCAATGTGGGAATCTGTATCGGCTACCTATGGCTGCGTAACAAAAAGATCCCAAAACTCAGGGGCTTAAAAGCATCACCACTTATTTGATCACCATTCTCCATGTGAGTAATTCTTCTTGCCTTGACTCATATAGTTCTAAGCATTTGCCAGCTGGCCAGGGTGGAAGAGGAGGGTGGAAAATGGCCTCCTTCACATGCTGGTGCCTTGGCACTGGGCCTCTCTCTCGCCATGGGCCTGCAATCGTTCAGTAAAAACGACAGAATTTCCTTTCCACGGGGGCTGGAGCATTCCAGGAGGGGAAGTCAGAAGCTTCTTGCGGCCTAGGCTGTGGAATGTGCATGTAATCACTTCTGTCACATGCTATTGGCCAAAGGAAGAGGAAGCCACAAGGAGTGTAGAGATGACAAATAGTTTCAACATTGTTTTTCCTATCAGGAAAAACAATGGAAAGATTACCTTAGGAAGTCGTCTAAATCAAATTCATTTAATATCACAATAAATAATGCAAAGTGGCAGCCTGTGGAAAATGTGTTGGAGTATCTTTGCTTGCCTCTTTAGTGAAAGGGCCCATGTAACCAATCATCTTGAAAAAAATCTTTATGTCCTAGAAACGAATGCTTAGACTTGGGTCAGAATGGAGTTTTCCCTTGAACTGATGCTGGCCTTCCTTTGATCATACAGTTGTCCCGTGTGTCCAACTACACAAAGATAAAAGTAATGTCGGGACATATGGCGGGGATGGAACAACAGTCCCTGCTAATTGCATGACTTCACCCACACGGCCTTTCGCGGGTCTCCTCTGGGTGTCAGGTGGTAGCCCTACTAGCCAAAGCTGCTTGCAGCCTATGTATCATCAAAGCCCTGGCCAAATTAATGAGACAATTTTAAACGGCCTCTGTTGTACTCACCTGAAGCTACACAGTCTAACTGGGAGAGAATCTCTGCTCATTTCGTCACAGCCGTTACTTTGAGAAGGAGCAAAGGTGCGTTACGGCTCGGCTGCCACCCAGTCTCATACGAGCACCAGCACCCATAGATCACAGGCCTCAAGGGACAGGGGACCCTCTCACGTGACAGATGAGGAAACTGAGGCCCAGAGAGATTGTTACACACACAACCACTGCCAGGCCAGGTGCGGTGACAGCCCCGCCTTAGAAGGCGACAGACAGGCCCTGAATGGGTATGAGGATGTCCACGATGCTTTTTCACGAGCGTCATAAACTCAAGCCGTAAAATCCTTCCTGTTCCGGTGGCGAAGGAAAAAGGAGAAAGTTTGGGGCAAAAGCGAGACTCGCCACAAGTGCCATTTCTATTTGAGGAAAGCACAGTTTTAGGAGGGCAGGGACCGCTTTGCAGGCAGTGTCCTGCTACTGAGCCAAAAACTCTGAAAAGCGGCAACGAAATGCCACCACTCTGTCTTCAGTAACCTCGAGCAGCCACAGACTCCGAGCTGTTCCTCCAGCACTGCGGCCCCTGTCACCAGTGGTGATGAGGAGGCCCAAAGAAGAAAGTTCTAGACATGTAAATAAAATACATTATGGTTTTGTAAAAAATGGGCAATAATTGTGAAGCTTTTATTTTCCCTTCCAGGCTTTGAATAAGGTACTGTTGTGGACAACTAACCCCTTGGAAGAGAATTTTGGTTACTAATCGATGTTCAATGGACAGCATATACTTCCTTCCAGATCAAAAGTTTGAGCTGGAGTAAAGGACTTAGGAAGGGGAGCTGGCTCGCCATTTTCACGGTTCTCGATCTTTTAGGTCTGATTTTTAAAACCGGAACAGGTCATCACATTCTATCATAGCACTGTGTGTGGACCCTGTTACAGATGGTCTTTCTACATGATCATCTGGCTTAAAACAGATTATCCAGCACAAGGCATTTCTTGATTTCACTGTGGGCCAGAGGTGCTTTGAGCAACCAAAAGAGCTCTACTGTACTGATAGCATTTATGTCATTCCCACTTTCCTTTGCGTCACTGGTCCCAAGAGGCAGGAAGGCCAGAAGACGTCTGATAAGAGATGAGCTCTCGTGTAAAGTGACAGGCCAAAACGACCAGCTTTCAAGGACTCAACAGTTAGACCTGCCAGACATCCACAGGCTACTAGAGTCTCTTCTCTCCCTATTACATCAGAGATTTTATGTGAGAAAGTGATGGGAAAGTGTCCCACAGTCCAGCAGAGGTGCCCGGCCTCCACCATGCTAGACAGAATACGCTTGTGGAGGTAGATCATGATCAGAGGTTCCTGGGGGTCCAGGTTGTGGCCCAGTCACTACCCAGAAAGGTACTCAGAAAGAAGCGGGGCCACAGGTCTCCAACTGCACGCCCCATCGTCTGGAGAGAATAAAGCAAATCCGAGGAATAGTGAGAAGGGGGCTGGAATGGAAATTCAGAGCATCAAGTTCTAGTTCTCTGCCAATAAAGAGCATGAACAAAACCCGGCATTGGTTTAAAGTCATTTGTCTGACAAGGCAGTCGGAGGACATGGCTTCTTAGATTCCCCTGGCATGGATTTCGCTATCTCCCAGCCAACTTTATAGGCAGGCATGTGTGTTCTTCATATTCTAACATATAAATGAGAATCATTACCAATTCTACTGTAATAATAAGAAACGCAGTGATAAATGGTTTCAGAATTTGGAACTTTTGGGAAATGGCACACGTTTTAAATCCTTCAACAAGAGGAACTGTTGGTTGACCAATACTTAAAGGTAAAAGACTAAAGTTTAAAAGACACATGGTTCCTTGGCCCTTTTTTGGTGGGGTGGGGGTGGGGCGGGGCGCAGATTTGACAGCAAGATCGAACAGGTAAGTTACAGTCGATCAGAGCTGCGCTCGCCTGCACGACCTACGTCCTCAGCTCTCGCCATCTCTCCCCTTACATTTGCCAACAGGACATGTTCAGCTTCTGGTCTAAAAGTCCAGGTCCTATGTCATAATTCAAGAGTCTGGCTCTTGTGCCAGCTCCCTGAGTTTTTATTTCAGAGAGATGGAGACAGCCACTAAGCAGGCTGTGCCGCTGCCTTAGAAAGAAACACAGAGCTGACGGTGGAAGGCTACAGTTCCACGCAGAGCACGCGAAGTTGAAAAGAGATGCTGCTGTATCATGCACGAATGCCAGCGACCTGGAGTCTTTCTTTATCGTGCATGAAGTGTTACAGCTACAGCCCGGACACCCTGAAGAAATGGACCAGCTCCATCTGTTGTAAGTGAGGTCCTTCTTGGCAACAAAACCATAGCTCAGGAGCGTGGGTGGGGCGTCTCAGAAAGTCATGAGGGGAAGCTTTGCCTCCTGCAGCCTTGGTAACAAACTGCACTTTCTCCACACCTCGGGGCATTCAAATTCTCATCATTTGCGGGGTTGATGGCATCAAGGTCTCAGATATGCAAGCTTTCAGGAGAGCTGGACCTGCCCTCGACCTCTGTCCTCGCGTCCTCTGACACCCAGCCTCCCGTGTGCTTTCCGGCTTGAATGACACCTCAGCTGAACTACCTACTATGGCTTTGGGGTGGGCTGCTTTGTGAAACACGGGGAATATAGACAAGGCATCCTGTC
>NW_011888843.1:3507496-3521807 GCF_000151845.1 Pteropus vampyrus | reverse complement strand
TGACAGGCCAAAACGACCAGCTTTCAAGGACTCAACAGTTAGACCTGCCAGACATCCACAGGCTACTAGAGTCTCTTCTCTCCCTATTACATCAGAGATTTTATGTGAGAAAGTGATGGGAAAGTGTCCCACAGTCCAGCAGAGGTGCCCGGCCTCCTCCATGCTAGACAGAATACGCTTGTGGAGGTAGATCATGATCAGAGGTTCCTGGGGGTCCAGGTTGTGGCCCAGTCACTACCCAGAAAGGTACTCAGAAAGAATCGGGGCCACAGGTCTCCAACTGCACGCCCCATCGTCTGGAGAGAATAAAGCAAATCTGAGGAATAGTGAGAAGGGGGCTGGAATGGAAATTCAGAGCATCAAGTTCTAGTTCTCTGCCAATAAATAGCATGAACAAAACCCGGCATTGGTTTAAAGTCATTTGTCTGACAAGGCAGTCGGAGGACATGGCTTCTTAGATTCCCCTGGCATGGATTTCGCTATCTCCCAGCCAACTTTATAGGCAGGCATGTGTGTTCTTCATATTCTAACATATAAATGAGAATCATTACCAATTCTACTGTAATAATAAGAAACGCAGTGATAAATGGTTTCAGAATTTGGAACTTTTGGGAAATGGCACACGTTTTAAATCCTTCAACAAGAGGAACTGTTGGTTGACCAATACTTAAAGGTAAAAGACTAAAGTTTAAAAGACACATGGTTCCTTGGCCCTTTTTTGGTGGGGTGGGGGTGGGGCGGGGCGCAGATTTGACAGCAAGATCGAACAGGTAAGTTACAGTCGATCAGAGCTGCGCTCGCCTGCACGACCTACGTCCTCAGCTCTCGCCATCTCTCCCCTTACATTTGCCAACAGGACATGTTCAGCTTCTGGTCTAAAAGTCCAGGTCCTATGTCATAATTCAAGAGTCTGGCTCTTGTGCCAGCTCCCTGAGTTTTTATTTCAGAGAGATGGAGACAGCCACTAAGCAGGCTGTGCCGCTGCCTTAGAAAGAAACACAGAGCTGACGGTGGAAGGCTACAGTTCCACGCAGAGCACGCGAAGTTGAAAAGAGATGCTGCTGTATCATGCACGAATGCCAGCGACCTGGAGTCTTTCTTTATCGTGCATGAAGTGTTACAGCTACAGCCCGGACACCCTGAAGAAATGGACCAGCTCCATCTGTTGTAAGTGAGGTCCTTCTTGGCAACAAAACCATAGCTCAGGAGCGTGGGTGGGGCGTCTCAGAAAGTCATGAAGGGAAGCTTTGCCTCCTGCAGCCTTGGTAACAAACTGCACTTTCTCCACACCTCGGGGCATTCAAATTCTCATCATTTGCGGGGTTGATGGCATCAAGGTCTCAGATATGCAAGCTTTCAGGAGAGCTGGACCTGCCCTCGACCTCTGTCCTCGCGTCCTCTGACACCCAGCCTCCCGTGTGCTTTCCGGCTTGAATGACACCTCAGCTGAACTACCTACTATGGCTTTGGGGTGGGCTGCTTTGTGAAACACGGGGAATATAGACAAGGCATCCTGTCCCTGGCCCCTGAGATGGCGGCAGAGCCAAAGCTCAGCTGTGGACAAGTCCTCGGGGCATGCGTGGTCCAGCTGTGTTCTGTCTTCCAGGAGTAATTTCAGTGGGGGCGTGGTTGAGTGCAGGGCTTGAGGGGACCTCGGCTCAGCAGGACAGGGGAAAGTGACCCGCAGTAACCTTCGCCTCCCCAGCATTCCTTCCTAGAGATGATTAATGAAAGCTCTGGGAGTGACCTTCATCAGATGTGCTCTAATTACTTATTGAATGTGACCCAGCTGCAGAAGACAAAGGTTTATGCGAAGTTAAAGGCATCTGGAGGCAGAGCGCCTGTGGCAGGGAACAAGTAGAAGCTCGGGCAATGACCTTGCATGTCAGAATTTAATTAAAAGGCTGGTTCCTGCTCAGAAAACCAGCCATTTTTAGGAAGATCTAATCGGTTCTGAAATTAAAAATTATTTGGAGAATCAATACACCATCATCAGTTTGTAACTTCTCCAGCCCACACTGAGATTTGTTCTGGGTCTTGTTGCTTCACGGCGGATGTGGTAGTATCTAAGGAAGGAGGTAGTCCATATAAGTCCCTTTAATGGAGAGTATTAGCTTAAAACAAAGACGAAACTGTTTCCATTGTTTATGGGAATATTTATACATTTTCACACTCTGCTGCATTCAGGCTGTCGGTTCAGCTAAGCTGGGACTGTTTCTCAGAATTCCTGGCCCTGCATAGCTCTGCATTCACACTGGCCACAACAGGAACGGTAAGTACCACAGAGAAAGGGAATTGCAGCAGAGGCCATGCTCTGCCTGCTCTCAAGGTCAATGCAAGGCACCAAACGCTGCTGCAGCTCACGGGGCAGCAGCTGGGCCCCCGCTTCTTCCAGCTAGCACCAAGCTGTCTTTAAATCTCTCCACGTCCCAGGCCAACGTGTGCAGCTTCTCCTGCAGGTCACCCACATCATGAAATCTGAGGGCCTAAAAGCAGCAGCAGACAGACACAGATGCTAGCTCATCCTTGCTCTTCCCCACTTCAATCCATCTTTCTCTCCGATGCCAGCCATGCATATACTTCAGGTTCACCACTGGACACGGAGCCAGCTGCTCCACAGAGACTGTTTAATCAGCACTCACAGTTGTGTAAGGTTAAAGCCCTAGAATAAATCTTACAATGTTCCCGCTTCTCTAAGTCTCTGATGGAAACACATACCTTTATTAAACTATACGTGGATACAATTGAAGTGTTTCTTTTCTTGTGACTATGTTGTTATCGTGACAACTCTTGAATGTCAAAGATGAGGCAAAGTGTTATGTTAGAGAGAAAAACCCTCAAAACTCTCCCAAGAACAGAAGATGACTCAGGTGTAGCTTGTCTTTCCTAAGGGACTTATAATGCACTTTTCTTCAAACTTTTCTTTCTAAACTTAATTTTTTATAGTGTGAGTATTTATGCGCATATGTAGTTATTTATTATTGTGGTGACACCATGAGATCTCCTCTCTTCAATTTTACAGCATGGCGCTGTGTAGCACGGGCATGAAGGGATGCAGGTCTCTAGAACTTACTCATCTTGCATAAACGAACCTTTTTACCTGTAGAACAACTCCCGATTGCCTTCTCTTAACACCATTCCCAGTTTGCTAGCTGAAGGAAACATGATCACCTAGTTTACAAAATTGCCAAACTTAATTTTATACAGAAATCCAAGTCCACTTTGCGAAAAAGTTGGAAAAGTTTTCCTCAACTCAAGAGTCTACTTTGATTATTTTCAGTTCTGTAGTTAGTTGAGGTTGAAGCACAGGACTCCTTGCACAGTGTCATTTATCTGCAAAAAAGCTGAAAGTCAAAGAACAAGACTCTTAGGAGATCTTCCTGGGATTCACTTGTGAATTCTTAGGTGCATCCGCAGGCCGATTGGCTTGGCATGATCACCTGACCCGCAGGAAACTAATCCACTGGTAAAGTGGGAACCAAACCGAGTCCGCCTTTTTAGAATGCTAAGACATTTAGAGATGGAAATCTGGTGGGGCTGTTGGGGGCGTGTGGAGAGCGCCACTTACCACCACGGGCGAATGGGTGTGTTATCACACGGGCAAGGGAAATCCATCCAACCAGATGCAGAGAAAAGCAGGGACAAAAGACCCTGTGGCTCCAGGGAGACTGAGAAATAGACAGAAATAAAGCCCGAGGAGTCCCAGTTCCCATGGGATCCGGTGCCTTCCTGCACTCCGCTTCCTGATCTTTTCAATAATAGAGCAGCTTTCTGCCACGTATTTCACTGGTCTCGCTGACGGCGTCATGAAGTGGGACTGGTCTGAACTGTCTTTGTTCCCTCAGGGCACTCGGCACAGCTTCCTGCACAGCAAGCGTCCTCAAACCCTGCAGTGGGATTGAAGGGCAGCGAACGCCAAGGTCGTACGAGGTTGCTTGGAGAGTGAAGAAACCGTCGAGAAAGGCCTTGTGTTTCAGAACTCGAGGACAAAGTGATAAAGGCCCTGGCTACATCTGTGGTGGTAGAAACAGAAAGCAAAGACTAGACCTAGGGCGACTTAAAGGCAGATGACAAGTGGACATCAAAATATATATGTTCCAGTGTCGGTCATACGAATCACAGCTAAAACCCACAACCATGACAGCTTTGACAATTCAGCATGACCAGTGTAACAGAATTTAAAAGTTAGCTTTGTTCCCCTGTTCGTGAAGGCTTTGCTAACCCAGGCCCCTGCAGAGGAAGATGCAGAAAGGGGAGCCAGGCCAGGGGCTAGGGAGATCCATGGGGGTCGGGGTGGGGGGAGCAGTCTGGTGGAGCTTGTCAAGGTGGCTACCATCTCAGGTTGGCTCTGAGTGTCAAAATCAGGAAGGTGGGAGGAGGAGGGCAGAGGAGAGAGCTGGGGTTGGGCTTCGGTCAGGCGCAGGCTCTGTCGCGTTCCAGGGAGTCTGTTTTGTTCGGAACAGGATCCCGGCTAATGGCACAGGCTCGGAGAAGGGGCAAGATCCAGCCTCCAAGGAGAGTTGCTGACAAGGGCTGTGTCAGGGCCACTACAGGGAACATAGGCCATTACCCAGTCATCCCAGCTGAGGGGTGGCGGGCAGGCTGAGCGCAGTGTCTCAAACTCACTCTATACACCTGATCCCATACCAGGCTCTGGCAGAAAGGCTGATGTCAGTGGGCCTGGAGGGTCTAGTCCATGCCTCACTCAGCCTGAGGCTATAGGCACGGCCAGCTCTATAATTTGCCAAGCCCAGTGAAGATGAAAATGTGGGACCTTTATTAAAAAATCTGAGGACTTTCAAGGTGGTTACAGCACAGCATTATATTAAGTGCAGGGTCCTTCTGAGCATGGAGTCCTGTGCAAATGCAGAGGTTATGTGGCCATGAAGCCAGCCCCTCCTGGAAGCAAAGGACAAACTTGGACTGTACAGCTAACTCCTGTTGAATTCTCAGTCTGTTGAATTTTCAAACTTTTTCCTCCCCAAAGGAAATCAAATGTGAAACCCAACTTCATGCATAAAGGGGTCTAAGGCAGAGCTTTCCAGGCTGCTGATTAACTCTCGTCCATACTCACTCATCACACCACCAAAGACCTGGATCTCCACTCCTGAGCTCTGTGCTCCAGAAGGCACACCTTTCAGATCCCTGCCGTGGGCTCTACTGTGCTCCAAGACAGAGCACATCTGTAAGAGGACTCTGAGAGAATAGACAGGACACACACTGCAAGAGCAACTACGGCGACCAGGTGCCACCGAAGGAGCAAAGCAAGTCAGCAAATTATCCCAACCACAGAAATACAGTTTTTTCCCACCGGCTCGGTAGCATATCGTGCCTCTTCCAGGCTGACTCATAACACATCCATATTTCATTATAAAAAGAACAAAGAGCCCCGAGTCAATCACTTGCTTCTTGTGACCATTTCGAGAGAAAATTTCTTGAGGAGAGAGGGGACACTTTCATAGCAAATATGTTTGCTTAAGGCTCATATGCTTCATTTATCAGTAACCCTAGTTAAACTTGTTTCAGGAATGCTGTACAATTTAAGCCAAAGCAGACAAAATCAACCAAAGAGGATGGAAACGCTGTTCTTAAACTATAATTTTAAATAGTCAGCTAAATTCTTCCTATGGGCTCTTTAGGCATGCGTTTGGAAAAAGCCCACAACTCAGAGTACATAGGAAAGAAAGGTTTGACTATCCTGAGAAAGGAACAGCTCTGTTCCGTTCTGCTGGACGCTGCCAAAGATATTTGCTGATGCTGCTAATCTTATCTGAACATATTAATAAAATCTCTAAATTCCCTTATTAAGAAATACCATCACTGACGTTGTGGCTAACATTTGCTTCTTAAGAAATATCACTTCCCCTCCCCCTGCTTTCCCCCCTCCCTCCCCCCAAGAAAAAAATGATGTCTACTTCCTGGAATGTCTGGCTACCAACGAATATTTAAAGCCTCATAAGACATTAAGAATAGAGATGAAAGTCAGGGTGAAACGAGTAATTAAGACTTTTTAAAAATCCACTTAGTTTAAGACCAGCTTCCGACAGCGACCATGTTGCCAACACATATCATTTTTGCACAGTTTCCTACACGTAAAGAGAAGAGGCGGGAGGATAGGTCATTTCCAAGGTCTCTCCATGTTCTAACGTCTGGCTTTATTAAGAAGGACACATTTCCTTTCACTCGCTATCTGATTTCACTCCACATTTCTTACCTGTGAGCATCTATGAGAACACCAGCTCTTTAAGTAGCTAACAGAGAAACAACCAGCAGGAGGTAGAGGGGAAGCAAATGGTCATGTTTTCCACTTGCACCCTAAACCATCCTAAGCTGCCCCTCCAAGTGGATCTGGTGATAATGATAATGTAGTGATTCTACGGTGACCACTGCCCCTGCTGGTAACTGATGGCCCTTCTAAGTGTCAGTTTTTGGGACTCCGTCCTATGCTCTGCCTAGAACTGTCTGAAACTGTAAGACTTGCCAACAACGTGATTTTGCTTAACACAAAACTCTGTTCTGCCTCTGACAGGGATTAAAGTCACGGTCGATAACGTGCAGATGTAAAGCAGAACCAACTCCCTCCAGGTTTTATCGCTGGACTCACATTTCATGCCCCAAAGCACCGATGCAAGACACCACTTTCCTAACGCTATTTTTAAATTCTCCTATTTAAAAAAATTATCTAACTTGTTTTGAACTTTTAATTTCATCTACTTACTCATAGGTTTTTTTTGTTTTGCTTTGTTTTGTTTCCAAATTGCTGTTGTGGCTTCCTCTCGTTTTTCTAACGTTTGAAACCTGAATCAGCACAGAAAGAACCACAGTGAGGAAAATCCCTGGGGGGTGGGTCCTTCCAGCTCTTTCCAAACCTGAACCCTCCAGTCTTAATCTGCTCAGGCTGCCATAACAAAAGACCACAGACTGGGTGGCTTAAACAACAGAAATTGATTTTCTCATTGTTTCTGGAGACCAGAAGTCCAAGATCAAGGTGTCAGCAGGGGTGGTGTCTGGGGAGAACTCTCTGGGGTGCAGACAGCCGCCTTCTCTGTAGCGCTCATGCATCTGGAGACAACCAGTGAGCTCTCGTCTCTTCTTTTAAGGACGCCAATCTCACTGGATCAGGGCTCCACCCTTATGACCTCGGTTAAACTTAATCACCCCCATAAGGGCCTTTTCTCCAAATACAGTCACACTGAGTGTGTGGAAGAGACAGACATTTAATTTACAGCATCTCCCAATCCTGACATCTCAATTAAATTACCTGGGAGAAGCAAGAGGCCAAGGTTTTCTGCAGAATGTTAAATTCTGCTCTGTTGAGACAGTGCTGTCTTCTCACAAAGCTATTTAGCTGGTTTGTAAAGAGACATTTGACCCCAAATTCCGGCCTCTACTCTGTCCATTGACTGTTCACTACACGGGCCATGCAAATGAGCCAGTAGAACCAGAGAGAGGCGAGTGGAGTGTTCAATATAGCTGTGGCTGAAAGCAAATAGTGTTATTTCTCCCCAAAAAAACTTCTTGAAAGACACTGGCACAGAGCACATGAGGAGTCTTCTGAGCTACCTTTTTTCCCCATCTGGCCTCCAACAAAATCAATTGATTATTTACTTTTCTTCTTAGTAGAGTTTCAAGAGATTTTTCTCATAGTGGAAGGCTTCTAATAACATAACCTTTTCTCAACCAGGAGAACTAAGGAGAACTGAGGAAAAGATGGCTGAACTGAAATGACAAGCCAGGCAGCACCTGGCTCATTTACCTGCACAGATAAAAACAGCGCATGCCATAGGTAGGCACCCCAGCCCACCTGGGCAGCGCTGCAGAAGCCCAGATGGGCAGGTGCCCCATTCCCAACTACAGACCTCAGCCTCTCAGGACGGAGTTCTCTGAGCCCGGAGGGGCCCTCACCTGCGAAAGGGGGACAGGATGTTGCCGCTGGGCCAGGCTGGAGTCGCACAGCGAGCTGACTGACACACACACATGGGCAGGGCGTGGATTCTCAGCGCAGTGACGTTCTCACAACTAACGCCCTCGCTTGCCACCTCTGCGCCGAGGACGCATCTGAGTGATTCTCGTCCGTGGACCTTCTCCATTCGTCGGCTGTTTCCATTCGCTTTCTCAACGGCTTCCCCTTCAAACTTGCTCTGTGCCGAGAGGCTCCTCTCCCCAGTTGTCTCGGCAGCGTTTGGTTGACCTCCCTCGTTCTGTTCTGTAAGTAATTCTCCTCGCCAGACTGGCTGCCCTCCAGCAACCCAGTCTAGAAAGCTGTCGAATCCACCCTCACGGAAAGGGCTGGCCTGGCTCTACCACCATCAAGAAGGTATTAAGCACCTTAGTTTGTCGAGATAGTCGAGGCTCCTTCCAGTCTCTTCGTTGTTCCAGTTTGTGATGTGACTAGAATTTCACTCTAAAATGTCACACCCGACAGTACTGACAATGATACAAAAGCAGGTCTTGTTTTCTGAACATCTCCTGTATTTCAGGTGCCGACAGACTCTCTGTCACGGTTGATTTTTCTTTTGCATGTGTCCAGTGATTGCTCTAATTTTTGCAAAATGCCTGCAAGGTGGATATAATTCCCATTTTACAGAAAATAGACTATCAGAGAGAGAAATCACACAGCTAGTAAACTGAAATCACATAGTTAGTAAACCGAAGAGTCGCAATGACGTAAAAAGCCCAAATGTGTATTTACAGAATATCGTAAACGCATTATTTTTAGCAGTTCGGTTCCCTTTTTGTAGGCAGATGTCACGGCCAGGAAAACATCGGATTCTAAAACCCTCCTTGCCTCTTTCTCAAACGGGATAGTCAAAGTCATCTTCAACTTTTAAAAGCCTGTTGCTATTTTATTCTTTCATTCGACAAGCGCTTGTGGTACACCTGCCACGAGCTCTGACGAGGTGACTAGATACCGAAGGGTTAAGTGTGAAGATTTCCCCCAGGAGTCAGTGAGTTGGCAAAGGCGGTTCCCAGGACAGTCCTAAGAGAAGGGCTAGTAAGTAGGGAACTGTGTGCTGCTGACTATCTCGCAACCCAGTGCCACCCGTAACAGAGAGGGACAATGGAATAGGCTGGGGGATGTGAGCCCACATGGAGGAGGGACGAAATGTTCAATGAGGCCAAGCAGAGCCGCCTTCTGAAAGAGAGCCTATGTGCTGGCTGGGGAGGGGCTCAGAACTTAAAATAGCCAGCACGGGGTTTGAACAGGGGAGTGCAGTGTGTTTGAGGAAGGGGCTTCTGGCCCCAGGTCTGCTGGCTGTAACACCTCTGGCTTCTTGCAGGGCTCTGCATACATTCTCTTGGATTTGACTTAAGCCCCAAACAGCTGTGAGCAAAAACAGTTGCTGGGGCAGGGTCCCCAAGATTACAGGCAGGGGAGAAGAGTCCTGTGTGACATGGCCAGGGCAGTGACCTCCGGTGAATGAAAGGGAAGTTGCCCTCAGGGACGTGACCGGGAGCTGTGCCTCTCAGGGGCCTGAGGCAGCTCACGAAGGGATATCAAGAGTGCTCTGTGGAAAAAAAATGTGCTGTGTGTGTTGAGGGTTGGAGGTTGGAGGTCGCAGGAAGGACAAAGGGCAGAACTGCTGCTGGGCAAAGGAATCGGAGCGAGAAAGCCGGACGCCCCTCGGCTGCCCACCAACCAGGATGAAAATCAAGGCATCAGAGCCTGTCATTCACATGGTCCCCCAGCAGAGTCCTGGGCCCAGATCCCACGAAGCTGGTGCTTCAGCTGGGGGGCCATATTGCTTCAATTTCATGCTCCATCAGCAGACTGCTGAGTTGAAATATATGAGCTTGACTCAGAAATTCTCCCTACCACTTCTAATAATAATAGTCAACCCCCCAAAGCGAATGTGCTTCTTTTTCTTTCTTTTGGTTCTCAGTGGAGCAAGCCAGGATTAAGTGATTTCCTTTTAGGGGTCGACATGCTGAGGGCGTCAGGAAAGACTGAAGCATTCAGCACATAATCAGATGCCACTTCGCATTATCACATGACTTTTCCTTACGTGTATATTTCTTTCGTTTGTTTGTTTTCTTAAATAGATTGTAAGGGTCTTGGTGACTGCTTTTTAAAATATCTATTCATATAGTAGTCCCACTAAGTACTAAAAAAATGAATAGGCAGATTAAACAGACAATCAGTAGAACTATCTGGGTCTTATGACAAGGTTGATTTAACCTCCTAATATATTTTCTAACGAACAGTAATTCTCAAAGTATGGTCCGGACCTGGGAGTCCGTTAGAAATGCACATTCTCGGGCCCCACCCCAGACCTACTGATTTAGAAAATCTGAGCTAGTTTTACATGTTGTCTAGACACTGGACAGAGTCTACACTTTAGACTACTGGAGAGTCTCGTCTAGACTTTACTCGCTGGAGACACCCAGTGACACCTATACCCTTATCAGAATGATCTAAGGTCGACACTAAATGAGTGTCTACAGTGGTTGTTTTGGCAGAGGTGGTATCTGGGGAAGAAAACAAAAATGGAAAGAACTCATTACTTGGCATGCCCCTGGCACCGTCAGAGTTTCTGAGCATGGAAAGAAATAAACCACGAAGCCCATAACAGTAAGTGAATGTGTGTTTTTTTAAAAAATGTCTTGCGGCATCAAATCAATTCCCCCATCAGCTTGCTATTGAGTTCAATCTAGCCAAGGCGGTATTATTGTAGCTGTCACAGATCTTATGTTTTTTTCTTTGCCCTCTGAAGCTGGAACCAATTGTTGTTCCAGGGAGACTAAATAAAAGTGGTCCCGGATTTCCTGCTATTATAGGAGATGCTAGAATAATATCATCTGTGTGGGATTTTTTTTGGTAACATAATTAAACCCATGTGAAATGGCACCGCACAGACGTTGCCATGGATTATTTTGACAATGTTTCCAAATGAAAAACTTCAAGGAAGAAAAATGACTATATAACAGTTTTGTTCCCTTAACATCTTCTATTACAAATTTATATCACATTGATTATTTAAAAATAACTGCTTTATGTGAAATGTCAAAATATATAAATCAGTCAAGATAATTTAGATCGCTTGGGCAAGCTTGGATGGATTTAACTTCATTCGCTTTCAAATTTCAGCCAATGTAGATATGCAGGGTTACCCAGAGTTCTTGGGACAGCTGTCAGATGACAAGAAGCTAAAGATGAATCCCAGGACAGTTTTCAAGAGAATGACCTCTTTGACCATTTGTGCTTCATTCAGGATGCAATGTCTTGACAGTGAAGATGATATCTGTGTGTGCCCTTGGATGGATAATCTTGTCTGTCAACTTGGCTAGACTATGGTTTAGATGTTGCTGTAGAGTTATTTTTTAGACGTGATTAACACTTAAATCGCTGGACTTCTAGCCTCGAGAACTGTGAAACAGTAAATGTCTCTTCTTTGAGCCACCAAGTTTGTGGTGCTTAGTATGGCAGCCCTGGCAAACTAATCCACACTCCCACCTGCAATTCCCCCAAATTCAGGCGAAACACACAAAGGGGCAGACTGCACAAGGCACAGGCTGTGATGCAAGGTTACAGAACAAGGTCATAAAGAGAGTGCACATGCCCCCCAGGTTATTCATAAAGCCGGCAGTCAGTATTTTACTGAAAACATTTCAGACAACAAACCTAGGGGAATAATGATTATACGTTTTTATATAAGTGACCTCAGAGGCTGAGAATGTTCGACAAGGTATAATCAGAATTTTGATCATAGGAAGAGCTAATGCGCAATGTACGTAATAGATGAGTAGACTCGTGCAATGTGATCGATGGAGACAAAAGACAGCAGAATTTGAAAGTGAGGAGAATGGGAATGAAGATGAAATGACCCTTAGAGAGTCTTGGTATGTAGGTTTTACTTATATTAGCTGAACAGTTATTTCGGCCATGGGCCTCCGCTCTTTCTTAACCGATGCTTTGTTAGCCATTTGGAAAGCCCTAAGTTAAAGGGGTCGGAGATGACCACCTGGAAGACTGGACCCAACTCTCTCCGGCAGCTGCAGGCCTGAGGCCCCAGGTGGGCGGTATTGGGTGAGGGCCCCTCCCACCTCACACAGGTAGTTTCTTCTCTCCCACACCTCCGTGTTCTTTGCACATGTGAAAGCATGAATTACATACGGTAAAACTCACTGTTAAGTGTATAGCATCTCCAAGATTCGATGAACGCACACAGGAACTCAGGATCAAGATATAGAACAGTTCCATCGCCCCCAAATCCTGCCCATGATGCTCCTTTAGTTAACCCTCCTCCCTCCAGCCCCAGGCAGCCACTGATGTGTTTTCTGTTCCGATAATTCCTCCTCGGCGAGAATGTGGTATAAATGGGGTCGTACGGGAGGTCGCGGCCTGTTTGCTTTTCGCTTTTTTCACTCAGCCTAATGCATCTGAGATCCACTCACGTTCTTGCCTGTATCACGGTTTTTCCTTGGTTAGTGCTGAGTAGCGTTTCACAGTATGAACGAGCCGTTGCTTTATATGTTCCCCACCTGAAAGGCATTTGGCTTGCTTCCGGTTTGGGGAGATGACAAAGAAGAGCCACTATAAACATCTGCACGCAGGTTTTTGCGTGAACGTGGGTTTTCATTTCACCAGGGTAAATACCCAGGAGTGGAATTGCTGGGTCCAACGATGAACATATACTTAACTTTCGAAGAAAATGTCAAAGTGTTTTCCAAAATGGCTGGACCATTCAGATGGTTGCTTTCCAAGGAGCTCTTATTAAACTACATGGGCTCCGCATTACCCTTGACTTTCAGGAAAAGATTAAAGTCAGTTAGTACATATGTTTTTGTCAGTGAGTAGCTTCACTAGAGATGGCGATGCTAAATGAGGGAGGTTGTCAAAAACCGTGATGTTTATGACCAAGGCAAAAAAAAACTCAAACAAATGGAGCAGAACTACAAGTGGGCAGGGGCTCAAGTGAAGACTAAAAGCTCCGTCTTTCTGCCTCTGTTGATAATCACTCTCGCTGCCTCCCCTGCAGTGATGAGCTGTGAGTGGAGCCTGGAGCGCGTCTTACCCTGTCAGGCTGTCTATTCACCCTCCCACCTGCTGCTCCCAGCGGTGATGTCTCGTCAGGACTTCTGTTTTGGTGCCAAACAAATTAAAGATCCCTTCAAAAGTACTGGGGAAGTGAAATGCATCCACTTGTGAAGAGCTCCTGTGTGTCTCGCCCAGACTGCCTCTTCTCGAGATCTATCTGCCATCTTTTGAAGCAAGGACGCCCCAGGTCTGCAGAGTGGGTTCTGTAAACCTGAAAGCGATCTTTTTTTTTTTTTCTGATGACTCCTCTAATCCCTGTTTTCTCTCTGTACTTGACTCCAGGCATGAATGTGCCTCTATGTGCAGGACCAAGAGAAATCCTGGGAGTAAGTCTCAAGGCCAGCTGACTTGAACACCCAGGAGACCCAATACCCGCGTTCCTTCTCTGAAGGGTCTCCATGCGAACCTGCGTTTGTGGGGAAGCAGGCGTGTCCGAGAGTATTTAGCGATCCTGGATCTGCAAGTCCATGGGAAAGGGATGGCGGAGTTGGAGAGAGAAAGGCATGAGCATTAACGGCACACTTGGGCCAATGGCCACTTAGGGAGAGAAGGGTTTATGGGGTCACCAGGCGGGGCGGCTCTATCCGGAAGGCTGCTTTCAGTCTCTAGGCAACGATGCCAGCTGGAGCCGGTTTGCTTTCCCACAAAAGCCAAGGTTGGCAGTGCAGTGAGGGTTCAAATAATTCAATGAAAGGAAAGCCCCCTGGGAAGACATGGGGGACCAGCTTAAGCCGCCCTTGATCGACAGCACTCCCACTATTCCCTAAATTCTAAGGCTAAATCATCATAAAGTCTGTTCCAAACATCTCTGATCTCATTTGATAAAAATAGGCTCAAATTTGTTTGCCATATGGGAAGAATTGTTCATAAGATTGGTACCAGTTCTATAGGTGCCCATGAACAAATGCCCAGCCCTGTATTATATAAGCCTTTGCCTCCCGTTCATACCATGCATCATACGGGGAAAATACACAAAGACAGCAGCTGTGATATTACTATGTCAGATTAATTTTGAACAGATGGAAAGAGAAAAAAAAACCAATGATGTGATTTATTTGACCTAAGTGAACTGGTGCTACAGAGAGCCAATCTACAGAACTGCAATGGTTTAAATAGAAAATACTTGCTTTTATTAAGAACATGAAATCACAGTACACGGTTTTACATGGATGCCCATCATGCTGCCTACTAAAAGACAGATTAACTTCAGCCTCATTGACTAAAGTCTAATCACTGAATTCTAGGCTCTCAGAGACAAACATTATACTATTT
>NW_011888843.1:3504538-3506606 GCF_000151845.1 Pteropus vampyrus | reverse complement strand
AAGATTCTTCCTGAAGTTCCTCTATGTTCCATAAATCAAGGAGAGCAAATCACATCTGACTTGACTATCATTTATTTTCTATGTAAAAAAAAAAAAAAAAAAGGCAAACCTTATTGAGAGTCTAAGAGGATGAAGTTAATTGTTGAATTAACAATGAAAAGTCTTCGAGTTAGAAAACCCCAAAAGTAATTTAGTGCCACATTCTCATCTGTGACATTAGGCCATGGAGTCCTGAAATGTGGTGACATTTCCAAGGGATTAGCTGGTCCCTGGGTGAGGATGGGGTGTGGCCTCTGACTCAGTGCTTTCTCCACTGGACTGTTTACTTGCTTCCAACATCCAGTTCTTGCTGGTGATCAGTTAGGGACCAGCGAACATTGAAGTGTCCACTACATGCTGGCCAAACTCAGCGGCTGGCCAGCTGAGTTTTAATCCACCTCTGCATGGTTTCCATATGAAGCTCCTTTAGGGGTGGATGAGAAAAGGCACCAGAGCTGTGCCATTTCCTTTGGTTAGTTTTATTTATTTCCTTTAATTTGAGCAACAGTTCGCAACACATCTAAAACTGAAGTGACAACTTTTCATACTGCACCTAATACTGACAGGGAGCCAAGCAGAATATAGGTTGACAGAAGAAATATAAACTTGCCCGACAGGCTGTTTCTTGTGGAAAATGTTCAAGGCACTCGTGTCTCCTCAACTTTCTTAAAAAGCCCCAAAGTCAGAGATATATTGGATACTAGGAGAAAGCGTGATGCCCAAGGGTAACTAACAGATCCCAGCTTGGAAATGCTCAGCTTCACTGAGTAACAAAGCACACTCCTGTCTTTCCATATTTAGGAATGTCTCGCAGTTGCCACCATTTGTGGTAGCCTTAGGAAAAGAAGAATCAAAGAGAGCTTTTGGTCCCCAACCATTAGGGCATTCTCAACCTCAGTACTGCTGACATGTGGGGCCGGAGATTTCTTTGCTGGGGCCAGGCAGGGGGCTGTCCTGTGCACTGTGGAATGTTGAGCAGTATCCCTGGCTTCCACTTATTAGATGCTAGTAACGCCCACCCTCTGTTGTGACAATCAAAAACGTCGGGAGACACTGCTGAAAGTCCACACCACCCAGCTGAGAATCATCGCACTAGAGGTGTCTTATCCAACTCATCTGCAGTTCATTTAATGTTTTGGATTTTCTATCCTCGTCTTACTGCTGGTAATAATAACCCTCCTCGCCACATGAGCCAAGTGTGAAGATTAAATGAGACAGTGAGGAAAATCAGGGGTTACTATCTGACCCAACCACACCACCCCTGCACGAAACCTCTGTACACACTTAACCGTTCCGCCTCTGTTCCTCATGCTATGACTCTCCTCCCTTTCTTCTGGAAAGCTCTCTTCCCTTGTCTCCAACAGGCCAAACCCTATCCATTCCTTAAGGCCCAAGTCAAAAACGGCTTCCCCCATGAAGCCTTTCTTCACCACCTCTCCTTCCTTTAAATTTCTTATGCTGAATTTACATTTAATAGGCTGAATTTACATTCTTGCAAAGAACAGCAAAGAAAAGATACTGCACCGTGACCCAATACCATGCAGGCTTTGTTGATTTTTTTTATTGTAGGATCGTAGGGTGTTAAACCTCAGAGCTTATGCTATCCGAGCCTGAGGCTTCATCAGCCTTACTGTAATCACCAGGCCATGGAAGTAATGCCAAGCACTTGATAAGAAAACTGGGGTTTAAATGTGTTTTGTGCAAACAGAGTTTGCTTGGAGGATCTCAGAGACTGAGGCAAGAGGCACTGAGCCAGAGATCAGCTCCCAGCAGCCCAGGGGGCTGGCCAACGGCACTGCAGCCAGACACCTCGGCCCCCTGCCCCGGATTCCGGCGCTCCTCCAGCTCACCTTCCACCCTGCTCATCAGAGAAACTGAATTCTCCTTTACAACCAGGTAAACACTAATGCTAAACCTGCTAGCTATAAAGTGGTTGTAACCTTTCGTGAAGGAAAAAGTCAAGCTCTACGGGGCATACTAACCGTATTTTAGGCTAAATTTTAATCCTGCGCTGGGTTCACCACCTGAG
>NW_011888843.1:3503001-3504488 GCF_000151845.1 Pteropus vampyrus | reverse complement strand
TGCTATCCGAGCCTGAGGCTTCATCAGCCTTACTGTAATCACCAGGCCATGGAAGTAATGCCAAGCACTTGATAAGAAAACTGGGGTTTAAATGTGTTTTGTGCAAACAGAGTTTGCTTGGAGGATCTCAGAGACTGAGGCAAGAGGCACTGAGCCAGAGATCAGCTCCCAGCAGCCCAGGGGGCTGGCCAACAGCACTGCAGCCAGACACCTCGGCCCCCTGCCCTGGATTCCGGCGCTCCTCCAGCTCACCTTCCACCCTGCTCATCAGAGAAACCGAATTCTCCTTTACAACCAGGTAAACACTAATGCTAAACCTGCTAGCTATAAAGTGGTTGTAACCTTTCGTGAAGGAAAAAGTCAAGCTCTACGGGGCATACTAACCGTATTTTAGGCTAAATTTTAATCCTGCGCTGGGTTCACCACCTGAGTTCAGCTCATGGATGAGTTCTCTCAGTTAGACATCTTCAGTACATTGAAATTTATGCTTTGGGCTTTAATTGTAAGTCCACGGGAAACAAAAACAAAAACAAAAACAAAAAAACAAAGAACTTTTCCTAAATTTACTGAAGATATAAAATTACAGATTCTCGTGGATGGAAGGGAACTTCAAGGCAACCCTCTAGCTGTCCATTTTAATGCTCGCTATTTCTGAAATTTCTTCCTTATACCTAACCAAAACCTGCTTCCTGTGAGGGTGGAGGGCCAAACTGTCCTCAGGTAAGATAAACAAGAATGTGCTCCACCCTTTGATTTTAGCTTTTCATTACCCATCAAACAGCCAATTTGACTTAATTTGACATGTTACTTTACACCTAACATGGCACACAAAAGCTGATTTCGTGGAAAAGAAAGTGCTCAACCTACCTTCATAGTCATGATCTCCTTTGATCGGAAGAGATTTCTTTTGGAGTCCAATTTAAAAAACCAGAAAGTTAAAGTCGCATAATAATCATTAGTAAGAAGAGGGAGCAAGCTCTGAATTATTTTTTTCTCTTCATTTCAGACACACAGGGAGGCTAGATAGCACCTAAATATTGTGCGTGGGGGTTTGAATCTACATAGGCACACTTGAAAACTAGAAGAAAATCCTCGTGTTTGGGACTAGAGAGAAAAGCATAGCGGTGAGTGGCCGAAACCCTCTGGGTGATGAAAAGTGGTTCCCCTTCCCAGCATGCTTTGGGACATGACCAGAACCAAGCTTCCTGGGAAAGCAATGAGCTAGACAACATTGACATTAGTCCTAAAATGCTTCTGTATCAACAACAACTGGATATGTTCAGAAACATAATATTGTACAGTATCCAGAATGGGTCTCTTTTTGAATGACGAACCTTATACTTTATAGTAGGAGTTCAAGATGCATCCTTCGCTTTGCAGCCCTAGTGGACAGGCTAAGAAAACCATGAAAACACATAAGCTCACATTAACATTACAGAGCTTAACAGGAAACCCAGCAAGGAACACATGGCAGACACAATAAAATG
>NW_011888843.1:3465848-3502031 GCF_000151845.1 Pteropus vampyrus | reverse complement strand
GAAAAGATGATTTAAAAAATCCAAAAGAAACTTTCGATCACTTTCTAGCATAAGAAACTTATCAAGCTTGCTGGATTTAAACTGAGATCCATTTTACTTTTTATAACGTGGTAACAAACAAAATGAAAAATATTAAGGATATCATTTCAATGTCAATTAGCGATAAGCGGAAAATAACTCTACAAAGAAAATGCAAAACTTTGAGATGTTAAAGAAAACTAAAGAACTAGAGAGGCTCGAAGTAATGAAATGGAAGACTCAAAGATGTCAGTTCTCAAATTCATCTCTAGATTTAAAGAAATCCTAATAGGTTTTTGGATGGAATTTGACATTGATTCTAAAATTTATAGAGAAGACCGAAGAGCCAAGCATAGCCAAGATTAACTTTTATTTTTTGAGGTATGACATATATACGGTAAACTCTGTAATCTGCATTCATATAAGTGTACAGCCTGTATATTTTCTACTTATATAAAGCCCATGTAACCACTGCTCAGATTAAGATGCAAATATTTCCAGCACTCAGTAAGAGTCTCTCGTGCCCTTTTCCGATTGTCATCCCCTCAAGAGGCAACCACAATCCTGACTTCTATCACTATCGATTAGCTTCATCTAATCTTAATTGTCATATAATTGAAACTATACAGTATGCTCTCTTTTTAACGTGAAGAACAAAAGACAATTTTTCTAGCAGATTGCAAGAAGTACGCCTCTGCTTGGTTCTAGTGTGCTTGTCTTACTAGGACACCACAGCACATGCCAGCCCTAGAACGGGTGTAGCAATGACAGCCTGTGGCTTCTCTAGCATCTGGTCCTCCAGTGAGCTGCTTCTCGGCACCAAGCTCCTGAGGTACTAAGTAACCAGCAGTGTCCAGCATCCATCTTCTTCCACAGCGTCCCCTCGAGCAGATGCACATGGGGCCACCCGTGAGGCACCTCAGAAGTGCTTTTCTGACACCTTCTCTGGAGGCTTTGCAGCAGAGTGCTGCTGGCAAGGAACCACCCCTACTACCCCTGGGGAAGCTGCAGTGCTTTTCAAGGTTGGTGCTCTCTCATGGATGACTTCCCTCAGCACTCCAGAGAAAGGAGTTGCAGCAAGTTCCATTCGTACAGCATCTTAGAATTTCCCCACCATCCACTGGACCATAGCCAGGCCCTTTCAGCAAGGTCTGGGTTTCACCTTGGGGGAGCCCTGCAGATGGAGGGGTGCCTCTTCTCTGAGAGCCTTATCTCAGCCCTGGGGTAGAAGCTACTCCTTAGAGTGTCAACTCACAAACCTGTATGAAATGTCTAATTTCCCAGGCAAGTACAGTTTATCAACACCGACCATATTAGGACAGAAAGATTAAACAGACCAATTTCACATAAGAAATAGAGAAAATTACCCCTCACAAATGGCTTTACTGAGGTATTCTACCAAACTATCAAAGACCAGATAGGTCCAATGTCAGATAAATAGCCTACCATTGATAGCACCAAAAAAAAAAAAAAGTGTTATAACCCACGTCGCAAAAGAATATTGATATAAACTTCCAAAGACAATAGCAAATAAAATCTAATATCTCATCAAAAAATAATGGGCATCAAAAAGCCATGGTCAATGGTTCTTAGGAACCCCAGCTGGGTGTACCCCAGGAGTGCATGTTACGAAATGCATCAATAAACAAGCATATTAATGGTCTAGGAAGAAGAACCATAAGATTATCTCCATGGCACTAAACAAAAAGTCTGACAAAATTCAATACCCATTCTTGATTTTTTTATATGTTATTTACATATTAATATTTATATAGAGATGATTGAGTTTTGTGTACCACACATGCTTGATTTAAACACACATACTCACAGGTATGCACTCGAGAAAATGGGAATTGATGAATATGTATCTTAGTCCTAAAATCATCATCTTACTTAACAACTTACTTATCTTAATGGAGAAACATCAGAGGCATTTTACCACGGCCGGGAACAAAATACAGATGCTATTTCCGCTATTTGACATGATTCTAGCTACCTCGGTTAGACCAGAGAAATCAATTAGAAGCATCAGAATTAGAACTAAAACTACCTCTGTGGGCAGATGATATGGTAGTAGACCCTAGAAAAACAAAGAGAAACAGTAAAAGAAATATCTCCACAGTAAAAAAAAAAAAATCTAGTAAGGTAGTGTGTAATGTAGCTACTTAAAAGATGAGACTGGCAAAGCCTACATGAAGAATATTTTAAGACACTCTGGGAAGACAAAAACGTACACTAGACTAGAAGGACATTTCTTATCTTTGGATGACTCAACATCATACAGATGTCAACTCTGAATTTGTAAATTCCAATCACATTACCTACTCTAGTAAAAAATATCAACAATTTTTTTTTTTTGCTTTTATGGAGCTAGACAAGGATGATATTAAAGTTTATACGAAAAGACAAGCATGCAGGAAGAGTTAACACTAAAAAAAAAAAGCTTGGGTAAGGAATGAGGGGGAATAGTGCTTCCAGATAGTAAACATACGACAAAGCTTTAAAGATTTAAAAGACTTTCAATTAAAAATGGGCAAATTCTAGGGTTCAGGGATGCACATGTGGATGACAGAATTATAAAGAAATGCAAGGAAGAATTAGGGTAGTGATTATTTCTGGAGGGATGGAAGGTTTGTGTTTCAGGACATGGTGCATGGAAAGACTTTTTGGTGGCTGACAAAGTTCTATTTTTTGTCCTGGGCGGTGGCTACAAAGGCATTATATTAAGGTGCCTTATATTAAGGTGCAGAGTTGTTTTGAATGGTATTCTATAGCTGTACAGTATTTCATTTTGCAATAAAAAGCTTTTTGAGACAAGACTAAATGCCTGGCCATTTCTCAATGGTCTGTGCAATGCTTATCAGCAGTCATTCTTAAATCTTAGCTAACGTTTTTCTGCCACTCAGTACAATTCCGTAACACACTCCTTCCATTTGATGTTGCGTGACGAGAGAATGCATTCTAATGTTCAGATTAACCTGAGAAAAACATGAGTCGAAGGCTTTGAGTATTGCCGACAATAACTTTTGTAATTCATTCCAATACCAACTAAATTCCAAATTCTATCAGCTGTTTTAAATTATCTGCATTGCCATCCTCCCTCACTAGCATAGACGATGAAAAAAAAAAAAGAAAATTTAACATTATTTTCTTAAGAAAAATTTTAAAAAGGTAAAAGAGACCTAGTGTGCTTACATAACACAGACTTGAAATTTTGGGATCTCGCTGGACACATTTATAATCTTTATAATCCCAGCTGCAGGCAGTTTTGGCTTGAGTATTCCCAAGATTCTTGATTTGTGCTGACATTTTCCTCTCCTATTCTGAGGAGAGGAAAAAAAGCAAAGTCAAGGCTGTTTGCATCATCCAAATTCTACCAGTTAGTTGTCCAAACTGTAACTGATTAAGTCTGGTACATGGGCTGACAACACAATTGATCACCGGAGGTGGCGGCCTCCGGTCTAGGAAAAAAAGCCACATGACTTCATGGGTGCCTGCATGGGCACCATTTCACAATGCGGGGGCTTCCCATTCCAGTGCCAATGTCATACTTATTCTTACCTTGCATGTTCAAGAACCACGGCCCCCTCATCAACTCAAGCAGAACTGCACAGGCTCCGTCTACCCTCAACACCCCAGGAAATCTAGGTGAAGGCACAGGAAATGTTTGCTTCAGCAGGGACCAGCAAGCTGAGGTGACCTCATGTAATTTAAATTCTCTCTCCCTTCATGGTTCTGCTGCCTTGGGGCTTGAAACAAAGGCCAGTTTGATCCTCTGTCCTCCTCCTTAAGGATAAAATAGCTGCTCAAATATGATCCCAATGTCTTCCCTATGTCTTTCTTCTGTTTCTGCAAGTGAACACCCTAAGACCGGTTCTGGAAAATCTGAGTGTTAAAGTGTTTTTTTTAAAGTATCCTACTTCTGGGCATTTCTCCAAAAGAACTAAAATCAGGATCTCGAGGAGACAGCAGCACTGTTCACGACAGCCAAGACGCGGAAACAAACCTTGATGTCGTGAGAGACGGATGAAGAACATGTGTATTCATATGATAGAATACTATTCAGCCTTGAAGAAGGAAATTCTGTAATATGTGACAACATGGATGAACTCAGATGCTCTTGTGAATTAGTTCAAAATATTCAGTGTTTTACAGTGAGAAGGGGCTGAAGGAGGGAAAGAAGCTTGGACAGAGGTCCGAATGTCATGATCTGCTGACTCTGACTCTAAGCCAAATGAGAACAGATTACGGTGACAGAAGTCTACTTTCTAAAAATTATTTTGCCAAATAATTGTTGCGTTTCCTTGTTTAACACTAAAAATAAGGTGTATATGGAAATGTTTACGTGAACTGACTCTTTTTGAAATATTTCAATTTCGATATCTGGATAGTTTGCAAGAGTTTTAGATGAAAGAATATTTTGGAAACATTCTAGAAATCATTCTTGGCTCTGACCTATGACAAAGGGAAGAAAGCCCTAACAAGTAACAAACAACTTCAGTTTTATTACAGAATCAAAACTCCTGTGCCCAGCGTCCCCTTCCCAAGCCCAGGCTCTCACGATGGAGAGCTGAGGACAGTGTCCACATCCAATTCTCCCGTTTTACACTGTAGAGACAGCAAGGTCTCGAAGGAGCCTTTTGTCTGTTTCTGTCACATAGTGATGGCTTGCATGTGGGCCAACCACTGAAAATGCATTGAATCGAGAAGGCAGTGTCGTTCATATGGTTACAACAGAATTCCTCCTGAAACAAAGCCACAGGTCTGACATCTATGGAGGCCAACCAGTAGCTGGTGGGCAAAACCTCTCTTCCATACTCAAAGGACAAACGCCTCCATTACAGTCTTGCTGAGGCAAGCTAATAGTCACAATGATGACCACCGAAGAGCACATGGATGCCTCAATGCAGAGAGATCAACACAGCACGAGACGAAACATAAGTTCTGAAGTTTTGTTAGTGAAATCCTCTTCTAAAAGGAATGGGGCACAGTTCATTCAGTTATCAAAGAGGTTTGCATTCATTCGCTGTTTCGAGCTGGCCAGAGTGGTAGTAATGCAGCAACGGTACAACCAGTGTCACGAGCTTGGGCTCTGGACTCAGACCGGCAGGTTTAAGTCTCAGATCTACCTCTCACCAGCTGTGTTCACTAAGCACGTTACACAACCATCCGCATCTCCACTTCCTCCTCTGTAAAGTCAGGATCATCAAAGCACATGTTTCATAAAGTTGTTGTGAGGATTAAATGAGATTATCCATATTAATATGACTGGGCACATAGTAGGTGTTCAATTAATATTAGCGATCATGAATGTGATGTGGAGTCAGAAAAGCAACAGATCGGGGAGAAGATGGAAGGAAACAAGAAGGAAAGAGACGAGAACAGTGAGAGGAAAGAGGACAGATGAAGGCTGGGTGGGTGAAAGATTTATACGTCACATTATGAAGACTGATGAGTTATGTGCCAGGCACCATGCTGAATGCCATTAATTCCATTACTTCATTTAAGATAGTAAACATACGACAAAGCTTTAAAGATTTAAAAGACTTTCAATTAAAAATGGGCAAATTCTAGGGTTCAGGGATGCACATGTGGATGACAGAATTATAAAGAAATGCAAGGAAGAATTAGGGTAGTGATTATTTCTGGAGGGATGGAAGGTTTGTGTTTCAGGACATGGTGCATGGAAAGACTTTTTGGTGGCTGACAAAGTTCTATTTTTTGTCCTGGGCGGTGGCTACAAAGGCATCTGCCTTATATTAAGGTGCAGAGTTGTTCTGAATGGTATTCTATAGCTGTACAGTATTTCATTTTGCAATAAAAAGCTTTTTGAGACAAGACTAAATGCCTGGCCATTTCTCAATGGTCTGTGCAATGCTTATCAGCAGTCATTCTTAAATCTTAGCTAACGTTTTTCTGCCACTCAGTACAATTCCGTAACACACTCCTTCCATTTGATGTTGCGTGACGAGAGAATGCATTCTAATGTTCAGATTAACCTGAGAAAAACATGAGTCGAAGGCTTTGAGTACTGCCGACAATAACTTTTGTAATTCATTCCAATACCAACTAAATTCCAAATTCTATCAGCTGTTTTAAATTATCTGCATTGCCATCCTCCCTCACTAGCATAGACGAAAAAAAAAAAAAAAGAAAATTTAACATTATTTTCTTAAGAAAAATTTTAAAAAGGTAAAAGAGACCTAGTGTGCTTACATAACACAGACTTGAAATTTTGGGATCTCGCTGGACACATTTATAATCTTTATAATCCCAGCTGCAGGCAGTTTTGGCTTGAGTATTCCCAAGATTCTTGATTTGTGCTGACATTTTCCTCTCCTATTCTGAGGAGAGGAAAAAAAGCAAAGTCAAGGCTGTTTGCATCATCCAAATTCTACCAGTTAGTTGTCCAAACTGTAACTGATTAAGTCTGGTACATGGGCTGACAACACAATTGATCACCAGAGGTGGCGGCCTCCGGTCTAGGAAAAAAAGCCACATGACTTCATGGGTGCCTGCATGGGCACCATTTCACAATGAGGGGGCTTCCCATTCCAGTGCCAATGTCATACTTATTCTTACCTTGCATGTTCAAGAACCACGGCCCCCTCATCAACTCAGGCAGAACTGCACAGGCTCCGTCTACCCTCAACACCCCAGGAAATCTAGGTGAAGGCACAGGAAATGTTTGCTTCAGCAGGGACCAGCAAACTGAGGTGACCTCATGAAATTTAAATTCTCTCTCCCTTCATGGTTCTGCTGCCTTGGGGCTTGAAACAAAGGCCAGTTTGATCCTCTGTCCTCCTCCTTAAGGATAAAATAGCTGCTCAAATATGATCCCAATGTCTTCCCTATGTCTTTCTTCTGTTTCTGCAAGTGAACACCCTAAGACCGGTTCTGGAAAATCTGAGTGTTAAAGTGTTTTTTTTAAAGTATCCTACTTCTGGGCATTTCTCCAAAAGAACTAAAATCAGGATCTCGAGGAGACAGCAGCACTGTTCACGACAGCCAAGACGCGGAAACAAACCTTGATGTCGTGAGAGACGGATGAAGAACATGTGTATTCATATGATAGAATACTATTCAGCCTTGAAGAAGGAAATTCTGTAATATGTGACAACATGGATGAACTCAGATGCTCTTGTGAATTAGTTCAAAATATTCAGTGTTTTACAGTGAGAAGGGGCTGAAGGAGGGAAAGAAGCTTGGACAGAGGTCCGAATGTCATGATCTGCTGACTCTGACTCTAAGCCAAATGAGAACAGATTACGGTGACAGAAGTCTACTTTCTAAAAATTATTTTGCCAAATAATTGTTGCGTTTCCTTGTTTAACACTAAAAATAAGGTGTATATGGAAATGTTTACGTGAACTGACTCTTTTTGAAATATTTCAATTTCGATATCTGGATAGTTTGCAAGAGTTTTAGATGAAAGAATATTTTGGAAACATTCTAGAAATCATTCTTGGCTCTGACCTATGACAAAGGGAAGAAAGCCCTAACAAGTAACAAACAACTTCAGTTTTATTACAGAATCAAAACTCCTGTGCCCAGCGTCCCCTTCCCAAGCCCAGGCTCTCACGATGGAGAGCTGAGGACAGTGTCCACATCCAATTCTCCCGTTTTACACTGTAGAGACAGCAAGGTCTCGAAGGAGCCTTTTGTCTGTTTCTGTCACATAGTGATGGCTTGCATGTGGGCCAACCACTGAAAATGCATTGAATCGAGAAGGCAGTGTCGTTCACATGGTTACAACAGGATTCCTCCTGAAACAAAGCCACAGGTCTGACATCTATGGAGGCCAACCAGTAGCTGGTGGGCAAAACCTCTCTTCCATACTCAAAGGACAAACGCCTCCATTACAGTCTTGCTGAGGCAAGCTAATAGTCACAATGATGACCACCGAAGAGCACATGGATGCCTCAATGCAGAGAGATCAACACAGCACGAGACGAAACATAAGTTCTGAAGTTTTGTTAGTGAAATCCTCTTCTAAAAGGAATGGGGCACAGTTCATTCAGTTATCAAAGAGGTTTGCATTCATTCGCTGTTTCGAGCTGGCCAGAGTGGTAGTAATGCAGCAACGGTACAGCCAGTGTCACGAGCTTGGGCTCTGGACTCAGACCGGCGGGTTTACGTCTCAGATCTACCTCTCACCAGCTGTGTTCACTAAGCACGTTACACAACCATCCGCGTCTCCACTTCCTCCTCTGTAAAGTCAGGATCATCAAAGCACATGTTTCATAAAGTTGTTGTGAGGATTAAATGAGATTATCCATATTACTATGACTGGGCACATAGTAGGTGTTCAATTAATATTAGCGATCATTAATGTGATGTGGAGTCAGAAAAGCAACAGATCGGGGAGAAGATGGAAGGAAACAAGAAGGAAAGAGACGAGAACAGTGAGAGGAAAGAGGACAGATGAAGGCTGGGTGGGTGAAAGATTTATACGTCACATTATGAAGACTGATGAGTTATGTGCCAGGCACCATGCTGAATGCCATTAATTCCATTACTTCATTTAGAACTAATTTAAGAGATAATACATACGACAAGGACTCGATGGAGAAAATATGCAGTTTGGGATCCAGCAGGCATCTAAAACGGATATAATTTCCATGCGCAGAACAGAAGCAGCCCTGAATTACATAATGACTTAACTGAAATAACTATTCCGCTGGCGTTCATTTCCTTAATTTTCATGACTACAGGGTAGCAAATAGCTAAATATGGTTTGTTCTTATAAGTCACATATTATCCCTGGGCATTACTGAATATCATATCACCGTGACAGTATGCCTCAGGGCATAGTGGCTCCAAGCATGAAGTTTGGAGTCAGATCTGGGTTCAAACATCAGCTACATCGCTCCCAGACTGTGAGGTTTGGGCAGCTCACTCTCTGTGCCGTAACTTTTTCATTTGTACCACTGGGATGTCAATTCCTGCCTGAAGAATTAATGCAGGCAATGCACTGTCTGGGGTCTGCAGATAAGACAAGAGACACGAAAGGCTTTGGAATGGAATAAGGCATTTCTACGAAATGGAAACTGTAGTTAGTGGCAGTTAAATCAAATTCTTATTAGAGTCATTGTCACTTTGGTTTATGAAAAATAAAAAACTGGCTTCGGATACTTGGTTTTTTGTTTGTTTTGTTTTTAAAAGAAGGCACTGTGTCATTCTGTTTCCATCCACCATTTGAGAACAAAATTTCCTTTTTCATTTTTGGAGATCAAAAATTTACGCTAACTCCATGGAGCTGTGGCATTTCCCGATGAAACAGGTCGCTCCGGAGTGAGAGCCCCTAGTCTCCCAGCTGTTTGGGTATTTTGCACGTCAGAAGAATGTCAGGCATTTTTGTATCTTGGAATGAACACTGTAGGTTTCACTGAGGGATGAGTAAGAGATGGTTACAATGCACACTGGTCAGCAAAGCCCCTCCATATCCTAAACTTCCTCTCTTTCCCGCTGCTACCCCACCCGCTCCTCCGGCATCCCCTGGCTGTACCCCTAACTCCTCCCACGTAGATTCTCCCTTCTCAGGAGCTGAGCAATTTGGTTCTCTCCTGATCTCTCCAGTTAGCATCCTCACCCCTCATCCCCGAGCCTCGGAATGGATATTCCTTCAAATATTTCAAGTTTGGTGAGGGGTGGCAGGGAGGAGAGTGTCAATAATAACGTTCTTTTATTATACTTCACTAAACCCATTTCCCTTGCTTGCTTTATGTTGTGCTTTAAGCAGGAGCCTGTTTTATTAGCTATATCTCAGTTTTCTTTTAACTACATTCATTAACTATCATCGAACAGTAAGACTTGTATTGAGGAAGCCTGGATAGCCCGAGATATTATGAAACTGGGGAAGGGGGGCACCCTGCTTTTGTTAAGCCACGCGTTTTAATTAAATCTTTGAAATTTTAGAAGGAACTGTCTTTCTCCACATATACACGCCCCTCATCACTTTCTCTGTCCCATTAATTTTTTTTCAAAAGATCTTTGCTTTTCCACTCTGCCCACATTTAAATAATTAGCAAATTCAACATCTGATTGGCTTGCTTATACAGGAAAGTTAAAATATCCACAAATCTGAAACATTTTTAGTGCCAACATAATACGAGATTGGAATGAGAAAAAGTGAAAAGGGATCCACCACAATTCGTGCGAGTACTCATCATTTACAGAGACCATTTGTTATAACAAATGTGAGTTCTACTCAGTTTCCTTTACAAATGCCACAGACTGGGTCTCATAAAGCTAACGAAAACCTAAGACAAGTCCAAGCTCTTGGCATCAGGATCCTTAGGGTGACAGGAGGGCAAAGAGAGGCTGGATTTGCAAAATGAGCTGATTTTTTTCATGACTTTCATCTCTTTCCTTATTCCGCTTTTGCCTTTCCACAACCACGTCGAGAGAGAACGTGAGGTCTCAAGCATCACCATCCTCATGTGATCCATCCTTCATTTTCTCCTTTCTTCTTCCATCAAGACCAGCATCGAATTAAAGATTCAAAGCACTGACCTTTTCCTTATATTTCATTTGTATCCCTCGTGTTCTGGCACAGAGCACAAATTCAGTATAAAACCACCGGATGGATAAAAGAATGAATAAGGTTTTCCATCCACAAAGCTCTAGCTAGAAAGACACCACACTGTGAATACAGAAAATACATACGATACAGAAAAGGTGAGAGGGTGAGAGAGAGAGAGAGAGAGACAGAGAGACAGACAGACAGACAGACAGACAGACAAGGCTTTGTATAAAGAAAAAAATCCTTCGAGTTCTCAGTGGGGAGAAGTCTCAAGAAGGAGTGACCACAAGCGGGAGTAACCATGAGAGGCTTTATGCAAAACCACAAAGCATGAGGAAGGCTTGGAAAAGTGAGAGGAACAGAGCAGGCAGGGGGAGTCCACTGAGAGAAGCCAGGGCTGAGCAAGGGTTGGCCATGGTTGGTCAAAGCGGCCTCAGAAACTGTAGGACATAAGTGTCTGGCCCAGTAGCGGTAGGACCCTGTGACCACAGAGAGGGATGTATGATGATCGGGGTCCAACTCCAAATCAGATCATACGGTCTCACAAAATGAGAGACTGTGCGGCCAAATGGTAAAGAACTCAGGTTCAAAGTCAGACAGACTTGAGATCAAAACTGGCCTTCACATTTACAGGCTCTGCCCTCGGACACCTTCTAAACCTCTGTGTCTGTCTTGAACCGTAAAATGAAGTGGTTAATACCTTCCCCACGGGGTTGTTGCGGAGACCTGAAGGAGATGGCACTTGAACTGAGCTCACCTGCTCCCAGGAACACAGGATATTCAATTATTCTATTGTTAGCTATTATTACATACAGAAGACTAACAGAACAAAATATTTAGTTTTCAACTATCCTTGAAGGAATCTAGGGCATGTGCACACCATGGCTAAATGCTAACTACTCACTCAGAAGATCTTGGAATAACCACTGGAGGAAAAGAAGTCATGACTTCTGCAGCCTCAAATAGCAGGACGCAGAATTTAGGCCCTGGAGCTTGAATCTCTTATGAAGTTCAAGGAACAGGAGAAGCTAAGTATTGCAAGCCTTCATCAATTAATGTCAACGAAGTCCTTCAGGTCCTTGGCTGGAGGTGTTTGTATGTCAAGTTATTATTTCTAAAACGATCTCCTCCACCCCATGTGAAGAGGCAGAATTTGGCCTTTACAAATAATGATGGCTCATTTCTCCATAAAACATCTGATTTAAATGTAGTCTTTGGCTTTTTTCAGGGATTCTATCTCCCTGCTTCAAAAACGTTCACATCCTGGGTCACTTTCAAGTTTTCGCTCATCTTCAAGTAATTATAGAATTATCCACCAAATAATTAGGTGTTCCTATCTTGTTGCTAAATTCAACAAGCACACAACATGAAATTCGCGACCTTTTCCTCCTACCGAGTGGTTGTTCATTTTCCCTCCCATTCCAGAAAACTCTCCCTTGTCCTTTATAAAGAAACACACCAATTTTGAAAGAAAGAGAAGATCTTATCCTTGTTAAAATATTGGAGACTGAACAAATAAGTCACCGGATGAGAGATATAAAAAGCAGTTCAGACATTGTAAAGGGGCTCGGAGGCAGCGCCTGGAAATATCTGTTCTGACTTCCTCGGGCTCAACCTCTCTATGCCTCAGTTTCCACATCCGAACAGGGAAAGCTTTGTAGGCCTAGCAGAAGATGAAAGGGAAAGCCTGGCCCTAATACATGCGACCGTGGATCTTGCTACCTACTACTTTTTTTAAATCGAAAAGGCCTCTCTCATTTTTCTCTGGTACTTTATCCCGTTTCGGGCAGGCCAATGAATAAGAACCCAATGGAGAAAGTAGGCAGAAGAAGCTGGAAAACTTATCCAAGTGGGGTCCCGCCTCACTCCACGGAGAGGTCCAGCACTACAGGGTCACCCATGGCCAGATGAGTTACTGAGGGGAGCCGAGGCATCGGCTAGTCGGGGATATGCTGCTACGCTTCACACCGCTGGGGTGGGTGGGAGGATATGCAAGACAGATAGTCATCCAGTAAAAAGCAGAAGAGGATCTCAAAACAAACTCCCTCTCCATAGCCCATGCACCAGGCAGATATGACACAAAGCCGGCCCCTTCCGCTATGCCCTCAACTTAAACTGATGATTATGCTAAGTACCTGGCTATAATCACCCATATGTAAGAGGAAAGTTAATTCATTTCATCTTTTATAACACAAAAATGTTAATTCAACAAGCAGATATGGCAGATTTAGTAAACAAATGATCCCACTGTATATCATTGCTTCAATAGGTATTTGTACCAATGACCCACCTGAACGACTCTTCATGGTGGTAATTTTGACAGGCATTGCTGAAAAAATGAACTATGTACTGCCTGTTTTTGTCAGCTTAGCATCATATGTATTTTTTAAATATTTTCCAAGTCTTTCAAAACTTATCATTCACTCACTCTTTGTCAAGGTCCCGTTTTCTCTGGTGACCAGCACGGATCCTGGCGGCCAGACCTGCCTGGAAGTGGAGAGGTGGGCTCAGCCTTCAGGCTCACTGCCACCTACACTGTGTGCATCTTGCCTGAGCGCGAAAGCAGTGCCCTCATTAAAGCAGCCGAGGAGAACGTGTTCTGGCCTGACGTGATGGCCAAGGCCACGAAGAGAGGCCACTCCTGAGGCCTCGCCTACAATCCAGGAGCTGGTGGCCCTGCCCCAGCGGGGGGCTGCCCCGTGTGAGACAGAGCGAGTGGAAACAAAGAGGCGATGACTGGCAGCAACGTGAGCGTTGGTCTTTTTGATAAGGTATCTTCTGGAACACGTTAAAGGTAAAAACTGAACTTGTTAAGAACAAGTTCATCCTCTTCCATTTGCCGGAAGCTGGTCACCTCACCAGGCACCAAGATGCCAACATGAAGAGGACATGTTCTATCCTTAAAGAGAACAGATGGTTGGAATGGGCATGAACTGGGGTCTGCCTCAGTTTGCAGGGAGCTCCCCACTCCCGGAGAAAGACAGGAGGGCATCATGGAGGAAGCATCACTCAAACTGAGCCTTGGAAGACAAAAAGTGGTCTGGGCGGATGCTGAGGCGGTGGCAAAAGCAGGCAACTCGAGACAGAGGGAAGCACGTCCTGTGGCCAGTCCTTCAGCTCCTCAGCATCCCCACTCACCAGCCGTTGTGGATAATCACCGGGCAGATTTTTCCTGGTTGTTGCTTACGTGCTAAGGCCTTGCTAGGGACCTAAAGATGACACAGAGCCTCTCCTTCCTCCAAGCAGCCCCTCCCCACTCAGTACATTCAGGGACCCTGCCCCTGTCTCTCACTTATCCCAGTGAAACATTGCTACGTGGATGATAAAGCACCTTTTATTCCCAGGACACCCCGAAGTGGGGATTCAAATGTAGTTGGGTTGTCATCAGCGGAAAAGTCAGAAGAAGGTTCAACTGGCCCACAGACAACTGGACAACTGCCCACGGAAGTAGAATTGGGATAATCTGCCCTCCTTCTGGAAGTTTCTATGGGAAAAGGTGAAGGTGAAAGTAATCTGCTCTGCTTGAAAACTGCCTGGGTCAGACCCCAGGAAACCTGGGTTGGAAATTGGCCAAGGGTATGAATCAAGCGCTTGAACTTCCCAGCTGTAGCTTCCTGCCAAAACCATGTTACCCACACCCCGCTGCCCAGCACCAACTATGATGATCCAGCTCCTACTGTGCTTCGGGATAAACTCCAATTTACTCCAAACTTAAAATTGGACAACTATAGTTTTCTTAGTAATACAAGCTTAATTCTTAACTGCTCGTTAACTGTTTCAGAAAAAATGCTTTGTGGAGTTCTCAGAAGGTAGGAATCACACTCGCACGCTCCATGACAGAGCTTAATGGAATTAGAACTCCCCCAAATTGATTCTGCGTTGCTTTTACTTAGGATGAAATTCCTCAGAATTTGACAGACAGGGACACAATGACCCTTTCAGGAAAGCAGAAAGGCATCTGTGACAGGAAAATGTCCACATTACAAACCATAAACTGCATGCATGAGATGCTGACATCCTATGTCTTTTTTGTTTATAAATCAGACTTTGTTTTAATTATCTACATACTTAACAGGACTATTATGACATCCTGTTACAAACTGTCTTCATATAAAGTAGTAAACATGACCTCAGTCTTCACAGATAACATCCATATGTGAATCCTGCCATCTTTAGAAATGCCAGCTGAGCCTTTCTAAATCAAGCACCTTCATCGGGCCACAGGGCGACATAAACAAACCTTGGAGGGGTGTCAAAAACACACTAAGAATCTTATCTCTGGAGACTGACTTTTATCTTGGATCTTTTGTCACTCCCCTGCTGTTTTTACCAGGAAAAGAGAACCCACTTAAGTCTTTTTATCCAAGAATTGTGACTTCGAGCATGACTGCTTTCTTAACCAAAATGTGCTAACTTTACACTGATAAACAAGAGTGCCAGTTCTCACTTTCCATTTTACCGGCCTTCTTCAATGGACACCCACACTCTAAATGAAAGCCCGTAAGTACCCTCATTACACCAGTGAGGCAGATAAAGGGAAAGAGTGTAACTTACTGTTGAAAACAAGCTAATCCAAAACTCCTGTCCAGTACACCTGGAAACGTACAGTATTCTTGCAGTGGCAGATTTAATACAATTGTGTGTGGTTTGGGCTGACATTTGTAGAAGCAGGTACTAATCAGTAATGTGGATGATGGTTCAAGAGTTCGTGTATGACATGAAGATCTTCCTTTTAATATCCAGAATCTGATAATCTGTGAACTAACTAAAGGATGAATTATTTACATGGATGCAGATGCAATACAATAGAGACCTAACTACCATTTATACTATTGTTCACTCCAAATTTCAAATAACTGATATATACTGTACATAAACTATGGGACAAAACTCACTGATTAGGTGAGGACTGCCTACAAGGATAAAACTGTGAGGTGCAATTGCTGTGGTCCCACAGACCATCCTAAGCAGAAAGGAAGGTGGCATAGTTGGATTTCAACGCGCATTCTTCTTTGGTTTCCTTTACTACCTTCCTTCTGTGCCCTTCGACTGCTCTCCATGGCCTCAGATTTCACCGCAGAACAGCACACTGGGACTTGGGAGCCAATGGAGCACAGTGGGTAAGCACAGGTTGTGGAGTCTACCTGAGTTCAAATTCTACCCACTTCCTGTGTGACGCTGACAAGGCTATTGATCTCTTCAAACCTCAGGTTCGTACCATATACGAAATGAGGATAATAAAAGCATATACGTGATGGGGTTTACATTAAGATTAGAGAAAAGGTCTGTAACAAGCTCCTCGGTACAGTGTTTGACCCACAAGTGCTTAGTAAGCATTAGTTATTATTATTGTTGTTATAGAATTGCTTTCCCAAGATTTTTTTTTTTTTTTTTTTGTTTTAGTCATTCTGACTAGTTTACTGACATAAGCTCAGTAATGCTACTCAATTTCTTGCTTTTTTGGTTCCTTATGGGTCAACACTACAATGAACTTTCTCGTGGTCTAGATCTCCAGAGACTTACTTCCTGCTTGTGCTAAATAGAGACTATTTAAGAAACTTGGGCCCAGGTGTTAATGGGAGACAAAATGATTTAGTGTTACCCCTACCGATTAGAATCAGCATTTCTGAGAAGAGCTACCTTGGTCTTTACTGCCTCCTTGTCAGATGTGTTCTAAGAGAAAGCATAGGAATAAGGCTAGATTTAAATTTTTATATCAGCAATGGAATCTGGGGAAGAATCTTTGCCTGAAGCTAAAATTTTTGAATTGTTCAAGAAAGGTAAGGGTATCTGAGAGTAAACTTTGAAGACAGGGCTGTGAGCATTTCAAATAGAGTTTTAATATAAATAAGATGTTTATTGTGGATGGATGAGCACTTATCTATAATCCCTACAGAACCCCCAGCTTCACTGCCTCCGGCCCAAAGACTTGGGGCAATACACCCATTCTTTTGTTCATTCATTCATTTATTTTTCAGTTTGTTCATTCGTGTGTATTTTCAATGACTATTTATTCAGCATTCCTTGTGAACCAGACACGGATCTGGCCACTGGGATACAAAGATGAAATTTTTATATATTTTAAAAATGCCTTATAAGTAGTTGACATTTGAGGTGAATAAGTGCCAAATATTCTTATAGGGGAGTTTGGAGGATGACTGTCTAATTGAGAAGGAAGGCTGAGGTTTTAGTGGAGGAGTTTTCAGGGAGGCCTCCAGGCCAGTCTAGCTCACAGAACTTTCTGTGATGATGGACATATTCTATATCTCTGATGTCCAAAATGATGGCTACTGCATCCTTGAAATGTGGCTAGTATATTCAGGAACTGAACTTTCAAAATTGTATTTAATTTTAATTAAATTGAAATTGCCCCAGGTGGCTAGTGGCTCCTGTATCTGTGCAGCATTTGAGGAATTGCTATTGACTGACTGTTGAAAGACCATTAGAAGTGTCTCGGGATGGGTGGTGGTGAGTACAAGGTCTGCAGGGGTGCAGTGGCAGAAACACCCCAACTTCCTGGCCTCCCACTTTACAAATTTATCCACATCCCCCATCAGTCTCTTCCTTTGGCCACCTCTCCTCAGTGGGAAAGAATTCTCTTACCCAAGGTTGAACTTCCACGTTTGCTTTGGACCCCATCCCTTCCCATTCATCAATTCATCAAATTACTTCCTCTCTCATTATCATCAAGTTTTCCTTCTACACTGGGTCTTTCCCTTTGGCATATAAATATGTCTGTGCCTCTCCTATCTCTAACTCACATGTCCCTCTGGTTCCCCAGACTCGTATATGCACTAGCTTCCTGGGAATCTCCTCTCTCATATCTCACAAGTATCTCAAAACCAACAAGTCCAAATCTAAATCATTATCTACCTTTGTCACAATTGAAATGGTTCCTTCCTAGACAGTCCATATGCTAGAAAAGGGTTCCATTATCCACCCAACAGACCAACGCCAGACAGAAATCATTCCTCGTCTCCTCCGTCTCTGGTCCACCAAGAACTACAGGCTCTACCTTCTTCTCATTTCTTAAATCTTTATACTTCTCTCAACCTCTACTGCCACTGTCCAGTCGAGGACTTCATACTCTCTGGCCTGGTTTACTGTAATAGTACCTACCTCATATTAGTTTTACCCTCCTCCAATCCATAATTCCTGTGATCAGATTTGATTGTTTAGGTACGTTTGCAAAGGCGTTTTTGATAGAGGACCTATACTCTTCTCCCAGTGAGAAACGTTACCAAAGCACTCATTTTCCAAATCGTAAGCAAATACCGGAAATTCTACCCATGCAGGCTATGTTCCAGTTATGGGGGATGGCATTTCAATATGATTGGGCAAGAGAAAGACTTCCATTTACTACCAAGACAACATGAATGAAACATCTCCGCACCAATCAAAACCTCATTTCAAATCCATGCACTGGGATATCGAAGTGAAAATGGGTTAACGAAAGCTACCTGGGTCGACGTGCATGTAGCAAGCAAACCTAATACTGAGCAGAAAAAAAGTCAACTAAATGTTTCATTTATGTGAAGCTTAAAAATATGAAAAATATTACTACAAATCACTTAGGACATACATACATAAGTGATAAATGTATAAGAAAATAAGTGTGCGGGAAAAACGTACTAAGCTCGGGAGAGTGCTACATCTGGTCGGAATGGAGGCAGATGAAGTCAGGAAGGGCTGACCACAGGGATTAACTTTACTGAAATGTTTCACATCGCAAGCTGGGTGCTGGATACAAGGGCATTTATTGTACGTGTGTTTATACTTTTTTGTATATGTTAAATCCTACTTAATATATTGTTTCTAAGTAACTTCCAAGAACAGATCTTTTTACTTGGAGACCACCTAACATCATTCTAGGCTCCACGGCTCCTCACCCCTTCCTCCCCGAAAAGCCACCCTGTAATCACATTACAGACCAACACACCACCAGAATAGAAAGGGCTGTAGCTTCTAGCCAAAAGAAATCTTATCCTCCAGCAACATCTGATAAAACAAAACTTCAGAACAATAAAAGGTTTCGGAATCCCCCAGAATCGGTTGCGATGGACTTTGAGAGGGAGGGCTCATTTTCAGAAGGGCTTTTGTTCTGCGCGCATTACATAACTGCACTTGTGTGACCTGTCTGGGAACGGGAAAAGCAGCACGGGCGCCTGCAGCCATTTTCCGAGAGGGTTTCAAAGCGCTCCCAGAGCAGAGTCCCATCCGCCCCTGCGTGGATCCATGAGCTGAGCCTCAGACAGAGACCTAAGGTGACGAGGCATTTTCTCTAGTGCTGTGAATTTCAGCATCCAGCTCCTCTGTCGCCACCAAAGCCCCTGGCGATTCATGGGCTGCTGACAGGACCGTGGCAAGTGCTCCCCACGGCCCGACCCAAAATGCCTCCTCATTCACAACCACCAACCTCTGAGATGCCCCGGAGCCAGCGCCCTGTGAATCAGGCTCACTCAGCTTTCTGAATTCTGAATTGCTCTCGCTGTGTGGGCCTCACGCTTTCGCACAAAGACAACGAGGAAATGGAGAGACTGTCGGCAGCGACATGCTTGTTTTCGAAGAATTGCAAGGTCAAGGCCCCTGGAAGTTACCGAGACATCAACCGACAGATCTCACCGTTGGCTCTGGCTCTTCCAGGGGCAAGAACAACGTAGTCTTGAGCTGTGCTCAGACACCGTGTGGCAGCTCTGCCATCAATGCGTGTCCTTTGTAACTTATTAGGTGTCGTGGAGCTGGTACACTCAACATCTACACTCGCTTCCGGCTGAGGCCTGGCAAGCGTGCCCATCAGGACTAGACATTGACAATGAAGAACTCCCAGGATACCTGTTTGTATGCAGCCTCTCTTTATGACTCTCTGAGCACCTCAGAAAGAAAAGCACCGCAACGGAAATCTTTCAGAAAGCAGAAAGACCACAATTCAAAACTCTTTTTAAGAGAAGCCTACACTTGGGCAAAGCAGAGGGTTGTCGAAAAGCATTTCACTGTTAACTGAGTGCAGAAAAATGACATTCAGGATGCTGAACCAAAAGCTTCAAAACTGAGCCTGAGGTTTAAGTGTAAAATTCAGTCACTGAGAAGGGAGATGTCTGAAAAGTCTTAGGAGCAGATCGAAGTGCATCCTGTTTGCTGGTGTGAGCTATTCGGTCTACACTCTTTTGAGCCCGGACTGGATGGGACACACTGTGGGGCTTTGCATGATTTCTCACATCCCTAAGCTAGCGGAGTCCCCTAAGAGCTCCTGGACTTCACAGGTCAAAATGGGAAACCTATAATGTGCGGTTAAAGGATGGTGTCTTAGTTGACAAGACTTTGCTCGCCTTTGAGTAGGTTAAGAGTGACTGGGGCAAATCCCCAAATGTCACATTAGATCTTAATCCTTACGCAGAAGCCCTGGTTCTTCTCACTCCCGAACCCTCCCTCCAGTTTAAAACGACATGATGTGCTCCAGAGAAAAATCCCAACTTCACACCTTCTCTGGGGCGGCAGAACACGCAACAGCAAGTCCTGGGCTATAAGAGGGGACACAGGTGTCACCCCAGCTGCCCCTTCCTCCCTCTGGTCTGCTCAGAGGAGAGGAGCACCTCTAGCTGGATATAGGGCTGGTCCCTTCTTCCCTGGAAGGTAGGAGCTTTCTGGACAGCTGGCTTCATTATTTGCCAGGCACTGAGGCTTAAACAGCCAAAATAAATTATCCAAGTTCACACAGTTAACGAGTAATGCAGCCAAGACGGGAAGCAGGGTATTCCGAAGCTTAAGCCCTGTAATGTGCTATGGGAGCCGCTCCACACAGATGATGCTTAAAAAGCGCCTCCTGCACCTCAAAGCCGACGGGAAAAGAACTCAGAACGCAGTCCGTCAAGTGCTGTATTTGCTTCTTCGTTCATTCAGCCTTCTCTCTTGACACCTATGAGGTGTCTAGCTGGGACTGAGATGTGAGGAAGGAAAAGATAATTCCTGCTCTGGTTGGGAAGACCAGACTCACACACCGAAAGAATGAGACTGTGACCAGAGGGCATGTAATTAAGCGCTAAATTGCATGGTATGGATTTTAAACCCTCCAGGAATTCAGGGCAGACAGACCTCAAGGAAGCTCCCTGACCAGGGGCCTGTGGTGGGGGATGGGGTGAGTAAGGGCAAAGCCTTGCACTTCAGGGGGGTGACTGGAATCAGCGCAGGAGGGGTGTGTGTGTGTGTACACACCCACGTGAGGATAACTACACAGCCACATAGTGGCCAGCAGAGCACAGAAACCATTTGTCACCATTTACACAGTGCCAAAGTACAAACTGTGAAGTGTATTTTCTGTCAATATGGGTTTTATACTCTCGAGAGTGGTTTCTGTAAGCAGGAAAAAAAAAAAGTTCAATATTTATTTTTGAATTTTTATTAATTTTAAAATTAATATTCAATGTATTCCAGTTAAACCCAAATCCCTCCTTAAGAATTAAAGTTCAACTTACACATCTCCCTCTATACAAGCACGTTTTAACAATTATTTTTAAGGAGGAAATTATACTCTTTTAAACTGCATTCAGAAATTTCCAGAGCTCCGTTCTTTTCACAGTATTTCATTTGTCTAACGACTTAAATTCTTAGAATTTTCATTTGAAATGTCAATGTGATTAGTTCTTAACTTCCATCACGTTCTCATACTCGTGAACATAAGTCTAAACCTCTGCTTCATTACTTATTTTAAATTTAAGCACGGGGATAATATTTTTCTCTCATGGGCAACAGTTTTATAAATTTCAATTATCATTAATACTTAAAATAACACATGTACACAGATTGGCCTTCAAAAATTATAAGTACTTGATTTACTTTATCTTTTTTTTTCTTACATAGTTCTCACTTAAATTTAAAACACTTAATCTACTAAGGGAACAATCATGCCTTCCTGAGTTAATTTCTGAGTTGCCTTCTTAAGCTAATTTTGAGGAATTGTTTTCAACTGGCTGGGTTTGCACGTTCACCGGATTCTGGAGCAGCAAACAGCCGAGGTGATTTTTCAACACCTCGTGTGATGGTTAGGACAATGCTGTCCAGAAGGAATGGCCTCACGGCCCACATCCCTAGCACTTAAGTACAGGTTACCAATTCCTCAATCCTGATGAGTGAACACTGGGATGGCAGCTGACTTCCTTCAGTCCGAAGGCACAGTTTTCATTTCTCTGGTTCTTAAAACTCTTCTCTCTCGAGGCTTTTTGGCCTCTGCAGCCACGGCTCTAAAGCTGAGTTGATGACAGTTCTCCTGACTTCTGTTAACTTGGTAGAAAACGGGGTGATATTACCCCAACTACATGTCTCAAGGTTGATTTCAGAACAAATGTTAACATGTGAGCAAGAAACACGTGCCCCAGTCACAACTCATGCTTGTCCCACACTTCCGCCCCAAACCTTAGCTTGTTCCGGTTGTTATCGGCGCATCCACCTGTCCAAGTTAGAAACTCAAGTCTTCTGACCCCTTCCTCGACTCATGTAGCACATCCGATTTCAAATGCCGGACAAGCAGGCATCCAGTTTTCTTTGTAGCCCTCCCTCTTCTTCACTCGCCCTGTCTATGATGGAGACCAGAGTCTCATGTCTTGACTGGAAGACTACCCATAGCTCAGCATCCTATCCAGTCTCCCAGGTACACGTCTTCCACTCCACCAATGTGACCTTTGATTCTAAACCCCTAAGCTTTAAAATCTGGAATGGTTTCCTGGGACTCACAAGGTCACCCTTTAGGATTTATAAGGCTGTTCAAAGCTTGATTTCCAGTTTGTTTCTCGGGCAGAAATCCTTGTTCTTGTTTGTTCCCTAACACCACGCTCATCCATGCTCTGCGCCCAATTCCTCCTGAATAGAACGGCCTGGTCTGTCCATTCATTAGATGCCATTCCTCATTTCCAGGTCACGTCCAATGTCATCTGCACTGGTCAAGCCTTTTCTAATGAGCTGTCAGAAAAAAAATTGATCACCCCATGCATTTCCATTGCATTTATTATACGCCTTGACTATATTAAACTATAATTAATATTACGTTTATCTCCTAAAAAAGTCGTCAGCATAGGACCAGGAGTTTTATTCTTTATCGGTACCACATTTGGCATTTATCTAACCTGCCCCCTTGTTCCATAGACTACATCAGACTATTCTTGGCACAAAGTAGGTGCTAAATAAACAACCCTCCCCCCCACCCCACACAGACACTACCTTAGAAAGCAAGATTCACGCAGAAACCTTGTTTTGCTCGCAGACATTGCTAAAACAGTGAACATATGAAGCCTCCAATATTTGCAGAACAGGAAAGGCGACAAGAAAAAAGCAGATAAGCAAGCCCCTTGAGAAGAAAGGGGGTACTTTCCAAGGAAGACTATTAGTAGTAAAAGCTTACCTTAAAATATCAACAACAACAACAAAAAACTCTGCTATTATGGTCATATCAGGATAAAGAGGAAATTCCAAAGGCACAGAAGCCAGTGCGACCAAGTCCTGCTCTGGTCCGATAGGAAGGCACAGATCACATGAATGCGTAGCCTGGCCTCCTCCTAGCTGGCATACACCTGGAGCCTCCCTCCCGACCCAAGGACCTGCTCAAGGACCCTCCAAGAGCTGCAAAATGCGGGCAGCCTTGCCCAACAAGTGAGGGCTGCTGCGGGCGAGCACGTGGTACTGGGCAGAGAGACGGAGATCAAGAGATGACAGATTTGGGGAACACTTGTTTTAAATGAAAAGTTGGCAAAACGGGGTAGGGGAGGAAATCCACAAAGTGAGCCAGAGAGGCGGCTCTGAAAAATGATGACTAAAGGATTTACGGGAGACCTAAACGTGGTTTGTATAAATTCTGAGGTAAGAAATCTCAGGTTAAGTAGTGTTATCTAAAATAATTGGAAAGTTGGATCCATTTCAGCTCTAGGTATTAAGAACAGGACAAATGGGAGAGCTGCCTCTTTCTCTTCTCTGGGAGTAAACTGGTCCTCTGGGCTACAGGGAGGCGGTGTCATGTCGGCTGGAGCTCGTCTCTTCCCTCCCTCCCTCAGAGGCTCCGTGCCAAGTCCATTCCTTCAGCCCTGGCTCTTCCAAGGGCTACGTTGCCTTCATCCTTCTCCCGCCCCGCAAACCTCTGGTGCGTGGGAGAGCGTCCACCAAGGTTGGAGGGATTCCAGGGTTTAAAAAGTTACATTACATTTCCCAGAAACCGTTTCTTAATGTAATGACCAAAGAATTTCACACAGTGGCCGCAGTGTGATAAATGGATTACCGGATTTCATCCGAAAGTCCACTCGGATGGACACCTCTGGTTGTCATCCCAACTCGGCCACTGACTAATTGGGTATCGTCAGACCAGTTGGCTCAGCATCCTAGGCTTCTGCTTTCACATCTGCTGAGTGAGGATAAGGCTGCCTATCAGGTCTGCTTCGCAGGGGCGATGTGAAGCCACTGATTCTCAGCCTTGGCTGCACAAATCCAGCTGTCCAGGCTTCACCCCAGACCAATTGCGTTAGGATCTCTGGGAGTGGAAGCCAAGCACCAGTGTTCTCAAAACTTCTCAGGTGATTCTAATGAGCAGCTAAGGTCAGGAACCTCTGTATTGCAGGAATTTATAATAAGATGACCACGGCCATGATGCTCAGTCACGAGACAGTGGCTTCATGTGATTGGGGAACTGAAGAAGTTATTCTGAAATCTCCTTAGAAACAAGAATTATATTATTTCTTTTGCATTTCCCATCGTTCCCTGCGAACTTTAGGCATTCGGTCACTCCTCTTTGATGTCAACGGTATACTTTTTAAATGCTTATAGATTTTAGTCTGAGAGTCTTTGTTTAGCAAAACTACCTTTTGAAAGCGCCTGCAGGACCACAAGCCCTGACTGTGCCACAGGCATCACCTGAAAACATGCTCCTTAGCCTGAAGCTCAGCCGCTGAGATAAAGAACAGAAAACATGAGAACAGTGATTTTATTTAAATGGAAAGAATGCAATTTTCCATCAGGAAGGTGACTACTTGTCTTTGGTCACAGGGCAGGAGGTCACATGAAAGCTGGAAGCAAACACCCCTTGGAGTATTTTTTCAGTGATTTTCCTTCATGGGCTGGGAAGCAACATCTATCTTGCCCTAGCTGACCTTTGACTCAAACCAATACCTTTTCCTGGAGAATTTTACCATCGGGTCTTTCATCTTGAGGCTTCTAAGGCATCCATGTTAGCAGAAACATTTTTTGAGATAATACTTCTCTGACATGGGGATTTCTAGGGTCAGATTTGAGCCAGGCTGACCTTGGGGCCTTCACATCTGAAAATGCTCATATAGGATCCATCACCCCCGCCTGCTGAAAAGGACAAGGCACAGTGTCTGAACTAATCAAGTCAGTACGTGACTTTCACGTCACAGAGGATTAATCAAACACTTGATAAATTAACTAACAGAACATACCACTCGCCTTAAAGTAAGATTTGTATAAGTGGATCGAGAACACATGTACCTTTCAAAGTAATTAAAAATCTAAGAAATCGAAGAAAAATAACCAATTTGAACTCACTGCATTTCATTATGTATAAAAGTTAAATGACTCCCATACCCCTGGATTAATTTTTATACTCGTTTTGTGGTGGTTTGTGTGTAATTTAAAGATGAAAAATTTGGAGCAGCCAATTCATATTCTTAGAAGTCCAACACGTGACTTTGAGAAATCTACATCCAAGATGTCTCACGTAGAAAAGTCCTCTTTTGGAACAAAAACTTGAGGGCTGTTAAAAGGGGTGAAAGAAAGTGCTCCAAATTTATTATGATGGGCCTGCGAACTGCTCAGATTTTTTAAGATTTTTAATTACTTAAGACTGAGAAACTTTACATAACTGTATTTTATTTTCTATGGCATGATGGAGAGACAGAATGAACAGATGCTTCATCCCAAGTAATTGTGTGAAAGTCATTTGATTTCAATGCTATATTAAGATTGTTGAACATTCATAATTACAAATCATATAAGGGTTTTATACTAGCTTTTAGCATTTAGAAATTTTTTCTTATAATAAATATGAAAATATTGAAGGAAAATTAAAAATGTCTTGAAAATCTTAAATGTGTATCGGCCCCAAAGTTTACCTCAAAAGCATAAACGAGTTAAATAGGCATATTAGAAATGATGCCGCCCTCATACATAATGTATTTACCTAAAACCTAAAATAAAGTTTCAAAATATTTTACTTTTTCTCAACGTCTAGTTATTCAGACTATCATGGGAGAAGGGGTAATGAATTCTTTTCCAAATTACAAGCCAGTTGTTCCAAAACTACAATATTAAATAAGTCTTTCTTCTTCATTGGTTTGTAATATCTGCTTTATTATATATGAGTGTCAGATGTAATAGTTTTTATTATTTATTCTGTTCCATTTAGCTCTTTGTTTGTTTTGCCAATACAGAGTTAAGTGAGTTTAGCTTTATATTCTGTATTATCTGGTCAGACTGGTCACATCTCATAATCCTCCTTGTTTAGACTTTTCTTTCATATTCTCACTGGTTTATTGTTCTAAATAAATTTTAGATATGTTTTTGAACTCATAGATTTTTTTTTCAACCTTCACCGTTACTTCGATGAGAGAAAAGAGTCAAATTATTCCAGCTAAATTCATACCTAACTTCTGTTTTGAGGCAACAGTTTTTCATAAATTTCTAGTGGCCTACATCGCTGAGAAAGAAAAAGATATCCCGATTCTTTTAACACAAGCCCGCCAAGCAGATGGGGAATTTACGGCAGAGAGCTGGACAAGAGAAGACACTTATTCACTGTCCCATTCAACATTTCTACAGCTTTTGGCCTTCATCCTTGTAAGCGAAGTCAAGAGAGAGGAGGGTGGGAAGGGGCAGGGGGACACACCCCTGCAGAGAGAGACAGACACACAGACAGACGTAAACACTCATGTGTACGCTTTCTCCCCACATTATGAAAACCTTGACTCCAGGCTTCCCAGGTGGCCTAAAATCTCCCCTTCACCTCTGGCCTCGGTGCTTCTTCATCCTTTACTCTCTTCCAGTGTCCTGGAGATATTCCGCTAGGCAAATAGGAAACAGACTTCTCCCAGGGCTTTCTGGGCATATACCTGGCTGGAGGGAAAAACCTTCGCAGAGGCTGGAAAGGAGGTGACTTGCAGGGTTAGACGTCTTCCCTCTGCAGTGTGGCTCATATCCTGCGACTTTCCAAAGGAAAAGCTGAGCTCTTGAACTTTCAAATGAGTTATTTTTTACCTACATGAGACTATCCAAATCCTAATACTGTATTTGACAGGATCCTGGCCTGGTCGCAAGCCAGAATAATGTTCCCAGAATAATGTTTCTGCACCGGCCAGGCCTGTCAGGGCCAACGAACTGCAGCGCACTGTGGTGGAGACCAGAGAGGGGCGACAGGTGTGAGTGGGGGAGGGATGGAGTCCAGTCAAACTCGGCAGCTGAAGTCACGGCAAAAACATAACACGTATAAAATGATCTCGAAGACCACACCTTTCTGAGAAGGGCTCTCCAGGACCCTGGAACAAAACACCATGGGGTTGGGGACTCAGGGGTTGCTGAGAAATGCACGGCATGTCATTCAAAGGTGGACCCATCCCCCTAACCACTTAGCTCTGAAACAACCAGAACAAACTTCCAGTTATAAAATAAAGAAGTCACGGTGATGTAACGTACAGCATGGAGAATACAGTCAATAATACTGTATTAACTTCGTGAGAGATGGTGACTAGACTTACTGGGGTGACCACTTCACAACGTACACAAATAAATGTCGAATCACCATGCTGCACACCTGAAACTAATATAACATTGTATGCCAATTATACCTCAATTCACACAAAAAATAGTAAAAAAAAAAACAGCCAAACACAAAACTCACACACACTCAGATCAAGCCGATTTAATGAGGGGGCTGGGGGGCTCAAGTCTAAACTTGGTCTGAAGATGGAGAAATGGCTGATCCATCAGGAACAGGTGGATCAGCCCCTTGTTCCTCTTGGACTTGGACCTGGCTAATCACAGTCCTCTTTCTAGATGTCTCCATTGCCTGACATCCTGCACTGGGGCCACTGGAGTCACAGGTTTTGTCTTCAAAACTACTCAGTGAAGCTGTTCGTCACTGACAAATGACACTGCTGGGCCACCTGCCCTTGCACACTAGTCCTCAGCCATGTCCCAGGGTGCATCCTACCTGTTAGCGAAGTGTTCAATAGGGCCTTCATTTATGGGGCCAACATGCAGCCGGTCAGCCTAAGTCCTACCCGGCTGAGATGATGTGCACAGTGACCTAGTCTCATCTGCCCAGATGAGCAGCCTGCCCTTCAGCATAGCCGTTCCAAGCAGTTGAATCTTCATTTCAACAATCCTGTCACTTCTCAGAACTTTGGAGAAACTCGCCTATTGAAATTATTTTCAGAGTCTGCAACATATGCTTTTAAATATTCTCACGAGTATCACCTCTTCCAGATTTGTTCACATTTTTTGTAAGAGTAGAACATTATCCAGGGTCAAATCCGATTGAAAAAAAGTGATACACTGAATACCGTTTAAGATTTAAAAGGAAGTACCACCTACAGGATGAGACCGCTCTGATACTGCCTCCGCCACCAGTTAACAGCTGCCACTCCGGGAGTGACTGGCTAGGCCCTCTGAAAAGTTTCTCTACTCTTGAATCAACTGAGAACACTGTCATTGCCTCCCAATTTTCAAAAGGAAACTGAGGCGTGACGCATGATTGAGGCACATGTCCGAGACACGGGATTATGAGATGGCAGAGCAAATATTCAAACCCAGTTCTCTTCTATCTCACCAGCCATGCTCTCTTCACCGGCCACCCTGCTTTTCGCTGATCAGAGCATGCCTAAGGACAGGGTGTCTTTACTCCGGGCATTACTGGTCATTACTCCGAAAGACCACAGCCATGGAACCCTTAAATCCACGTAGCAGCAGCGGGTCTTAAATTCTCCTACATCTCATCCCGCCGAGGCCAGGAGCCCACTGAGCTACAGCGACATTTTGGGGGCTATCTTTCGCCTTTAAGCAACAGGGCCCTGGGGGTGGGGGTTGTTTACTAATTCTTATTTACCATTCTCTCCACTCCAAAAGACAAACACATCCACCAGCAGCCACAGAGAGGGGAAAGTCACGCCACTAAAAACATGGCCGGTTTGTTTTGAAGGACACACATGAATTCAAAGGAATGCCTGATTTTGCAATCAAAAGTACACAATCTGAAAATAGAAGAAAGTAAGTCACGAGCAGCAACTCGCTTTGGAAGAAATGGGCCAAGGCCATCAAAATGAATTGTGTGGTTTTTGTTAAACACGCTCCCCAGTGCATAAAGACCCAAACCACAAGGCCACTAGGAATAAGTCATTCCAACGATGGGGAAGGGGAGGGCGGGGGGAGACTGAACTTAACAGCAGAATTACCTTTCTGCATTAAAAGGTGGGTGGTCTGGCCAGGCTGAGGTCACTAGAAAACAATTTAAGACAACATGTAGCTGCCTGCCTACCTCCCAGAGCTTCTGGTAAAGAAGTGCTGTGAACGCTAGCTGCCCTGACTCCTCGTTGCAAGGCTGGAAGGGAAATTTATGATATTGCCTTCTCATTGGTCGGACAATAACATTTGCAGCCTCCAATTTTCTTTGGCCTGTGATATAAAACCATTCCAAGGCTATGATGGAACATTTGGGATTCAGCTGCAAACACAAGAGCATCTTTGAGTTAAAAATGAGGGAACATGTGGCGGGTAGAAGGAGTGGAGAAAGGATGTAGGCATCACCTCTGAAACGTACGAGAGATTTAAACGGTTTTCTAGATTTCTAAAAATATATTTGTGATTGTTGGAAATGGCAACATCTAGTGAACACAACTTTCCAACCTCGACATACTTCAGGGACTAAGGGAACAAGATACAGAGTCAGCCTTCCCAATGCTTAAGCATCAGGTACAATCAAGTTTTTAAACAGTGTAATGGAGGCGGTGGCCACAAAACAGGAGGACCAAGGATTAAGGGGTCCTCAGCTTCTCATGAATATAACCGCACAACAACAGCTGTTTCAAGTCGGAGAGGCTTTGATGCAGCAAAGGATCAAAAGAGACAGAGCCTCAGATAAGTTCGGAGACAGACTTTGGCTACCAGCCCCTGTCATGACGTTGGCCAGGTCACTCCACCTCCACAGGCTGCATCGGTGTTTGCCACACCTCACTCATCCCTGTCGCGTCAGACTTCTGGCCTTCGGAATGTGAAAGAATAAATTTCTGTTGTTTGAAGCCACCCAAATGATGGCATTTTACTTCAGCAACCCTAGGAAACAGATGTCTTGGGAACCACACCTGAAAGTGCATTAAACATCCCCGTTTTGGACTTCCGTCTTCTGGGGTAATATTTTCGATTAATGACTATTACACGAGGATCCACTAAGCGGAAGAAACTATTTTTCATTTGAAAAGAGAAATAAGACAAAGGGTTTTTTCTTGTATTGGTTTCTCTCAGAATAAAATGGTATTTTTCCTAATTGTTTTTTTTCTCCTAGTCCCAATTCCCCTGCCCCCAAACTGACATGAGGTGATGGAAAAATCTGTTTTCAGGCTTTTCAAAAAATACACACAGGACCAGAGAAGACAGCGCTCTGTCTGATCGTGCCAACAGTCCAAGCTGCTGCGGACAGTACCGGATGGAGCTGTAAGACAGCTTGTATTTGTCCCCACCGCAATGTCCACAATACCGTGGAAGGGACGGTAATCATGAGACCAGATGGGCTGGAGTATGTTCTGAAACCTAGCGACACAGCTGTGTGCCCACTCTGCTCTGAGACCTCACTTAACCCAAGTCAACCAGCAGCCTGATGGGAAGCACTACTTCATTAAAGTCGGGTCCTCACCCCTGACCACCAGCCCTGCACGTCCAAGCGCCTATGCAGAGTTCTGCCTGGATGTCCGACAGCCCTTCCAAACGCAACATGGCCAGGCTGAACTGCTCATCTCCCCAAGCCTGCTTTCTCAGCTGCCGCATGCTCCTAGTTACTGATCGGGAACCGCAGAACCAACTTTGACTTCTCTCTCAGCCCCAAATCCCAATCCATCAGCAAATCCTGTCGGCTCTATGCTCAAAATGCTCTCAAAATCCCACTGCTTCTCACCTGTCTCATGGTTACCTCCACAGGCCCGGCCACCACCGTTTCTCATCCACATTATTGCAACAGCCTCCTATGAGATCTCTTGTTTACACTCAGTGTCCCCGACAGTGTTCTTAATGAGCAGCTGGAGCCGTCTCTCTGAGACACAAGTCAGATCCTGCCATTCCTCTGCTCAAAACTCTCCAGGGGCTCCCATGTCTCTCAGAGTGAGGTCCCCCTACAGTGGCCCACATGGCCCCAACCTCATCTACTCACTCCCACCTCCTCACGACACTCAAGAGACTCAGGCCTCCTCACCGCTCCCGTTCAAGGCCTTTGCACTGAGAGTCGCTTCTTCCAGAATAATTCTCCCCCTGATATCACGTAACCGGCTCTCACATCTTTGCTCAAATGCCGTCTTGCTTGATGAGATCTCCACGGACCACACCATCCATCACTGCAAACCCCGCGCCCATTCCTGATCCCGCTCTGGTCATTTTTCACTTTGTTTACAGCTTCCTGACATACGGTATGTTTTAGGTGCTTGTTGTTTGTCCGCTTCTTAGAAGGCACGATTCACAACCACAGGGACTTCTGCCTGTTTTGCTCACGTGTATATTCCCAGAGTCTAGAACGTTCGCCATCTGGCAGAGTACGAGCTGCATGATTACTGCCTGACGGAGTGAGGAGGGAGCGGTGAGAGGGAGTGTCTGTGTCCTCTTCGGGACACACTTGCCAGCAAGACGTCCCTTTGCTCTCGCTAAGTGAGAAGTCAGGAATAGAGAACAGTGCAGTGTCTGGGAGTGGTCTCTGGGAGCCCCAGCCAGGAGGCGACTTCCTGAAGAGGAAATTGTGGGGTCTTAAGCACACACGTGCACATGCGCCTGGGGGTTCTGAGCAGCTCTGAGTGGCAGGGAACTGGGGTCAGCGCCTGCAGGTGGAGGGACAGGAAGGCCAGAAGGGCCCACGAGGCGGGAGGAAAGGGCCAGGCCTGCAGAGTCCTCAGCCCTCCCAAACGTCACCCCGGCTCTCTCCCTGCCTGGTTATTTTCAAGGCTCTGGGGAAAGCAGAGGCTGTACGCCTGCAGGGGAAAAGCGGGAAAAATGAATCAAAATTCCAGAAAGGGGAACTTTCTGTTTTGCAATACCACGAATGGAACTCATGCCCCTTGCCCGCCCAGATCCGTCTGCATGAGGAAACAGAAGTTCCATGGCTCCGTGGGGACCTGTGAGCCTATTGCCATGTGCGGCAAAGCTGTGACAGCAAGCGACGGCCTCTGTCTCCTGCTCTCCTGCTGCTCAGGCTCCCAAGATAAAAAGAGGCAGCCCGCCAACAATCTGCTGGCGGGAGGAAGACATTTACTCAAATTTATTATTTGAAAGCCTTTTGGGGGGAAAAATCATTTAATCTTTCTTCATAAACAGGTCTTTTTTTTATAGCACAGTTGTGTTAAGATCATAGTCAAAAGTAACGTGAAACGTGTTTGGTCTCTGCTTTCTCATTAAGGTTGTTGAAGAGACAGCAGTTTGCTCCAGTCGTGCTATTACTGGGTGAGAGGCTAACCCAAAACGTTGTGCCTTAAAACCACCGCTGTTTATTACACCTGACACTTTGGTGGGCCAGGAATTGAGACAGGGCTCAGCTGGGTAGTTCTCCCGTTCCCCGGGGCATCAGAGGGTCCAGGGTGTCACTCAGCTGGTGATGGGCTAGGCCGGAGGGTCTGAGCCAGCTTCACTCTCGTGTCTGGTACTTTAACAGGAATGACTGGAAGTCTGGGCTCACTTGAGACTGTCAAGCAGAACACCTACAGGTGACCCGTCCAGTATGATAGTATTATGCTGAACTTCTTATCTGGTGGCTCCAGGCCCCAAGATCAAGTGTCCCAGTGAACAAGGCTGTTCGGACTTTTATGACCTCTCTTCAGAAGTCTCATAGTGTCCCTTCTGCTACATTTCGTTGACTGATACAAACCCACCCAGACTCAAGAGGAAGGAACACAGGCCCTATTTCTCCATGGAAGGAGTTTCAAAGTACTTGAGGCTAAGTTTTAAAAGTACCACACAGTTGTTTTTGAACTTACCCATGCAACATGTCCTTGATTTTCCACCTTCCCCCAGCTACCCAGGGGCCCAGGGGTGCTCACTGGCCTCTTCTACCACTTATTCTCCAATCATTCAGCCAGTAATTATCAAGCACATTTTAGGTATCTAGCAATGTGCAACAGCTTGCAAGGTAGAAAAGCAAATGACATGCTGTCTGTGATGGGCTGACAAATACAATGGCCAATATCATGGGCATTTGTTCTTTTTGCCTGTCTGGCCTCCAAGCCTCCTCTGTCTGGAAATGGTACTCCCGTGTTCCTCTGGGGAATGACACCTTCCCCTCTCTCAGCTCATGTGATTGGGGTGGGCACATAACCAAGACCTGGCTGACCAGAATCAAACTTCTCCTCCCTTTGCTCCCAGAGTAATCGATTCAAGGATTGATACCTGGCCCAATGATAGTAAATTCCAGTACTTTTGCATAATTTGGAGGAGAAGGCAGAAAAGGGGGGGTTGGTGCCAAGTGAAAAAGAAGTGCCATTAAGTAAAGCCAAGAGCAGATCCAAGAGATAGAGCGAGAAAGAGGCTGAATCCTGATGATATGAGTTCCAACGCGCCTGAAGCCAGCCTACCCCGAGGTTTTCCACTTACATAAGCCAATAAACTCCCTCGACTGGCTCTAAACAAGGCCGAGTTGGGTTCTTTTCAGTTGTAACTGAGAGTCCTGACTCACATCCAGGAAACAGTGAGAGTGATCAATGGATAGAGTACAAAAGATAGAAAGGCATTTATGGAATGAACCTCTGACACTAGACTCGACAGGTCGCTGGGATAAGGACCTTTGAGCAGGAGAGCCGAGAGCATCTACCTTCATGTCGCATGATGCAGACTTCGGCCTGCTGTACTACATAAGGATAGCACAGTTCTAGACACATCACGGCAACTCACACCCCAAAATGCCTACTTCTCTGCCTCTTTAAGAAAGAATAAAGAAGAGGGGCATGGCACGGAAGGGCTCAGAGTTGCCGCCTTTTCCCATCAGGTGGCACCCCTGCATCAGGGAGGCAGAAATCTGGGGGTCGACAAGTAAACTAACTAGAATTAAGACCCCTAAAATTAAATATCGGTAGCTTGGATGGGAATCTTAAAGTGATTAGATAGTAGGAAACGTGAGACAGCAAAAATCCGGGACAGCCACCACTCAGTTGATACCTTCTCTGTATTCGGCACTGGACCACCACATTTGGTCTTATAAAATCTGACATGGATGTCCACAAGAACCTAAAAATCTCGATGTGAAGACCAGCCTGCAAAAGCTTTAAGGTCCAACCCCAGAGGACAAAAATACTAAGCACTGAATTTTGTGCCGCAGGCTAACAGGCAGTGGGGACCCCCAGAGACCCTCTATTGGAAGAGCCATTCCAAGCGCCTCATGCCACCGATGAGGAAACGAGGGCTTAAAAAGGTTGCACAAGAACATTGGGATCACCAGAGAGAGAACCGAGGAGGCACAGAAGGGCCTGTTGTACACACATGCTCTGGGCTGCGACTTGACAACTGTTCATGATTTTACGAAGTAGAAGGGAACGGACTGAGCTGAGGGGAGGAGCGCAGGGAAAGGCCGAGCATTCGTTCTTGAAGCTATGTTTCCCCCACCCCCACCCCATTGGCTTTGAGCACTGTGTGCTTAAATGACTTCGTCATTAAGCGGGAGTGTTCCAAACAGCCTCCTTCTTTCCTAAACAAACCTCTCAGCTCACACTTCAGGAGCTCACAGGGAGACTATCTTGTAAAACCCAGTTTGTGACAGAAAAAAACCTATGGTGATGGATGTAAACAGCAGTTTCAAAACAGTAAAGGACTCTACAAGTATTTATGTTGTTATATGAGGATAACGACAAATATTTTATATTAATAAGGCTAAAACTTCCTCACTCCCTGTCATTCTGCTCATGATCAATGAGCTGGAAATAACTACGGTGCAGCTCCCTACCCCTTTTTCTCACATTTCCTGTCTGGATCCAACCTCCCCTCTAGGGTCACTGCTCAGAGAATCCTCACAGATCATTTTTCCAAAGATACATTCATTTTCTCTAGTCCAAGTGCAGGCGTATTTTCTTGTTTCATTATTTATCGCCTGCAGCATTAGTTTTTCCTCTTGTTATTGAGCTCCTGTCCCCATGGAGAGTAAAACACTTCTCTCCTTTAGCATCATCTGTACATTTCATTAAACTAGGTTTTCAGGCTCTGGAGCCCTGATGCTGTTACTGAAGGACACTCAGCCAGCAATGGCCCTCGAGGCAAAATATGGAGAGCATTGTCAAAATTGTTCAGAGGTTAAGCATCCAGGAGAATGTAGGGCCAGCTAATCTACCCAAAGACAGGCTGCTTTTCCTGTATTAAAGACACACACACACTCTGATATAATTGATTTTTTTTTTAAAAAAAGAAAATCATTTTATGCATAAAATTTTATGATGAAATATTAGGGTTCTTTTATGGTATCAACCTTTCACTTGACATGGGGTCCAAACAAAAATGATACGTTTTATAAATACACAAACGCCAAAACAAAGGAGTTGTATCTTCATTTAACATAGGAAAAGATTAATCAAGTTGTGGATGACTATCAAGTTGTGGGTGACCTCAAGGGAGAGTCAGTAATACAGGAAATAAAATGGTACTGGCAGATGTGCCTGTAAAATTATAGGAATTGCAGTATATCTGTGAAAAAGAAATGAAGGGCTTCTTGATAATTTGGGTTTCAATAGCCTGAATATACTAGAGACTTGAACCCAACTGGGAAGTAAAATCCAGAACAAGCTCAATATGCTAAACCTCAAACTGAAGTCAATGATAATCATTTTGCAAAATGACAACGGGACCCTCAAAGAGCTATACTCTCAGTGACAGGATAGGTTAGAAAAACCTGCTGACCAGCAAGGAAATGCAACAAGGAAACTTGTCTGGGCCTCAGCTCAGATAGAAAGAAGAGGTCCCACCTGTGAATCTGTAATCAGATGTGTGTTCACAGGGCTTCACAGTTTGCATTTATCCTAACTGCATGATCTGGCATTCCCACAAGATGCAAAATGAACTGAAAGCAGTCCCAATTCCAAAGCACTTCAGGGTCCCTGGCAGAAGCAAACCCAAGTTTCAGTGGAGGAGCATATCCTCAAGCCAAGCCTTTCAGGATTCCCATGGATTATGATGACCAAATATGAGTTTACAACAAAAAATTCTAAAACACTGAGGAAAGAAAACTCCTTGAGCTAGAGTCAGCAAAAAACAAAAACCATGAAAAGTAAAAATTAAAATAACCTAGGCTATCAATCTGAATCCTCAAACGACAATACGAAATGACCAAATGTAAAATTCCATTTAAGGAAATACAGCTGGAACTAAAGCATGAGCAAGAAACAACTTAAAGGACCATGAAGATTTGAAAAAGAAATTTCTAAATATGCAAAATACAT
>NW_011888843.1:3460331-3465798 GCF_000151845.1 Pteropus vampyrus | reverse complement strand
ATCCTCAAGCCAAGCCTTTCAGGATTCCCATGGATTATGATGACCAAATATGAGTTTACAACAAAAAATTCTAAAACACTGAGGAAAGAAAACTCCTTGAGCTAGAGTCAGCAAAAAACAAAAACCATGAAAAGTAAAAATTAAAATAACCTAGGCTATCAATCTGAATCCTCAAACGACAATACAAAATAACCGAATGTAAAATTCCATTTAAGGAAATACAGCTGGAACTAAAGCATGAGCAAGAAACAACTTAAAGGACCACGAAGATTTGAAAAAGAAATTTCTAAATATGCAAAATACATGATCACTAATATTAAAGACTCAGCAATGAGTTAAATAGGTTAGACACGGCCGAAGATCGAATAAGTTATCTGTGGAAGCATCCCACTACACAGCACAGAAATTGAAAAACGAAAGGGACGATGAGACAGGAGGTCTGTGAAATGAGAAGGTCTAACACACGTCTAATTAGAGATCTAAAGGAAAGAACGGAAAAACAGACAGCATTTAAAGTGATAACAGCTGACAACTCCCCAGAACTGATGAAAGACAAAATCCTCGGATTCTGAAAGCAAAACAAATTCTAATTAAGAAAGGAAAGAAGGGAGAGAAGGAGTGAGATACAGAATAAAAATAGAAAGCAAAGCCGGTGTGCGGACAGAGAAAAAATAGATTACTTCAAAGCAGTGCCAATTTGGCTGACATCAGACTTTAACAGCTATAAATAGAAGCCAGATGACAGTGAAATCATAACTTCGAAGCGCTGTTGGGAAATAATTATCAATTTAGAATTGTGTGAACACCTAAACTGGCATTTGAGAAGTAAAGAAAAACAAAATTTTCAGGAAACGAAAAAGGAGAAAGTTAAGTATGAATAGCACATCAACAAAGGAACTGACGAAGGATGTCTTTCATTAGAAAGGACAATTACTACATCGAGAGAGAGTTCTGAGATGCAATTAAGGAAAAATAAGCGAAGAAACAGAATAAACATGGGATGAAATCTAAAAATATCAGCAACTGTAAATAGCAATCAAAGTGTAGTTTGGGGGATCAGAACAAAATAATGTCTAATATGTTGATCAAATTGTATGATCAAAATTTAAATATTCTAATAAAATATTGGCTCATTCGACAGAAATTGTTTTTATTAATGACACATTTGAAAGTCAGTGTGCATATTAAACATTTAAGGGTGACCCACTAGAAATGTTTAACTTCAAAATAAAGTAGAAGAAAATATTTTTAAATGAAAAATCCAAATGAGAGACAGGAAAATAAAAAGGCAGCGATGGCATAGAAAAATTTAAAAAGCACAAAATGATGTGGTAGAAATAATTTTTGAATATCAGAAGTTGCAATAGATTTTTTTAAAGAGTCAAATTAGATTTTAGAAACTAAACTCCAGCTATGTGCTCCTGGAGAGACACACCTGAAATATAGACATAGAAAAGGGGTAAGGGTGGAATGTGACCCAAAAAAAAAAGCTATATATATTAATACCAGACAAAATAGACATTAAAGTAAAAAACATTTAGAATAAAGAGATTAATTTTGATCTTGGCACTATGTAGGGAAGAGAAAAAAAAGAAACCCTTTTTAACCACTGACCTTTCCTTAAACAATTTGTATGAAAAGCACACAGCAATAAATTTCTTTTCAAGTGGTCTCTGGTCTAGGTATGTGGACATGGGATCACAAATTTTCTGATATTCTTTGTCCAAAGCGTATCTTTTAGAAATTCTTTTAGTGAGGACTGTTGGTGGTAAATATTCTCAGTTTTGCTTCTCTATAAACGTTATTTGTGTTTTGGAAAGAGGCCTCTCATTTCTTGAAATACTTAACATTCTTATTTTCCACGTGTGACAAGCCTGACTCTGTCTAAGTTCTTTGTGTGTTTTGTTATTTTTGACTGTGAGTGCTTGTCCCTTGCATCTTGCTCTATGGGATTTTTTTTTTTTTCAATTAGAGTTGTCATTCAATATTATCTGTGGGAATTCTTAATGCCTGGGATAAAGTTGTTTTCCTTCAGAGATACAATAAGTAATATAAACGGTGATACTGAACACATGTAAAAACATCTAAACAAACACTGACTGCAAAAAATATAAAAATAAAAATTTGGAATGAATCTAATAAAAGACCCACAAGCTTTTCACAAAAACAATTAGAAATTTTTATAGAAAGATAGTAAAGAACTCCTAAGAGTGGATAAATATACTATGTTCATGGATATAAAAACATTAAGTTGGGAAAATATATTTTATATTTTTGATCTTGAGAGTCGATTACTTTTGGAAGAACTTTCTTGGGTGGAATTTAAACTGATTCTAAAATTTTAAATGAAATGCAGATGGTCAAAAAGAGCTGAAATACCTCCAAAATATCTCCAAAGAAAAACAAGGTAGGGATAATTTTCTAACGGATATCAAGATATATGAACCTATAGTAAATAAAATAGTTTGATATTGGTGCAGATAGGTGAAACAAAATCAAGACTCCAAGAACAGACACACGCACATATGAAAGTGATTTATGAGCGACAGCATGGAAGATCAGATGAAGTACTAAACAGTGAAACTTGCAGAACTGGTTTTCCATGAAGGAAAAATGCATTTGGATTTTTATCTCACACTTTACCCAAAATCAATTCCAGGTGGGTTTGAGAAGGCAAAACTATAAAACTTCAGGAGACAATCAGTTGTATGCAAATCATAGAAAAAGAATGATAGAAAATTCAATCACATTAAAATTACAAATATCTTTTCATCAAAAGGCACCATAAGAAGTTTCTGCAGCATACGAACTGACGAAGTGTGAGTATTCAAAATCCATAAAGAATCAATTAGTCGAAGAAACAACCTGGTAGGGAAGTGGGTAAAGGGGCATTTCACTGTGGAGGATACACGGACGGCCCAGTAACCCACAAAGAGATGCTCAACCTTGTTAGGAATCAGAGATGCAAATTCAAACCACAAAGATACCGTTTCACATCCACGTGATAAAAATTTTAAGGTCAGACGATGCCAAGGTGTGAACAGGAAGCCCTCATCCATTTCTGTGGAAGTGTGAATTAATACCACCACTGGAGAAAAATGGTGTTCCCTAGGAAAGCTGAATACTCATTCCCCCTTCCCCACAGCTCTGCAGGGTCACTCTTGGGGACATCTTCTAAAAATCTTACACCTGTACACCAGGAGACACCCATAAGAATGTTCACAGCAGCAGTGTTGTTACAGCAAAACCTGGGAACAGTCCAAACGTCGGTCACCAGTAGAAATAAATCGTGATGTTTTCGTACCATGGAAGACTATGCTGCAGTGAAAATGAGTCAGCTACGTACAAAGAAATGATTTCTAAAACATAATGTTGAAAAAATAAAGCAAGTCATTGGAGGCATATCGATGAGAAAACAATTTAGGAAAAAAGATATCTTTTAAAAAAGTAGTGAGCTCATGCATGGATGTGGGGGTAGGTGTCACCAGTCCAGACTGAAAATTTACCGTGACTTTTTTTCTGTCTCCTCCCAGATGCCTTTTATTTGCTATTAAATGTCAATATATTTCTCAAAAAAAAAAAAAAAAATCAGTTACACTGAAGCCAGGGATGAGCCATGACTTCTGACTTAACTGTCTTAAAGCATAGTTATAAAACACCTGGGTATTAAAAATAGAAGACTTCGACCATTTTAACAGTTATTTATTTTCATGGAGTCATTATCAAGTCCTATCTGAAACTCCTTTTTCTCAAACTGCATTTAAAGCCTGTATTTGTGTATTCATACATATATAAACATCTTTGTGTGCATTTTATGTAACTAATTATCCAATTTCATGTTATTTACCCCTATCTATTATTATTATTTATCCTGTTTATATTTTCATCAGACCTTAACTTAAATATGTGATTCTAATATCAAACCGACCTTCAAGGTAAAGAAAACAAACAACCATAGAAGCCCCTTGAGCAAATTTTCTGTTGGTTTCAAAGCAATTTAACCAGAAACACATCTTGAGTCATAGTAGCTCCTTTGGAAGCTAAGAACATTCCCGAGAGTAGAGCACTCAATATCCCAAATGCACAAGTCTGAACAATTGGGGTGCAGAGCATTCTTTGGTCAAATAATTTAGGGAAATGCTTCTTTAATCCAGCTAAGGGAATTTCTAAATGGCTTTTAGAAATGGAATTTCTAAACGTCTTCTCAGACTCCTTAATACGCTAATGTGTCTGTGAATGTCCAAATCAGAGACACAAGTAGCACTTCCCAAACATACTGCCGCAGAGACCTTTCCTCTCTCCCCTGTGCCATCCCACAGGATTCGTGTTCGATGGAACACGATCTGAGACACACCCAGTGGATTACCTCTAAGAGGTCTCTATTGACTGAAGGTATAAATTCTGCTACTGCTGCTATTTGGCTGTGGAAAGCACCCCTCTGAGACCCTGTCCTAGCAAGCCATTTCAACCTGTCCCCAAGTAAAGAGCTGCATGCTCCCAAATCACTTTTTCTCAGTCCTATTTCTTTAGAACCACCACTCTCAGAGGAGAATGATTTGATTACCTAATTGAATGGCCGTGTGGTTAATCCTTTTCAAGGACCATTTGCCATTTCAAAGCTTGTTAAATGAAAATGAATCTCTAATTGGTACAATGTGTGGGGAAACGTTTTTTGTGTATAGATAGCTCCCTAATACCTCTTATCCCTCCATCCATATTATCACCAACTCCCTGCTTGGGGGTGGGGAGGAAAGGAGAGAAAGACACTCTTCTCCCACACACATATCCCCTACACACACACACACACACACGCGCGCGCGCGCGCGCGACGCACGCACAGAGGAAGATCCTTGTCAGTTCCTAAAGGAGAGTATCATTTACAAGTGAACTCAAGCCCAAAAGAAAGAGACTTTCCTGCTTCCCACAAGGTATCAATGAAAAAATAGATAACTCAAATTCTTGCTTTCAAGCCTCTCTGCTTCTTCTACTAGATATGAACAATAATGATGAAAAATTATTCCCATTATATCAAAATGCTACGTTTGCTCCCAGTGTAAGTCATCTGTTGGTTTAGAGATCCTAGGAATGTCACAAGTCCACATACGGCTTCTAAGAACCAAGATTTCACATCTGCATAGTTAACATATGCAGTGTGATGGGTCACGGAAAATTTCATGCTGATCTTGGACAAGTCCCGCCTGCTTCTCAGTGAGAAAACAGCAGAGCCAGGTTTAAACATCACCTGTTTCCTTTCAGAATCATTCCCGTAGAAGCATATCCATAGCACTTCCTCCCAGTCTGAAGGCTTTCCCTCCCACATCCCATCCTACTGGGGTCCCTACTCTCGGCCATCTGGAAAGAGTAATCTCAGTTAAGATGTTAAAACGGAACACTTTCTGTCTCAGACTGTCCATAAGCTAGGACAAAATAGTCTGTGGCAATAGTCCCTTCTTTAAAGGAAGCTGCA
>NW_011888843.1:3414003-3459621 GCF_000151845.1 Pteropus vampyrus | reverse complement strand
CAGCATTTCCTCCCCCAAAGTCAATCTGAGTCCATGTTACTCCCTCATCAAATGGTGGGGAACACCGGCCTGAGCAAAACAGTCAACAGGCTCTGATCGCGCTGGTCCTGAGGCTGGGAGCATGAATTCCAGAAGGAATTTGCTGCGTTGATTCTTATCTAATAATAGAAATAGTGACTAAAGCAAAAAGTTGATGCTAATGCTAGATTCTTAAAAAAAAACAACCACCACCACCACCCTTGGTAGCAGTTTCCCAGACTTTTCCTTTAATCCCTATTTACATTTGGTTTCCTTTCTGCCTAAAAATATCTTCCACGTATTCAATAACAGAACAAACTCAGCCCTACGATGTTCAAAATAAAGTGTGTTAAAAGTCATCCCTAAATGTTATTCCGTATTATATCCACGGCTGTATAAGTAATGACATGGGAAATAGTCACGCATATGAAAAACATAAGATTAACAGTACATACAAATCATAAGAAATGTATACACAGATATATATACATAAAAAAGGAAGGATAGGCCCTAAAACAATAATACTTCCTCTGTCTGAAGCAGTTACGGTTGAATTATTTTCATACCTTAATCGTTTTCCATATTTTCCAAGTTTTGCTCTTGTGATCTGATTCTGTAATGACTAAACAGTCTGCAAGGCTTGCTCCTACCAACTAGGTTGGCAGAAAACCCCCACGTGCTCATCTCCACTTTAAAAAATCTGGCCACTTTGCATAATTGCGTCCAAAGTCAGAGAAGTAAATGCATGCCTTGTATTACAAACCTGTCCTTGCAACTAGGAACGGTGACCTCCAACTTATTCACATACGCAGTTTTCAACTGGCACTTGTGACGAAGGTCGGAATTGTCGCCATGTTCAACTATTTAGTACACATTTTAATTGTTTTCCGTGGAATAAATTAAATATAAATTTGGTTCTGAATAAATAAGAAAATAAGGCTTTTGACCCTGAAGTTTTAAATGAATAAAAATTACTTTAAAAGTGTTCTCATAGTGTGTGTGAAAGAAAAAGGGAGAGAAAGAGAGAAAATGAGGCTGACTGAATTCGGGATCATACAAAGTCATTCCCAAAGGCTGAAACACGTTTTGACCTTTGCATACACTGTCCTCTCCAGACTATCCCAGAGAGCTACTACCTAAGAGCAAATATGAGCAAATCTCTACAGAAAATGAACTACATGACAAAGAACAGAGCACAGGCAGATGAAGGTAAACAAAAGGAACACACAAGGAAAAGCCCAGGCCGATCTATGTCCCCATACGACATAAGGAGCCCTGGGCCCTGACTGAGAACAGCTCACTGGGCGAATGGACAAGTGAGAAGCCTGCTCAGCACTTGGGAAGCAGCTGGTGCCACTCCTGTCACCCTCGCCCCTCACATGATTCCCATGTCCCTCGATCCAGTGATGGAGAGGAGTTTTGAGAGGTACATGGAAAGGGGCTAGGGCAGGCTATGTCTACTTGTTCTGGTACCAGTTTGAGAGGGGGTGTGGCCGTGGTTACCCAACTGGGGAGCCACCTCCCGTAGCCCTCTCTTCCCGGTTTAGGGCCATACAGGTGATGTGAAATACGGCAGAATCCATGACACTACTTTTCAGAGAAAGGCTTCTGCCTCCAGAATCAAAATAATTCCCAGAAAGTTATCTAAGAGGACCTGTCTTTAGAAAAACCAGACAGACGCACAGCAGTAGAGGCTAGAGTTTCTGGGATCGCCTCTGCCTGGAGACACATTTAGTGAGATGAGGAGGGACCAGGCCCAGCCACACACAGAACAGAGGCCAAGCTCTCTACTCAGTCAAAACACAGGCTCCAAGACCCCCACGGAGCACCCTGCTCCTCCCCAGGCTCCTCCGAGTGGACACCCCTCAGCTTGTATCATTCCTTGGGAAACCTCCCGACCGGATTCAGAAGCCTCTGACATGTGACAAGGTGCCTGATCCTTTTAGTGTAAGGGATAATCATGTCCGAAAACTTCAGCACCAGGTTACGCTAAGTGCAATTTCCCCTGAAGTTATTATCCCAGCTGGAATTTGAATGTTCAAGCATTTCTGATACTCTGGGAAGGCTCCCCAAACATTCTAAAACCACACTTTGCCCTCCAACTAATTCTCCGCTTGGATGTTACAGCCGCTCCTCTGGCTGCTGAGCATCTTTGTTTATTACGAGTACCTCCATCGTCACTGCCTTGCAGGTCCCACCTGAAAACATACTCCCACCACCCCCGCCCCCGCCCACACTGCACCTGGGAAAGTGACTGTGATGTCGGAAATAGGGTTAGTGCCCTGTGGTCAGGAAGCAGCAGGAATGGATGAATTATAAGGAAACCAAGATTCTCTTCCTGTGACGGGAGCAGCCACAGAACCTCAAGAAAGAAAAAGACTCGCATAGCTAGAGAAAGTACAATACTAGAAAGTCAGTGCGATTTTTCTGAGAGTTTACTAAGAATTGCAACAGCCTGGATGGACCTAGACGGGATTATGCTAAAAGAAATAAGTCAGACAAAGACAAATACTATATAGTTTCACTTATATGTAGAATCTAAAAAAATGAAACAGTGAATAAACAAAACAAAAAGTGACTCATAGATACAGGAAACAAACTGGTGGTTGCCAGAGGGGAGGAGTTGGGGGCACAAAATAGCTGAAGGGGATTAAAAGGTACAGACTTCCAATTATAAAGTAAGTCATGAGATGTAATGTACAGTCTGGGAAATACAGTCGTTAATACTGTAATAACTTTGCATGGTGACGAATGGTACCTAGACTTATCATAGGGTTCATTTTGTAATGCATATGAATATCAAATCACCTGAAACCACTGGGATACTGGATGTCAACTATAGGTCAATTTAAAAAAGAATGGGCTGTTGACTCCATCACCAGCTAATGAATCTGGATATTGAGTGAAATTTCTTAACATCACCCAAAATGGGGATGACTTCTTACCCTATTCCATTTTGCCAAAGGCATGAAGAGAAGCAGGCAATCCCAGGCTACAGAAAGACAAGGGAGGAAATGTTTGGGCTGCTTAGATCACTCTTCTTTGGACAATGAAGCAAATCGAGGGAGAGATGCTGCCAGCACTGAGATTTGCTGCAGGTATAATACTGCCTTGCTAGAAAACACAATCAAGTGTTTCCACGTGAAAACCTGCCACAACCTTTTCAAGACAGGCTTTGCCAAAAGTGCATGCTAAATGCTGGTTCTTTCCTTCAGACTAAGTTTAGGTTGACAAGTGAACTGGCTGACACTCCTTCATAGAACTAAATTGAGATTTCTCTGTTCATTTTTCTCTGAGAATCAAAGAATGTGTTAGTTATGGCTCGGCATACCTTACCCAGGATCTTTTCTGAGATGGAGAGTGATTGATGGAGACTGGATTCACCTTCTGCAGCTCTAAGTACTGCATTTTTCTTGGCAAGACCCTCAGGGGAAAAGGGGGTGGGGGTAGGAAGTGCATAATTTACAGAGCATTGCTAGTGACATCACCGCGTGTCTTCAGACTCAAGACCAAGGCATAGGACCTCCCCTTGTAGTTCATGTAAATTTCAGCTCTGGGGAAACAAAGTGAAAAGCCGGTGCTATCATTTTACATAACGTGCTTTTCTTAGGAGTCAGCCTTGGAATCAAAGAAAACTCAGCCCTCTTCCATCACTGATGGGTTTGAAAAAGTCACGAGGGCCTCAAATGAATTTCTGTCAACAGATGTTGCCAATCAGCAGTGATGGGTCTCTCTGTCATGTAGGCAGGGGTCTGGCCTGACTCTGAAGGATAACGATAGAGTTCCGTAGGCCCTTTCTTCATCCTTTGTTTCTATGATCGGCAAAGGTAACACAAAACAGACTCCCTTTCGACTTTTAAAATGTGAACTCTATAGCCCAGAATAAAATGCTATCATCCCCTAATAAAGCTTGAGCCTATGAAAATAACATTTTGTGACAATAGGTGAAAGAGGAGGAGGACAGAGAGGAGCTGCCACTACCGTCCCACTTCGACTCCGAACCAAGCGAGAAAGACATTTCTCCAGGTGCAGAAGCGAATCTTGGTTCCGGCACAGTTTGCTGCTGGCCCCAACGTAAAGGTGCTTTTATATCCGGCTCTTAAAAGGAAGCAGCGTCAAACTGTTCTATTTCACTTCCCAGCCACTCTCTCACCATATTTCAAAAAGTAATCATTAAATTTGCGGCATAAGCCTGGAAAAACATTCCCACTAGCATCTTACCCTTTCCTCCAGCTCTCTCAAGGAATGACACTGCTCTTGTCCCTAATCCCACAGAGCTGGCAAACATCCCTTCTGTCCCCAGGGGCCTGGTGAGAACCAAACTAGCCTTCCGTAGACACTCTGAGCACCGCTGAGGGTCACTATTTCAAGGAAGGCATGAGATATCAAAACTTTTCACATCCAATCAAGGGAAAACGTAACCTGGTCCCTTTTTTTTTTTTTTTTAAGTCTACCTGCTTAATAAAACCAATATGTTTGAGGGCTCATCACTCTCTACATAGAAAACCATTAACAAATCACATAGTTTAAAAGGCTTCTATTTGGAGTGGTTACACTATGCTAAACACAGTTCTATGTGCTTTTCACTCATTTCACCACAATCCTATGAGATTAGTACCATTAGTTCCATCTTAGAGATAAGGAATCTATAGCTCAAACAAGTTCTGAAAATTGCCCAAGGTCATCCGATAAGCTCCAAATCCATTTTCAATGTCAGTGCTGCCCTACGCTCCCCGCAGAGTAAGAGGTCCCATGCGGACGGTGGAGAGTGAAAACATTCAGAAGTAGGCACAGTACTGCTTTTCCCTAGGCTAACCTATTACAATTCGAAACCAAATATAACTGTAAATATCAGTTAGTATCCAATTGAATGTTGATCCCTCTGATGAGAAAACAGGAAATCACATTAGCAGTAGATTATTTGATGGCCATGTTATTTACAAAATTTAAATAGTTACAATAGGCTTACCTTAAGCAAAAATGCCAGCTCAATAAGGAACATTCACACACAAAACCGCTGATTCTAGAGGTTATATATGTGGCCGGAAGACTTGGCATTGCTAAAATAGCACGTTAAAGAAGGAAAGCAACATCATTCCACGGTTTAAAACGAGGCTGGGAAAAGTGGTTAGCATCATAATTCCTGACAGAACAGTTAAAAACACATTTCATTCTGTTTGATAGCTGAGTACTGATCGCATAAACAGTGAAAAAGAAAAACACTGCGCACAGCTAGCACTAGCAGGATTTTTCTTCTGAGCATAAATCATCTTTCTGTGGCCAATCTGATATAGTCACACATGGTAGAAATGAAGAAGGAAGAGAACATTCACGTGAAAATGCTCACGTTTCCTTCCGTTCGGGCACGTATGGATGTACAGCAACGTGGTACCCGTGGAAGAGAACTGGAACCAGGTCCAAGAGGCCCGAGTGGACCCTGATGACCATTCCCGGGACACGTGACCACAGGCAGTCCCCTCAGCCTCCTAGAGTCTCGACATTGTCATCGGAATAAAGAGAGAGCTTGACCATGAAGGGCTGGTCTCTTCTGGTTCTAAAATTCCGTTTCAGACTTGTAGATAACGTTAGTTTGTTGGCTGTGATATCGGTGGACTCCATTCGACAGAAATCCAAGGACAAAGTCTGCAACTGCAGCGAGCACAAGAGCCAGTCCCCAGGTGTAGCTTCACAGGACCTGTCACCCACTGGAAGCAAGAGAGAAATCAGGGAGATGGCGCTGAACCACTGAGCAGAGAGAAGGCGAGTGCCATGAGCGACAGGAGACAAGTTTCAATAAAGGATCAGAAGGCAAATCCTTTGGCTTTATGGGCCACAGTCTCTGTTGCAACTACTCAATTCTGCTGTAGCAGGAAAGCAACCATAGACAACATGTAAAGAAATGGGTGTGGTTATGTTCCAATAAAACTTTATTTATAAAAATAGGCAGCAGCCAGAGCTACTCGCCAACCCCTGAGGACAGAGGATGATTCTGCTGAGTCAAAACATCCCACAAAAGGCTAGTAGGGATGCAGAGCACCCATGGGCCAGAGTTGTTGGCTAAAGCCCATCTCCACATGAGGTCACTGTACCCAGCCTCCCAAGGACTGTCACTTAGCCATCGGACATTAAAGCCCCATCTGAACATGCCCCAAATAAATGCAACATCACTCAGAAAGCAAAGAAGAACACCATGTTTACTTTTTTTGAAGCCTGATAGCAAGTCTGGATGTTTTCAAACCTGTGAACAATCTGGTCTAATGATTTATTCCAAATGTTGACTCTACTTTAAATGTGGTCCGTGGATTACACAACATAGGGGGTGGGAGGGGTAGAAGAAAAGGCAGGAAAGATGAGATACCTTAAATATCAGTTGTAGCTGGCTATCTTTTTAAAAGACCGAGGACCATTCTCAAAGACGTGAACTTGCACACTGATTTTACAATTAGATTTTCGATGAGGTCCATTTCAAGTGAATGAGAGAAGAGTTTCAGTAGGCTAGGGTTAGGATTTTGGAGGACACAATAGATGACTGGAATTGTCTCATACTTAATGACAAAAGAAAGTCAATTATATATTTTGCACTATTTTTAAACAGTAGAGAAGGATTTTTAAGACCCTACAAAGCGATCGTGATTTTGGTTCATTTCACTGTACAGCATTTGAAGGATTATGTTAAGTTCTATTAAATCTTAGCAGAATAACTAACTACTTAGAAACTAGATTATTTTCTTTGGTATTTGGTAATTACTACTTTTCACTAGATGGAAGGAGGTTATTTTATCTTCCAGAGAGCCCCTGCTTTAAATTGGTCTTAAAGGGAGAATTTAAGGACGCCACTGAGGACATGAATTCTGGGTCAATTAGTTTTAGTTCTTGATGGTCAGGAATGGCAGCTGGGCCTAATTATTTGCACGTGCAGCCAGTGGGCAATTACCCAGCTAACCAATATATTTTAAGAGATCAGATGGATTGTAAACACAAGGCTTATTATTTTGTCTAAAGAACAAAGTTCCTTATATACCAAATGCTAATTTCACAGGCTCCCTTTACTAGGGAAAACTGCAGGCTCAGGATTACTTTATACTAATGTGACCATAAGTTTTGGTTATAGTGTAGAGAGGACCCAAAGCATACATCTCAGGGTGCTTAGCACCCAGAGGCCACCATTGTAATCTGTCATTAGCTAAGCCCAGAGATTCTGAAAGGAAAAAAACAAAACAAAACAAAAAAAAAACCGAGTACAACTGGGAAGATAAATCTAGGGTCTCGAACAATTTACTAGCTTCACAGATCCTTCCCTGGGGCGGGCAATGGAAGGGACAGGCCCGGGCCCCCAAATGTCTCTACCCCTTGTCTTGCATGACCTAAAATTCTAGCTTAGGCCTTCTATTTTCTTGGTCTCGTTATCTCAAGCAGTCCTGTATAAAAATGAAATTATTTTCAAAAGAAAAAATCAATCGTTTTGGAAAAGGAATTACTCTCAAAAGCCACCAATCGCATCCCTATGTTACAACACCAAGTGCTTCAGATTTAGCCCAGCTACCCAGCCAAGCACCCAAGAGAACAGGACCCGAGACAGGTTTGAATGTGAATGAAGGGGTAGGTGTTATGGCTTCAAGGTACACCTAGGACTGAGAGGTATTTCCTCGGAGGTGGGGAGGGCAGGGTGCAGACCAGCCAGGGAACACCAAGGTTGGTGAACTGAGAAGCACTGAAAGGAAGAAAGGAGAGAGAGAATGCAGACCTCAAAGGCAACACCATCTCCTGCATTTCCATCCTACCTGACAGGCCAGTCTGCACGTACCAGGTGCAACCAACCCTCGGAATCCTGGCGTGCTTTCAACAGAGAGGACTGCTTTCATTGATTCTTTGGGTTCTTTGGGTATTCAGATGGTTGACACCAATATTGAGGCTTAACATAAATTATTTTTTAAAAGAAAAAGGTTCACGAAATAAGAAATAATAACGCATGAAAGGCCCTATACGACTTGGTTGTAAGGAGGCCACATTACAGCTACTGGAGGCAACACATCAGAGAGTCTAAGAGCGTCGGCTGCGAAGGCAGATGGCCCGATGTGGAAACTACTCTGACACACAGAAGCCACGTGACTTCAGGTGTCACCGTTTACTCATCCGTAAAACATGGATAGCAATATTACTGACCTCGTATGGCTACTGTGAGGATTCAGTGAGTTAAGACACATAGAGAATGCACAACGGTCCCTGGCACAGAACATTACCTACAGCATCTACCCTTCATGTGAGTCACCACATTCCATGATCTGAGATGTGATGCTCAGGCCTGAAAGGCTCAACCAACTGATATTCCCGTCATCACCATATCGGCGCCTGGATCCCCATAGAGAATGATCTTTAAAAACCTAAGTTAAAGACACTGTCCCCATGTTCTGCCTCTATAAGCAAGAAATGAAAACCCAACACAATCTGATTTTCAAAGATGTGAAGTAATCCAAAAACTCCTCCCAAAATGCTCAGAAAATTAGATTCATGGAAATATTCAGCTGGAACTATTTCCTCACTGGAATAACTTCATAATTCCATGGCCAACCAGATTTACAAATGCCCTTTTTTTTTCCCCTCAGACATTTCAATACTGGCAGACTTTGGGACTCAGTGGAAATGTATAAATAAATACATCTTTGTAAATTATTTCCACCCATGACTACTTGATGATCATGGATTTTTTTGATGTGTATTTTTTCCTCCTTGACCAAAGCTATTTTCCCTGGAGATGTTCCAACACTATACCACTAACATATCCCCATTGTGGACTTCATCTGGAAAATTTTGCAACTTAAACAAACATCTCAGTCATCTAAAGGGTGTCTCTGTGGACCTGCAAACTGGAGACCAGAAACACACAGCAAATATTTTCGGTCTATCTCAAAAGGAGTTTGGTTGATTTCTGCAACTCAGCTTATTTGTTTATAATAACTTACTGAAGAAGTTAGGACACTTTATTCACATTCGTTGGTTTTGGGGTTAAGGACCTGGAGGGTCAAATGTACACAATTGCTGACTCAGAGGAGGGGCTCAATAAATATTTGTCAAACAAATGAAGCTTCGAGTACTGTACTCACTAGCTGTCTGCACTTCCATGCATGATGTTGAAATCCTTGGCGCTTTAATGTCCACAATTAAGGACACAGGGTGAGTACAGTCGATTCCCATTATTCACGGTAGTTATGTTCTTAAGTTCGCCACGCATACCAAATTAACTAACACTGACCATGACTCCTAGGGGGAAAACAGAGCTAGGCTTCTGAGAGCCTCTGGTCACATTTTAGCCAACTGATCAATACGTCACCTTGTTTTGTGTGTGTTTCTGCTTCAAGACCCCTTATTTAATAAATATGATTGATTCATTGCCATTGAACCAATAGCACTAACTCATGCCTGAACAAAGCTTATCTAACACATGTATTTTCTCTGAAAGACACACCACAGGCTTCTTGTGCTTAGCACATCAAACGGCACTTCAGCATCGTGCTTGGGGGCCATTTTAAACCGTGAAATCATTAACAAAAAACAAAAATGCCAAAACCTTGGCGCTAAAAGGACCACAAATAAGACACGTCTACAGTATGAAAACTGAAACAAGGCAGAGTCTTGCCCTGTGCATTTGTCTGAATGAACACCAAAGTCCTCTAAGGACTGATTTTGGGGCTGCAGATAAATGTTAATAAGTAGGTAAATTTGCAAATACATACTCCATAGATAATGAGGACCGACTGTGCTTTATTCATTCCCTAAAGACTGACTGAGCGTCTCCTCAATACCAGCCACTGAGGTAGGAAAGTGACCAGGACAGGTTCCTTCACCATTGTGCTAATAGTTGTGGCGTGGGGAATTAAACTAATAATCTCCCACATATATACCCACAAAATATAACTAAATGACGTAGAAGACACGGGGAGGTAGGAAAGGGGACCAAAATCTGACAGCAGGTTCAGGAGGAAGATGACAGTCGACAGTTAAGTCCAGGATCCAAGCACAGGCTGGAGTCAGCCAGGTGGAGCGGAGGGTGAGCTGGCAGGTAGAGTAAATGCAAGAGCCCTGAGGCAAGTTTGGGGATAATTAAATCAGGTCACATATATTAAAGGTACAGGCACACCTCGGAGATATTGCGGGTTTCATTCCAAACCACAATAAAGCAAGTATCACAATAAAGTGAGGAGTAATCATTGTGCTGGTGGAGGGGCTTGCCTTCGATTTGTTAAAAAAAAAGAAAAATGCAACATCTCTGAAGTGCAATATAACAAGGTATACTCGTATATGACAGCAGAACAAACCCTAGATAATGGCTCCAAGTTCAACGTGCTTACTTTTTAAAAAATGAATGACAAATTAAAGGTTGACTGAATATTTCCCATGAGCCAGGAACCAGGCATGGTGCTAGGGGTACAAAGAAGGACAGGATATTTTTCTCGGTGTCACAGAGCCCACCGTCACAGGGAAAGCCCCTTTGCGGGAAGTACAGGGCGCACGTGCTTTAGTGACAGCATGAAAAAGCGACGTCAAGTGCAGAGGAGGAAACCAGCATCTCTCTCTGGAGCGGTACTGGAAGGATGCACAGAGAAGGTGATAGCTGAGCTGAGTTTTAAGGATGACGATGGAATCTGCTGGAAGAGTGGGAAGGGCATTCCAAAGGAAGAAGCACTATCGAGTGAATGAATATATGTCCTGATTTGCCCGTGACAGTTCCCATGTTTGCCTATTACATTTGTGCATTTATTAATGAGCCTCTTTAATTCTCAAAAGTGTCCTGAATTGGGTGACAAAGTCTTCAGAGATGCAGGACAGTTCAGTGAGGCTGGGACTTGGGAAAGGGATGGTGGAAGCTGTGGATTAGTGACAGCGGATGGCCAAGCTCAGAGGACATCCGTGCGCAGCCAAGACAAGCGGACCTGGACGCGTCCAACTTGGCTGACTTAGAAACAGGACAGTCGGCGATGGGGGAGAGAGTCAGGGGGAGGACAGTTCAGAAGCTGCCACCAGAGGACATTATTTAGGGCAAGAGATGAGCTGAATGGCAATGGGAATGGACAGAAAAGGTCTGATTCCTGAAGATTCTCATGAGGCAGATGGGACAGGCCTTGGTACCAATTGAATAACCCTGGAGAATTTCTGAAAGGCGGGGAAGAAATAAAAAGTAACACCCATGATTCCAGTTTAGGAGACTGGGAAGCTAGTGAAGCCACCTACCAAGATCCAGAACATGGGGGCGGGGGGGTGAGGGGGGTACGTGGCCAGAGAAGTGACTTCTGCTTTGGACAAAATGTGGAGCCTCTAGGCCTCCAGAGAGATGATGCGGTGGGCAACTGGAGCTCTGGAGAAAGGAAAAAAAACAGTCCATATACATTTGACAGTTGAGGATAAAGGAAAATGCAAGAAATGAGGTCATTCTAGGTGATGGAGGGGCAGAGAGGGATGAGAAGAGACCCCTTGTAAGAACCCTGAGCATTAACCCACCCCCTGGTAAGACACGCCCAATAAACAAAGAGCATTAAATGGAAAAACGGCGTACTCTGCAAACACAGCTTCAGCGTAAACCCTCCGGGCAGCTCCACTCCCGGCCTTTAAACAAGGCTGCCATAATTAAGCACTCACTCCTCTTCAAGAACTACTGGCCTTCTAGTGATCTGAAAAAAAAAACCAAAAAACCAAACACCAACATTTAAGGGGGGAGCTGAGGTGTGAGCAGAGTGAGACTGATAAGAAGCGAGAGGGGCAGGGTCTGCATTCTTAAACACCCTCCATCTGGCTTCCTCCCTTCGGGATTGCATTGAGGTGGGTAAGTCCAGTGTCGAAAGTCAGGCTTGACTGCAAATCGGCTCTCACTGTAATGTGCCCTTCACGGTTTCTGCATGGGAGTAACCACACACAAAGGCCAAAGCCGTTATGTGCACATCAGCTAGCATTCTCCTCGTCTGTGACCACATGAAACTCCAGATGGCCCAGCCTGTGCCCCGTTCAATCAGGGTGCTCCCCCTGAGACAGAAGCTCACTCACAAAAACGCGGGCGAAGATCTCTGTTCACAAACCAATAACTGTATCTCATTAGCTATAGAGGATGTTCCCTCTCTCAGCACTTTAAGCCTGATTTGATTGGTTACGGTACAGAAAATGTGTTGACTTCTACTCAGTTTGTTAGTATTAAAGACCCCCAATGCTTAATAGCAACTAAAATGCCAGACTAGATGGCTGATAATCGTAGGAAAGAACCCACCAGATTTTTTTTATCCCATTCCAAGTAAGTGTTGGATAATCATTGTTAAGCTTACTAGATGAAGCTAATGTGAAAATGTGGGGTCTGCCACATCATTTTAACCACCAATTTATCCAGATAGGCTTCTATTTTATACAGCCAATGGCAAACACCTCAATCTCATGGAAATACTTGGTTATCACTTCACTATGCGTAGACAATAGGAAAATATTTGATTTTCTCCCGAAGGCAAAATAAAAGCTAACGTCTAGATGTGAAGAAGCATTACAGGCAAGAGCCACGATGTTCCTAGGTCTCATTTATATGAGCTCATTTATATGCTCCAGGCCAAGCTCTCCCTGGTGAAGCTTTCTCACTGGAAAGTGTATCACTCAGCAGGACTCAGAGCAAATAGGCCTACTGAACATCTATTTGCTTTGTGGCTGTCACTGTCAGCTTTAGGGACGTGGCTTCAACTGAGCAGGAACACTGTAGGGGCTGGAGTAAATTCGTCAAGTTCACCAACATGTGAAGGATTCATAATGTGCAAAACACTGCAGTGAACACGCTGCGGACGATGCCAGGGGACAGAGGAGCGAATGAAGCAGACTGTGCTCAGCGGGTTTAGTGTCTTTTTAGAGAGAAAAAGCACCGGCATTTTAATGGCATGCTATGAAAATTTCCTGTTTTTGTGAAAGCTGGGAGCAAGTGACATTCTGCGTGAGGTGATATGAGCCAGCAACTGTGACAGCTCAATACGAAAAGTATGCAGGGCCTGTGGAAACTGCCACAGCACACACATGGCAAGGGTTACTACGATCATAAAAGTTACAACAGTGGCAGAGGTTCGCGTGCGCAAAGGCTTAGGCAGGAGGAAGAGCCACGATGTTCTTACGAGCTTGCCCCCAGACAACATGACGAGCCTGGGTACCACTTTGGCTTCTCTCAATCTCTCCACAAACTTCTGGACGGATGTGGGAGTCAGTGTGGTACAGTGAAAAGTACCTGAGCCATCACACGACCAACCTTGTGGGGTCACTGTGTGAAATGCATCCATACTGTGTGTAGCACAGGCCACGCACTTAACACATGGGAGCTGTGATCCCTGCCGCTACGTGTTATATGGCAGCTTGAATATCTTGTCGGTTGCTACAAAGTCAAATAACTGACTGAAGTAAGACAGGCACTTATTTCTCTCGCTCCTACGACGTGCATAAGCACAGGCTGATGTGACGGATGCTGCTTCTTGCCTTTCCGTCCTCAACATGTACTTCTATTTCGGCTCCCACACCATGTCTGTGGTGCAGGCCATAGGAAAGTAGAACAGGGAAAGCGGAAGGAATGCTCCTTTTCACGTTAAGGGCAAGAGCCAGAAGTACTGGGTTTTTTCCCCCATAATTACAGTCTAGGTGGTCCCCGACTTATAATGGTTCGACTTACGGTATTTCGACTTTGCAATGGTACAAAAGCACTATGCATACATGAGGTACATGAGATATTTAACACTTTATTATAAAGTAGGCTTTGTGTTAGATCACTTTTGCCCAACTGTAGGCTAAGGTAGGTGTTCTGAGCACACTTAAAGTCGGCACGAGGCTAACCCATGATGTTTAGGAGCGTTAAATGCATTTTTGACTTAACGATACTTTCTACTTATGACAGATTCTTGGGACATAACCTTATCATAAGTTGAGAAGCATCTGTATTATTACTGTTAATTTTTTTTTTTTTATCCTACGACTAAAGAAATGGACATTTTCATAGGAATGATTTCTGTCTTAGTCCGTTCAGGCTGCTACAACATGATACCCTAGACTGGGCGGCTTAACCAACACATACTTACTTCTCACAGTTCTGAAGACTGAAAAGCTCAAGATCAAGGTACCGGCAGATTCAGTGCCTGCTTCCTGGTTCACAGATGACTGTCTCCTGCTGTGTCCTCACATGGCAGAAAGGGTGACATCTCTCTCTATCCCTCTGGCCTCTTCTAATGAGGTCTATTTGTGAGGTCTAGATCCACCCTCAGGATCTAATCACCTCTCAAAAGGCCTCACCTTAAAATACCATCACACTGAGGATTAGGCTTCAACATATGAATTTGGATGGGGCGAGGTGGGGGGGAGGCGTGGATTACAAACATTTCCATCAACATGTAAATGGTAATATAGATATATATTTCAATCAATATTAAAAGGATTCTTTCCTCTTCAAGGTGGGGAAAGAAATGAGAAAGTGAACTATCGACACATGTCTGAGATGAGAAAGCATGGGCTTAGGATGGGAAAATCCTAAGGGAAGATTGTGAGGCTGGAGATGTTACCAGCCTCCTTCGTAATTAAGACCTGCTGCACAGTGATGCATGTGTGTGCACTATAATGGGATGGCTCATGCTCTATACTGCTCTCATACATGGTCTACGCCTTATACAACTCCAACTGTGAAACCACCTTCATAGGGCCACTGCTTCAAAGTAGATCTGCCTGTCTCCTCGTTAGCAAAACGTTCTGCTACCTACCAGACACGCCATCATCCCACAGCGGTCTTTCCCAGCCACGTGCCAGCCGATCGTTCCGTTATCCCACACACCTCAGAAACTCTTCAAAAGAACATCTAAACCCAAGACTGACATTCGAAGCTATGCCACAAGTGAGCCCCAGGCAGAGCTCCGAGGACAGGACAGCAGATGGATGACACGAGGGGAGAATGTGCGCTTAAGTATCGCTGAGGCTGGGGGAGGTAAGGAGTAGGTGCCGACGGGTACTGAACACTAGGAAAGCAGTTCGAGCACCCAGCAATAAGAAATGCCTGGTGGGAGGGAAGGGTCCTTGAGGAGGGAAGTGACGGAATGTAGGTTTCGTGAATAGCATTTCCAAAGACCAGCAGCTGTGGGAGGAACGGTGTGGAGTAAGGGGAGATAAGGCTGGGAAGGCGATCTCTTTGAACACGGTGTTAAGTGAGGGATGAGGTGATACCGGCCTGAACGTGAGCGGTGAAGGGAAGAGGAAGAGGCCTGTCCAGAGGCTGCTGTGACGGGCTGCGTTAGATAACGGATGGAGGGTTGGCAAGAGAGGGATCAATACTCGGTCCAAAGGAGCAGGTTTGATGAGACAGGAACACGCTGGCCGCATTGGCAATAACGAGAAGGCTGGCAGGATGCTGGTGTGGAGATAACGGATCATGAGTCCAAGCAAAAGAGTGAAATGTGAACATTCGCAAGGACAGGAGGGGAAAATAACAATGCCATTAGCGGTGCACGAGGGGCCTGTCTTCATTCACGGAGAATGATAAGTGCATCCGTGCAGGCATAATCAGACGAGAACTTAGGGCCAACGGCTCTACACTGCTCTTATGTACAGAAATTAGAAGGGAATGTAAGATGTAGCAAAGAAGCGGTTGGAGTGGCTGTGTAGAGGATCAAGGAAGCCACGTGACATAAGAAAAAAAGATGTCAAGTGAAGAAGACTTATGGTCTGTGGGGTGGTGTCTGTCAGTGAAGCTTGTCTGCAATCATGGCCTCCAATCCTCCCATTCCGCTGCACAGGTCATCTTTCTCAAATCTGGGCCGGCCCTGTCTCTTGTTTCGATCAATAGTATACAGGGAAAGTGATCTGTGCTAGTTCCGGGCTTGGCCTCGGTAATTTAGGCTTTCAGAGCTTCCACCTCTGACTACTTCCTTCTCTGTGCTCTTGGAATGCTCATACTGCCAGGAAGGAAGCCCTGTCTAGACTACTGAATGAAGAGGGAGCAGGTAGAGAAAGGTCACTTGGAGGGCACCAGAGGCACTCCAGCTGGCAGCCAGCACCAACGCCCCACACATGAACAAGGCCATGTTGGTTCCTCCAGCTCTGAGTTCCCCAGCCAACACATGGAGCAGAGCCAAACCACCTCTGCTGAGGCCTGTCCAAATTGCAAACCCACAGAACTGTGGGCAAGAAAATCGTTTCAGACCACTAAGATTTGGGGGTGGTTTGTTATGCTGCAACAGATGACTGATAGCGACATTCTGTAAGAAATCAATAAAGAATCAACTATCGATATTGGGAACGCCACTTCCCCCCGGCTCCACCACTTAACAAGCTCTGCGACTGTGAGGAAGATGCTTGCCGAGCCTAAGGCTTAAGTACCTCACCTGTAAAATGAGGAAGACGAGCAGCTTGTTACGCATTGGCTTGCCAAAAGCATTCAAGAAAATCACATATATTGCTCAACAGAGTAAACATGTTAAGTGTCACTTATTACTTACTATTACTATCATTAAAAGCAGATCAGTAAGAATATTTCTTAACATCACCAAAATTAATGTTAAGTGTGTATTTGGCACTGTCCAGAAAAATTTAACAAATGCAATCTCTTCTGCTGTTACGCATTATTTGCATTTCTAAGAAATCTTGTGTAATCGACAATTGTGTTATAAAAATAACTGCTCCCATCGGGAAAAGGGGTTTAGGGCCTCAAAAGTTTCAGATTTATAATAAAAAGTCATTTTCTGCAGGAATCTAATAAATAATAATAGCATGTAGCTGTGAAACCTAAACATCCCTGAGAAAATCTAGCATTTAATCATATGCAGGTTTTACTCAAAAGGCCTTTTTTTATCTCTACCAAGACTATTATTTTTACTTTCTTATACACATTCCTATCTTCATTACCTATGGCTTTTCATAAAGCACGAAATGAAAATGAGGATAATAAAACCCCCCAAATTAAAATAAATCACAGCTTGAACCTAAGAATGCTGAAGAACTCAAAGCCGGTCAGCCAGCTGCCCAAATCAAGTGTCACCAACAACTTTTTCCATGAGCAATTCTAGCTCCCAGTAAAGAAAGCTTCATCAGCAACAGTGACAGCTTGTGATGGAAACAGCATTATCTAACCTGTTGCATTACACTCAGTTTGTGGTGTTAAAACTGATCCTATAGGAAAAAAAAAATTTTTATTGTATACTACCCCGGATGCTAAATAAAATCTGTTAGTTCTGCTTATCTGCTATAATGATTGGTAAGTTCAATGACTGATTTCATGTTGAGCTGTGTATAGAGAAAACCAAGCAGTAATAAATAAAATCTACAGCCACTTCACCTGCCACCCACTGTGCGCGCGCACGCGCACGCGCACGCACACACACACGCACACGCACGTGATTACTGAACTACCATGAAGCCTTCTGTCCCCTTTGAACTGTTTTGCTGTGAGCAGCTTCATCTACGTGGACAGCTCCCACACTAAAAGATTTACTTTCCTCTTCCTGCAAAACTAAGGAAAATCACTTCCTCAGTCTCTTACATCTCTGTTCTCTTTAGGATCCCAGTGAGTGAACATATGTCAGCATTACTGATTTAAAGGAAAGCCCCACAGTATTCAGGGGTTGGCCCATCCAGAGTGGAGACTTATCAAACATGAAGAGCAAGAATGCTCAGACGTTATCAAGCTGGGAGACGAGCACTGCCGAAGCGAGAAGATGCTGCTGGCAGAGGCGGACGCCAGAGGCAAGGAGGGGAAAGCAGAGCAGGCCCTCTAAGATGTTTGAAGGAGCAAATAAGCAACGGTGCACTGGCAAATAAAAGCCAGCAGTCTTTGGTGGGGACAAAGAAGGAAATTCTCAAATAACAAAAACCGAAATGTGTACCCTTCCTGCCCCCGTCCACATAGGTAATCTCCTGAAGCAGGCAGCGGCAGAGACAACTGTCATACGGCACACAGAGCCTGGACAATGTCCCACGGGCCCCATAGATGGGCCTTAGCCAAACTGCACTTGGTGGGACAGCAGCAGTCTATATCTGAAGGTCATTACGAGAACCATCCCTAGGAAATTTACCATGTCCATCAAAAAGATAATCTTTATCACATTAGGTATTGTTGACCCTTCCATGAAATTTCTCTTTGGTCTGTAGAACAGTTGTAGTTCTCCTGGGCATGGTTCAAGTTTTACCCCATGGACTCGCGTGACACTTTTTTCTCCCTGATTTCTAGAAAGCTCAGAGCCTAATGGCCCACCCATAGCAAGACAGTGTGTCTTCTTGGCATACATTCTTCTCTCGACCCTGGCTTCCTCTCTTAAGTCTCTAGTTCTGGTTGTTGTTTTTTTTTTTTAAACTATCTTTTCATATTTTATGTATTGTAAACTGCCATATAGAGCTGGAATAGATCCAAGTATAAATTTAAATCCACAAATAATAAACATGGCTCTGTTTCAGCAGATGGTCTGACCACACAGTAACCAAACGTGTACTCTGCACAGAAAATGGACCCAGCACTATGCTAGGCACAGGAGATACACAGGTAAGACAGGCCTGGCTCCTGCCCTGACATCTAATCAAGAAAAGACACAAAATAAGTTTTAGGTACTGTAATAAAATAAGGACCTAAAATAACCATAAGGACAAGGGAATATACTTGTGGTAGGGAGACATGGGACATCTCACTGAAGAAGTGACAATGTAAATTCGGAACTGGGAAGTGGGATTAGGTTTTGTTTTTTGAGGGAGTGAAGACCTGTTATCCAGGCAGAAGGGACAGAATGGGCAATAGCTTGAGACAAGTAAGTCTCAAAATGAGGAAACTGAGCTAAACCGGGGAAGGATATGTACAGTGTAGGGGGACAGACAGGGGTCCAATCACTCAGGGCCTCACAGACTAGGGCGAGGAGTACAGATTTTGTTTCAAGGATGATGAGAAGCCACTGAAGGATTGTAACCCTGGGTCAGATGTAATCTGCTTTAAGGTCAGGATTTCACTTTCTGCTACATGGGAATAGATCTTAAGAGACAGGACAAGAAGCAATGAGAACTGTTGTACAAGTCCAGGCCGAAGGTGACAGTAGCCTGGACCAAGCCGGTGGCAGTGGAGAGAGTGAGCCCAAATTTGGATTTAGTTGAAGAAAGGTTAGATGTGGAAAGGATGTGAAATAGAATGATCCAGAATTGCTTCTGGATTTCTGTAGAGGGACACATTAGGTGTGACCACAAGTGAAGACAGCAGGGTTTGGGTTGGGAGGAGGGTAAAAATCATGCTCTCCATTTGAATGTGTTATCTTTGAAATGTCTTAAAAACATCCAAGTGGAGATCAAGTAGGCAAGTGGACATACGAATTTTTGAAGCTTAAAAAATATCCCTCCCAAGACCCTTTTTCAAGCAACTATTTGACTATACTCTTCACCAAAACAGTGGAGTAAATCAAGAGAGAGGAAAATATGGGGTCCAGGAAAGAGGAAACTGACTGCAGAGAGACACAAAGGTGTCCGCGGCTGGCAGTGGGAGACCCCGAGGCCACGGCAGGCTCAGGTGTCCGGGTCGGGGCAGGTGTCACGGTTCAGGGAGCACTGTCGTCAAGAAGGTTGAAATGACAGAACACCTAATACGTTCAAGTATCTTGAGAGGAACTTCATACAAATGATGATGACTCTGGGGTTGGCTTCATGATTCCATATATTTTTTAAATGCAAAATAAATTAAGGCAATTATGAACTGCAGAGAAGGCAACATACAAAGAAAGGAAAGGCCCTCGTAGCTTTCAGCAGGGCTCAGAGCCGTCACCAGCATTTCCGGTCATGAGGTAGACAAAAATGGGTCTACCCGACACGGTGACGATGCCAAGATGGGCAGAAAGTGTGATGGTGGCTGAAGACAGCTGAATGCTCTTCTCCTATAGAAGAGACTCAAAAGACAACGCCACAAGTTTTTAAAAACAAAGTTTGTAATATAAGTTGCTTAAAGCTATGGAAGTAAAAATAAAAAATAAAAAATAAACCTTAAAAATTGGAATGCAGTTGCTGTGATGGGGTAAGAGGAGCCGGGAGGGGTTCGAGGGGCTGCTGTCTGTCTTACCAGCGGTGAGTCGACTTTAAACTCTAATTTAGATAATACTTATGATGAAAGCGTAACTTGTTACCTAAAAACGCAGAGTAAATTATACCATTGATTTTACTTTAAGTACGTAAAATATTGAAAATGCACATGAAGAGGAGGCAACATCAGAATATTAAAAACAAAAAGACTACAATTATGGATAGTTTTCACTTCAGAATGTTTAAGTTGCTTTTTTTTTTTTTTTTTTTAGCAAAGGTAATGCATTGTCAGTGAATACAATTTTACTACCGAAAATAGTGAAAAGAAAGTCCTGTTCCTTTGGGTTTAAAAGGACCCTAGGCATAAAAATATTAGCTTCCCTTTTGAAACTACGTTTTCATCTAAGAAGACACACCATCCGTGGTATGTTATTATTTTGAGAGTCAAACACTCTCACAACGCTCTCAAAAACACTCAAAACTGCCTTTGAGGTGAAATAATCTTATTACGATTAGGATTTCCCAATCTGATTGTGAAACTTAAGCAAATAGCTACCCCTGGGCCACTGCCTTCGAGTCCTGCTCTGCCACAGCCAGTGCTATCGTGGGGCATTCTGGGAGTTCCACCCTAGACACTTGCTCAGAATTAAGCATACCTGTTAAAATGTAAGCTCGCTCACGAGTGGTAACACAAGTATCACTCATCCATAACTGAATTCAAGAGAAATAACTCCACAAAACAAACTTCCATTTTATTTAGGGGGAAAAAAAATTGTTTAAAAGTAACATTCATATTGGGGTTTATTTTTCGGGAGGATGATAAGGCCATTTTGGAAACGTCTCTACATTTCTTAGAAATGAATGCTGAAATATGTCCTGGTAAAATGACATCATGTCTGGGATTTGTATTAAAATACGTGAGCAAAGGAAAAAAAGGACAGATAAAAGCCAACGGTGCAAAATCTTGATAATTAACTGATGTTGGTGATGAGCAGACGAGAATGTCTTTTCTTCTATGACATATTTGAATTTTCATAATTAAAAAATATGTCGAGAGAAAATATGGTCAGTTTTTCTTCATCTTCAGAAAAGGGTGAATTTGTAGTTTTTTTCTTTGTGGGGATGCAATTAAAGTACATTGCAAAGCAAAGTCTACAGCGGAGATTCACTTTCATCCAATTACAGCCCCAAGCTAGTTAAAACTCTCTCAAAAGGAACTCTCTCAAAAGGAACTAAAATGCAGACAAGGAAGGCTAACATGCAGACAGAGAAAGTTAACAGAATCACATACACTTCAAACTAATGAGGAGCCTGTTGATAGAATGCAAAACTCAAGTGGGATACCATTTTGTTAAACTAAGACTGCCTAAACATGGAAAAGGATGTTTAAAAAAAAAAAAAGACCAACTGATAATATATGGATTAATGTAAGAGAAACCTCAGCTTTTTATGTGGGTAATTTGGTAGGGCAGGGGTGAGGGGGTGCGGGGGGCGAAGGCTGCTGTTTCCATTACGGAGCTGACTGCCTGCTTCTCCATTTCCCCTGGCATCTCCAAACAGCCAAATATGGAACCAAAACCAGGCAGCAAGATGGTGACTGTAATGGGGCTGCAGCAGGCTGACAAGCACATGAAGTCTTCACAAGGATCCTTAAATAAATCCAAAAGTACGCACACGTTGAAGCGTTAAGTTTGTAATAAATTTTTTTTTTTTGTAAATATAAGATACAAATATTAAGCCCCGTACGTTAGGATAAAAGATGTGAAAAAGTTTTATGAGAAAGCCTTCTCATCTGATGCCACCTTCCCTTCCACCTCATTTGCATGAGTCTTCCCAAATGAAACACTTTCTCCTTTCCAGAAAGGGAGCGGTCGCCATGAGAGTACAGCCCACCCTAAATGGGGAAACTGACACCTTCTCCTCCTCTCCCTGCTCTGTGGGAAGCACGTCTCTAAAGAGAGCAGCAGAGAAAAGCAAGTGAGCGGGGTGACAGGGGTCCCCTTAAACACTTCTGCAGAATGAAGTGATGGCTCCTGTGCTCACACAGCACGTGTCTGCAGCACGAAGAGGAGCTTGCTTTCAAAAGTTAGATACCTGGAAAGTAAGAAGACGTTCCTTTGCCTCTTTAATCGAGGGAAGAAAAATGACCAACGGCATTCAGGAGATGCAGTTGACAGCTCACAGAGGGCTCTCCTGTCTTTAAGGCGGATTACAGTATCCAAAAGTTCCCACAGTATGTTCTGTCAAGACCACTTCGCGTCAAGCACATTGGCTGGGCTGTCAACGAGATCCACTTCCGTTGGCTCTGCTCATAGCCCGATTGCCAGACTGAGAAAGGGCTCCATCAGAGAACCGGGGAGAGCCACGGGGTTCTAAGGACACGCAGCCACACGCGTAGGAGGGCAGTGGCAGTGCCGGACACGCCAAGGTCACGTCTCGCAGGTTCCAGACCAATGTGTCATGTGGTGACACTAGATTTTCCTCTTCTGATGCCTTCAGGTAAAATTCGATCTATTTGAAATCTGTAACTTAAATTTGAAACCTGAACCCACCCGAACATCAGGGAGGGAGCCCTTTGCATCTGCTGCCTGATAATGAGCCCTGAAGTGAAGAGATGAATTATGAGGCATTCATTCAATGAAATACCAGGCTATGAAAGAATACTGTACTGTAAAAATGAATTAGCGCCCTATGTAATAAGAGTCCCTTACTTGTTATGTGAGAAAAGCAACTGTAGAACAAACCCATTTACTCTGTAAGTAATAACTACAAGTATGTCTGTCAATGCGCATATAGAAAGATCAGGAAAAACACATTCTAGTCCCTTGGCAGGCAGGCATCATCCTGGAGGGCTGAGATTAGGCAGGATCCGCAGCTTCAAGTCATACCTTCTATGATGTAAAACATGCAAAGTGCCATAAAAGGGGTAAAACATGCAAAGTACCATAAAAGGGGTAAAGTTGAAAAACTAAAAGATTTCTTCTGTCTTGTGCCCTTTTCCCTGGGGGAATTGCAAAGCATGAATCCCCCTTTACATGTGTCTCTAAAAGAAAACAGGCATCCCTCCTCCTCATCATCATGGCTGTTTCCTTCGGGAACCGCACCCCTCGGCTATGGAGTCGTAAGACAGGAGGACACCCTCATCTGTTCAGGACACAGGGAGTTAAATGTGGCCCCAGCAGCACCCTGGGCTTCGCAAAATGAAAGTATCACATCAAAGGCGTGTGTAAGACCACACACCAACCTTGGGACAGTCCAACGGAGTCAAGCTGTGTATAAGGAGGGCACAGAGAACCAACCATCCTAAGGCGACACAAGTCCTGTATTTTAAAGGATGGCTGGGGAATTGTGTTTTAAGAAACAGTCAAGGAAGGACTCACTGAAGAAGCTGGAGTTGGAGGTATAACTTAAATAGATGGGTGGCTAAGAGCTGCTGGCGGGGGGAGGGGTGTCCATGCTGGAGCATCCCATGGGTGCACACACTCCCTCCCTCCGCCCACGGCCCTTATTGTCCAGAAATGGCTCCAGGCATGCCAAGACCTCAACCTTCTCTGACCCTAGGACAGCAGGGTGGCAGCTGGACTGCCAGAGCCTCCTGGGCCTGGCGTCTCCAGCCTTGAGCATCCTCTGTCATTGATCTCCATGTACCCATCGCAGATGACATTTTTCGTGTGTGCCATGATTGGAAAATGTGCTTCCCAAACACTGGAGTCTCTGGGAAAGGACTCGAAGAGATTCCGGGTGGCAGAGGTGCCAAGTAAGTTATCAGGATCCTTCCCTGCCTTCACTTAAGATTTTAAACATCCACCCTGCTATATCCTAATAGGGTGCCACAGTCATCATGCTGTCAAACTCTGAAAGCATATCGAAGACTCACAGAAGTCCCTTACAAACCACTTCACGTTCGCCAGCCTTTGATTCAAAGAAATCCGTCAGTAAGAGCCTCAGGAATGTACCCACCCATGAAATGCAATGTCTTCTCTTTCTTAATTTATAGTAATTTCTAGTTCTATGATTTAATCAGCATAATTGATGTTATGACACTCAAAAAATGCAATTATATGTATGTAAGTATGCCTTCCATGCAGACATATATTTGGGGACTGCCTGGTTTAAGGCCACGTTGTAAACACAGGGCTTGGATGAGAACTATAGAGTCAAACCACAGACGGCATTGTTTCATGGTGCATAGTTAATGCAAACCTATAAAAAGCCTTGCGACTGCTGGGGGTTGAAGAAATTCAGTTACCACAGGAGAAAACTAAAGAGTTAAAGAGAAACGACAGTGAATGGGAAGAGACTTTGCCAGCACATAAGGTTTCTCATCACACCACGTGGGGGAAAGCGTTTGGGCTTGATGCTTGCAAGGAAAGAAAATCACAGTTTGACACGGAAAAGCTTTCATTTTATAATCTGCTGAGCCATGTTGACATCTCGGGAGAAGGTTCATGTGGTGCAGCAACAAAGCAAAATCTTTTTTAAAAAGTGCACTTACGGTCACTAAATAGCCCCAGACGCCACGCTGAGAATCAGCAATAGGAAATGAATAGTGAGGGAACTTGCCCCACAGGATTAGAACCGATCCGCTTGAAAAACTCAGAACTCTCCACCTTTCCTGATCCACCTCAGCCCACTTCGTCCTTCACTACCCTCCAACCATCCTTCACTGAGAATAGAAAGGAGATGCCAAGAGAAAAAGAGCAGAACGTAGCAGACAAGGGATGGGAGACATCAGGCTTTTGAGGGTCCACCAACACACTCTTCAGCTCTAAACATCCCTGTTGGGGGCATGAACTTCTGGCAACTGAAAAACACATGAGGCGGACACAGGCTTACTGGCCACAGAAGGGAGAACCAGGCTGATCACCCCTATTTGCTGCAAGGTTTTCAGCTTTGGCTGCACACTGGAATTATGCAGGGAGCTTTTAAAATTCCTGGGGTACCCACCTCCGGAGCTTCCGGTGTCTGGTGTGGTCTACCTGGACACGGGGCTGTTTTTAAAACTCGTCACATGATCCCAACGTGCAGTCCTGGCTGTGAATCACTGACTTCAGCTTTACAAGTAGGAAGCAGAGAACAGCTAAGTGAGGACGAGCCCCAGAATGATGCAGTGATGACCAGCACAGGGCTTCTCAGAACTGAGTGTGCATGGGAAACGCCAGGAACCGTGTTACCATGCAGACTAGTTCAAGAGTTCTTGAGTGGAGCCTGAGCATCTGCATTTCCATCATGAAGGGGTAGAACAGGTTATAGCTGCCATCATCTGGGACCATCCTGGAGGAGTTCCACAGAAGTGAACGGCACAAACATATGGCTTATGCCGTTTTAGATAACATGTAATCCTTTTCCTCTTCAGTAGTATTGCTGAGGACACTTTAATTTCATTGGATAACTCGGGAGCATCATGGTGGACAGCAATACCATTGGGATTACAGTGTGTGTGAAAAGTATCCCTTTTATTACACGGCTCCAGTGTGTACTAGGTTATTTTGCAGGGGGGCAGGGGCACTGTCATGGGCTGAATCATGTCTTCTCAAAGTTCAAATGTTACAGTCCTAACTCCAGTACCTCAGAATGTGACTGCATTTAGAGATGGACTTTAAAGAGGTCCCTGGGTTAAAATGAGGCCGTTAGATGAGCTTCTGTCCTTATAAGAAATGAGGACACGGGCACACCCAGCGGGAAGACCATGTGATGGCACAGGGAGAAGCCGGCCGTCCCCAAGCCAAGGAGGGAGGCCTCTCAAGGGATCGAGCCTGCTGACTCCCTGACCTTGGACCTCCAGCCTCCAGAACTGTGAGAAAACCTGCTGTTTAAGCCCCCAGCTGGCCTGTGGTAGATCGGGCAGGCAGCCTGAGCAAACTGATGGGGGGCGGTCCTTATGTCTACTTTTGACAATCTACCTGACTCACGTTTTCACCAGTAATTACCAGTGGACCTGCCATCCCTATTTCAAGCAGTCCGTCCTTCTCCTAAATGCCCCCTTTTAAATCCGTGGTTGGCAGGAAAGCGAGGTAAGCACAGCTGTCAGGCCGCAGGGGTCACGACACGGGCTGTGCAGTCGGACCGTCCGCCGTCGCACCGCCTGTCTGCCGCGCGCCTGCTCAGAGACCCCGCGTGAGAACTCGTCCCGAGAAGAGCTGGAACAGCGTCTGACGGAGCAAGCCTTCGCACTGGGGGACGCACGAATGAGGAAGGAACGTAGAATTTCTCATACCTGTGTTTGGCCACTTAAGACCTTTTGTGATACTTTCTGGTACATTCTTCATGCTATCTGTTTTGGGATTCAAGGCTCCCTCCCTTCCTCCCTCTCTCCCTTTTTCAGATGTGTTCCAGATAGAAAATATCGCCTGATGAAGTGACCTCCACATAAGTAGAGAGTTCGTATATAAATCTTTCCTTATGTCCATCCAGTTAGGCCAGAACATGCAAGAGTGATCTCCAGGAAATTAACATGTCAATTAATACTAAAGTCCATTTTTACAGAATTAAAAGAAATCCTTCAACCAAGCTTTCTCGAAGACCCCACTGAGGGTGCACTCTAGGTTCTCCTAACCTCTCGGGGTCTAACGGAACTAGAGTCCAGGGCACTTCTTAGAACGGTCTTGCCAGTGAGTGGTCATTGTGGTCTTGGTGGCTTCCTAGGAAGGCCGCCTCTGTTTCGCCATGCAATTTTTCACCACCAAAATTGAGCCGTTTCTCTATAGGGAAATTCCCAAATGAAACATGGACACTAAGTGAAAGCAAAGAGGGGTCAGTTAGAGGCAAAGCTATGGCACGGTCTCCGCACTGGCTGATGGACATCCCCTGACCGCCAAAGACATAGTGAACACATGCACACGAGAGGATGAAAAAATTGTGTAAGTCTGTCCATCTTTGGAAGCTTAGTCTGCCTTTTTTTTTTTTTTTTTTAAGCTCCATTTAACTGAATCAGTAAAAATGGCTGTTACCAAGATCGGAAGCTCCCACGTGACATTTTCCATCCAACTTCATATCCATAGGATGATTCTCTCTTCCTTATCAAATTTTTATAGCCACATTTTTCTTCTGCTACACCCCACAGCACCTTTATCTTCCTATGTCAAGTGGCGCATTCTAACATTTTCCTTCTTTCTTCTTCTCCAAAATACCGTTAACAGATTAGCTTCTCTCCTGAGTGTTTCTTTTAAATCGTTCTTTCCTTCTCCACCACTGTTTCCCATTTTCAGTGTCAGAAGGCATCACTATTTAACGTAATAGTCTCCATGATCTGTATGGAACAAGCGTGGGCATTATGAAAAGGCAGTTTGGAGTTTGGGATCGGAGCGTGTCTGCCTGCGCGCATCTAAGTCCAAAGAGATACGTACAGGTTTTGCGGGAAAGTCTTTTTTTTTTTTTTTTTTTTTAAATGCCTACAGCATCTGGTATTCCAAGGTGGTCTCCCATCCAAGTACTAACCAGGTCCGACCCTGCTTAGCTTCCGAGATCAGACGGGATTGGGCACATTCAGGGTAGCATGGCCATAGACAAGAAAGTCTTATTGTACAGAGTTGTAAGTGCCAGAGACAGAGGTGCACTAGTGCTCAATGACCTGGCTCGCCAATGGCCTCTCAGGGATGGGTTTTATAGGGAAGGACTCAGTCATGGAAACTAAGGGACTTGGGGCTCAGAGGTATTACTGATTGGTCGGGGCTAGGGCAGGAGGCTGCTGATCATTGCATCAGGTCCTGATATCAGTCATGTATCATTCTGTTTGGCTGCAAGAGAAGGTGGTCATTGGGCCTGTTCTGCCTCGATGGGTCTGGGGCTGAAATACACGTGAAGCCAAGATGTTATCCTTAGTTTAATTAAAACTTGTTGTTCTCATGATCAATAGACCTGAGGATTAATTCTTAAAATGTATGAATGGAACGCAATGTCCTAAGGCTTAATGATTAAGGGAGTGGGCATACAATACATGCAAAGGTGGAAGGATCAGAATCACAGGGCTATTATTGTGACTAGGCAAAGCCTGCTTGAATCGGAGGAGGAAAGTTATAAAGAAATGAAGTCTATGCGCAGTCACAAGCTTAAATTCAAACGTTTAATAACTGATACATTGTACACAGTACGAACTGTAACGGTATGGTAGTTTTCAGCCATATAAGAAAAAATGTAATGTTGCAACTCTGATTTAAAGTACCCTTAATTGAAAATGTGTTTTTCTGGATGTGTTTCCCAAAATATAGACTATCATCTGATTTTTTGAATGTGAAAAGTTCTCCCTTATAGAAATTCAAAACTAATAAGAAGTTTATGGAGAGGGGGCTTGGAGTCGACAGAGCATGTGATGAGCAATTTGCAAGTCAGGGATTAAGGAAGGTGGGAGGTCAGCCAAGGCAGTCCAGAGTTTGCTCATCTGGCAAGGAAAACTTATCTTGGGGACCTATAGAAGAGCAGCAGTTAGTACTTAACTGCCTGCAATAAAATCCAGCTTCTTAAAAACATCCTGATAAGTTGACAGAAAAAAAAAAAAATCTAGCTCAACAATAACTCAAATTGATTCCTGGTGATCAGGAAACCAAGTCACAAAGACGTACAGGCCAGGAGATCCAAACACAACAAAATGAGGCAATACGAAAACAAAGGACCCCAAAATGAAGCTAAGTGTCCCCAAAGTCACCTCTTTCTCAGACCTGTGGACAAGGTTAGATATAGATGGACCAACTCTGGGTATTTGTATTAAGATAGCTCTTTAGAGGCTGGCAAACGGCCCGAGAGTAAATATCTGAGGTTTGGGTGGGGAGGGAGGGCAAATAAAGTCTGTTGCACGCTTTACAACCCTTTAAAAATGTAAAAAGCATTCATAGATCACAGGTTGTATAAAAACATGCCATAGGCCCTACTTTGCCAATTCCTGCTCTCTACACCAAACTCCCAGAGCCAGATTCTAGACAGAGAGGGCCCTCCTGACTTCCCACCGGTTCAGGCTGACAGCTGCCCCTGCCACTCTCAGAGGTCTAAGAATGGGGGGCTTCACCCCAGCAGCAACAGAGAACATCCCCCAGGAATGGCCAAGAGAAAAAGGTTAAGAATGGATACGAAGGCTGAGAACGGATGTGCTCCAAGTTTCTGAGACCATGAAGGGCATGGAAAGATGATCTAGCTCATGTTTGACCACACCGAACAAGAAGGCAACTTATTATATACCCATCCAAGGTCTCTCACCTCTGCTAGTGCCTGGCATTGCTCACACCTTGAATCAGGAAAGAAGGTGCACTACTTTGCTTGGGGTGAACATGTAGACATCATAACACCACTCCCCTCACACGCAGGTGTTTCAGGATGAAAATAAATTGCCCAGAAGGTTCAGATACCTTGTCATAAACATATCAGAGAATCAGAGAATGTTGGAGGTGCATCCTCCTCCAGCACCCGGCTTAAAGTTACTGATGGAAAAATACGAGGGGAACTGGGCCAAGGTATTTGTCCCTACTGGGCCAATTCTCATGCCACTGTCCATCTCAAAGGACGCATCCCTGGAAAATTAAAATTCCCTGTAATGTTTTCACATTCCAATAATGCTTAAAAGAAACTTGTGGCAACTGCTAATTTCTCACTAGCACCTCTGCAGAAAAAAAAGGTTGGTTTCCACCATCCCTGGCTTCTCAAGTCCCTGCTTGAAGCTGTGAAGTTTCTTTTGTTGAAAGGATGCAGCTGGACCACAGGAAATATCAAGCTTCTAACTCCCAAAATGTGACAATTAGATGTGTGCCAAAAATGTCCCAAAGGACATCTGGCTCAGAATGCCTTTCTGAAGGATAAATTGAATTAAAATCCATAAATTTCGTGAGCAGAGGTTTTGTTTGTGTGTGTGTTTAGCTGCTCTATTCGCAGATGTAGTCCAAGCGCCTAGAAACTGTGCTTCGTGGACAGCAAGCTCACAAGTATTTGTAGAATGAATGGAAATTGTTGATAAAACTTTAAAATTGGTAAATGGCTTCATGGAAAAGAAAGACTCAAGCTTGGCAGAAGAGAAGCTGCAGATGTTATAGCTGTTTACTCTTTTCATTCCCCCAAATAAAAGTAACAAACAGACAAAATGGAGACAGATCTTTGTTCGGATGTTCTGCCAGCCCCCAGTGCAGGCAGACCCTCTAACTCACAAAAGCAGCGAGGGTCCTGCTGGGCAGGGGGGCAGTAAGTTTCAAGAGCCCAGCTCGCTGCACTGACACAGAAACTGATTGAAATGCAAGCTTTCTCCTGAGAAGATAAGAGTATTCTAGAATAAAGAGCATAATTGCTTTTTCCGGGCACACCCACCCCAGCTTCACTTAGAAAAGATGAAGAGAAGTTAACGTAGGAAGTCAGGCATCAACAACTTCAGAGACAATGAGAGTAGCAACTGGACCCGGTCTCAAAGGACATACCAGTGAAAGCACAGCCTTTTGTGGCAAATTCAATTGTTAGTTTTTTTTCCCCTATCACTTTGCGTTGTTTCTTTAAGAATGAGTGAAAAGTGATACAGAGGCTAGCTTTGGCCTCCACCTTCCCTGTTCTCTGACACCTGTTCTTCAGCTTTAAAAAATAAGGGTGTGGGAGGTAGGGAGGGAGGGAGGGAGAGCCTCTTTAAAACTGTAATCTCCTCATCAAAGCCAGTGTCTACAGGGCAATCATTTCTGGCCAGGACCGCCCACGTTCGCTTCAGGTGCCATTTAAAATATTAAGTTTGTAGAGTTAGCTAGAGCTGCCAGAATTGACTGTGTAACAACACATCAGTGAAGTTAAGATGGTCAAACTGGGAACCAGTGCAAACCATGGCAGCATCTTGCGGAGGTGAAAGTAAGCTCTGGTTTTTAAAGAAGCTTTCCTACCTCTCCACTAGAAAAAGACAGCAACAGAAATTCTGGAAGACCTAAAAGATTTAAGTCAAATCTCATCATTACTTAGTCTACGGCCATGCTATCCTGAACAAGCCCCGTTTGATCTCAGAAGCTAAGCAGGGTCGGGCCTGGTTAGTACTTAGATGGGAGAGCACCTAGGAAGACCAGGTGCTGTAGGCGTAAAAAATAAAAAAAATAAAAATAGGGATTGTAAGATGACAAGGCCCTTGCAATCTGTGAGGTCAACCAAGGGTTGCCTCGCCTAAAAAAAAAAAATCTCATCATTACTTGTAACATTAATGTATTCATTCACTCAGTCATTCAAGGATGTGTATGTAGCACTGTCTAAGCATGGGGCCAGCCTCTGGGGATAGTCATGGATGAAGGAACAGTTGTCCTTGGCCCTCAATGGGCTGACCATCCAGTGGGAGAGGTCAAACATACAGAAATAGATGCTGCCTTCAACGTGTCTGTCATTTAGTCAACTCTGCACAAAGCCACCTTCACCTTTTTTTTTTTTACAACATTCGTACCACTTTCTTCAACATTATAGATGATTAAGATACAAATGCTTTCTGAAAAGGGGATCTCATGCCCTAAATGAGCCAACACTTATTCACAGAGCCAGCCTCAGCATCTTTCCTAAGCTATGTTGGCCACAGGACAGGGAGGCAACAGAAAAGAGACCAGAACTGGTGAGGACCTAAGACACTGATTTCTAGTCTTCTGCCAATCAGATTCCTTCATGACCCCAGGCAAAGGGCCAACCTCTAAGATCCTCTAAAACCTGCCTCTGCCTTCTCTTATAGTCACAAGGGCATCTTGAGTAGCTTGATCCCAGGCTAGGCTATCCTACATTTGAGAAAGCATCTAAAAAACACTGATGTGCGACTGGTAAAATAAACACCCTATTTCTGGCTGTGGTCTGAATCTGCACCTTCAAAAATGTCTACCAAAAAGCTCCAAACTCAACAAATGTCCACTGAGCATCTACTACGTGCACTCATCATGCAGTAGTGATCACGAGAGGTAATAGTCAAGCACTTCCCATGTGAATCAACTCATTTAATCTTCACAGTAACCCTCTAACTCCAATACTAATACGATCCTCACTTTAGAGGATATAACTAAAGCACAGAGATTAAGAAACTGTTCAAAGTCATAAAATAAATAGAGCCGGGATTCAAACCCAGGCAGAGTTTCTATTACTGTGCATGTCTGGCATTATCAGAGCCCTCTGTAGAACTCAGTGACCTAGCAGATGGTACATTCTCCAGTCTTTCCCCTGATGCGGCCTTAGCTAGATGGGTGTTCTCAATCTGGTGATGCTGCTATAATTAACTGCCCTCCTTGTTCTCCAAACTCCAAGTAAACACATTTGCAGAAATGTCGCACTAATTTCCAAGTTTTAATAGGACTTGGCAACACTGTTGTATTATCTCAAAGTGGGAATTTTTCCATTCCTGTGTCATTACTTCCCATGGGAACATGATTGCGAGCAAAAGCAGTGCCTGGTGAGACACCAAGGACCGGAAAATACAGCCGAGGGGCACCTTCAGACTCCCACTTGGAGGCATCAATCGCAAGGCTGAACATCATAGCTAATGCAACTTAAACATCTAACACTAAAGAGACTTGTTGAAAAACAGTTAAATCTCTCCTACCCGTGACACCATTCCTAGCTGCCTCTCTCTTCCCTGTCACTGATAGTGCAGTACAAACTACATGACTTTGAACTCAATCATGTACCATTCTGTACTGGTTACAGATTCAAAGGCCTTAGTGTAAAAATCAAGTCTGTAAACTGACTAAAACCAGGGATTATAGCTAATTCTTCTATGCTCATTTTCTAAGACTATTTTAAGCTCATAGTAAATGCTCAATAAATCCTTAATAGAGGGAAAAAGTTAAGTAGAATGTTTATTAGACAGAGCCTCACTCAATAAAAATTGCTTTTATTGACATTTCCTATACATGTGTTCTTTTTTTAAAAGCCTTTTAACATCTCATTTTATTGATCTGAGACCCAATAAAAAAAAGTAAACATAAACCTTTTGTTCAAACTACATTGTTTTGGGAGATAAAAGGAAACTCAAACTCAACTTGCGGGGAAAAACTTTAATAGCCACAAAAGGGGTAAATGCCATGATAACTTTACATGCTTGGTTTGGCTATAATAAAGTCAGCATCAGATAAATCACATATCAACTCTAAAATCTTAACTACTGGCAAAAGAGTATGCCCTATGTCAGATTATAATGCTGAACAAATTTATACTTTAAGCTCCATACGCTGTCATTGGCATTCATTCAAGCGAATATTAAACTTTGGGTACAAGTACCCACGATGCATATTGGGGAAGAAAGCCTCTAGAGACATAGACCCTGTGATTAAGATAAAAATCCTACAAAGAAAGATATATATGTTTGAACCAATTTTATGTATAATATGATATGAAGTCAATTGTTTAAGACAGATCTCGAGGGTGATAATTCATTAAAAAAACACTGGTCCTAATGGATGTTGAGAGTTTTCTATCAAATTGTCTTTTGAACTGATAGTCATCTGAATCTATGGTCTTCTTAGCTCACAGGATCTGCAAAGTTCGACCTCATATGTAGGCACCTCCAGGATGAGAAGGCCCAGACTTTGATGTCAGACAAACCTGGGTTTGAATCTTGGCTCTCACCTGCATTACCTTTGGGACCCTGGGCAAGTTCTCTGAACCCCTCTGAGTTTGAGTTCTCTGCTCTGTAAAGTCGAGGTAATACAAATCCTAGAGTGTGGCTTTGAGAATTAGATAAAATAACGTATATTAAACAGTGCTAAATACAAAGTCCTTAAATTGTCATTCTTTAACATATCCTATAAAAGGCTGAAGTGGAAAGGTATTGCTTAGGTCAAACCATGTAAAAGCAGAAGTGTACAAAGGTGGTGGGAGGGTCCAGGACAAAGGTCATTCTGAACCCATCTTCTCCACGTCACTTAGGTGTCCATATCTTTCTAGGTATAATGGCAGATCAGGTTTACTACATCTACCATACTCATTGCAGTATTAAATCCACCTTCCATATCAATGATTTTTTTTAAATCACTTTTAAAAAATCACTTTCAACAAGTTCAGAAGTGACTTCTTGAGTTGTCTTATGCTAAAGCCATTCATCAAAAACATTAGGTAAATAGTGGGACTCTACATAAAAGATCATCAAAGAACTGAAGAGTCCACTTTCCCTGAAAACTGGTTCTTCGTCTGGTTCAAGGTTAACATGGTAGAAGGGCTAACTACTCGCTCCGTCTGCAAAGGCCTCCACGTGCCTCTGAAGACCCGTCTAAATGAGTCTGCACTGTGACCCAGGTAGGGAACCCTGGTTTCTATAGTAGAGCTTCTCCAGCTTTAATGCACATGTCATTAACCCTGAATCAGGGGGATTCAGGAGGTCTGGGGAGGTGCCCAGGACTTTAACAAAGTTCCCAGAGGATGCTCCTGCAGCTGCTTTCCAGACCGCCCTGTCTGGAAGTAGCAAGATGTCCGCAGGGCCAGGACAACTATAATTCACAAACCAAGGAGCACATAGCATTCCCCCATTCTTGGGTTTCAACTGCCAACTTTAATTACTAAATTATGAAAATAGCTGAAAACCAATGGAGTGCACACAGAACTCTTGACTCCTACGAAGGAAGTCACTTAACCAAATCGCTTCATATTCACAGGGACCATTTCCATTTTCTGCAGTTGAAAACATCCTTTCCCATTCCTCCCACTTCCCAAAACAAAGTTCTTTACTGTTCTCTGTCATATAAGATACCTTTTTTTGTCCGTGCTCATAAGCTGTTTCTTTAGATAGCTGTTAGTGAAGACACATCAAAACACTGCTAGTGTCTCATTTAGAGTCTCGGTGTGAAAGAGTGCTGTCTTAAAGGTCTGGAAGAAAAACAGCAGTAACAGCATAACAAATGAAATCAGCTTAGAACACTAATCAGCCTTCCCTCTGCTCCTAAAAATTGGACATGCATTCTGTAACTGTCACTGATTTACGGGCAGCCTGACCTCCAGGGACTGAACAAGTGAGCGAACCATCTCAGGGACACTTTCCACGTTAAATTAGAGGCTTTATTCTGCAATGATAGAAAAACAATGCGTCCTAAGAAAAACTGGTCGTGTGGATGAAACGCAGGGCTGAGACCAGGCGAGCAATCCTGGTGCCAGCACCACCAGGTCATTTTGCCAGCTGGGTGACATTGCTTACCCAGCTAACTCCTTCGGTCTTTCCCTGCCTGTTGCACATATCCCCCTACCCCTCCTCTAACCCTCACCCATTTTGTTCAGTGTTCACAGCCCACGTCCCAGGGAAGGCAGCCCTTCCTGAGGAGTGACTTCTGATTCACCTAAACGGTTGTCAACATTCCACTGCCAGTGACAGATTTTAAAGCACGGTACGCGCCATAGCTAATGGTGCCTTTGCATCGCTAAAGTGACCAGCCCTGGAGCGACTTACACCTGAACCTCTGAGAATGTGAAATAATACTCCCTGTAGCTGAAAGCATTACAGTTGATTCATCTGCTACATTATGAATAGTAAACGTCCTTTTCTTTCAACTTCACCTGTGGGGGTTGCAGTGTTACCTAGTACTACCCAGTATTTATCTTGGCACCCCAAACAGTGCATTGTTCCCAAAGACAGACGGAGTCTGGTGTGAGTGTGAGATCCCAGTACCCTGCACAGTACCTTTTAAAATCAGGCGACTAATAAATGCTTATGGGTGTATGCCTCCTGCATCCAGTGAAAGCACTGGAACAGAAGCCAAGACTCAGTGGTGAAAAAAAAAAAAACCATACCAACACTCACCTCCAAAAGGCTCGCAGAGAACAGTGGTTCTACTTTTTGTTGAGAATCAGAACCACCTGGAGAGCATTTTCCAAACTAGATTCCTAGCTCTATCCAGGCTCAGTTTTAAGGAGCACCCAGGCGACTGATTGAACGAGCACTCAAGTGATCTATGGACAGTATTTTCAAAGAGACTGTTCTTTTTCTCCTTGTGGCTCAATATTGACGCTTGTTTTCACTCGACACCACCATATCAACAGTCGGCAATCCTCCCGCCAACCTTCTGCCCAGAAACCGTGACAGTGTTACACTCTGTCCCCGCACAAGGTCAACAGACAGCCGAGGGCCAAGTATTCACTAGTTCACGTTGTATTTCAAAAAAAAAACAACAACAAAAAACGCAACAGCAGCCATTCGTCTTTACTGTGCCTTGCTGTTTACACCCACAATCCGATCCACTTTGCTTGTAAATTTTCGCTCTCTTCCCCTCCGACCTCCTCCATGCCAAGTATTCCAGGGAGCAGGAAACAGTCACCCGACCTCAGGACACAAACTCTAGGTGCACACGCGGGGTTGCCGTCGTCGTTGCCCTGGCCCAGAAACCACACACACAAAGGTTTGCACCTCGGAGAGCTCACCCAGCAGGTCCCGGCAGCACCGTGGCCCCCTGGTCGCCGGGCGCGCCTCCAAACACCTTTGAGGCGCCGCCTTCCCACCTGCCGCGGTGCGCCCTGGTGACTCAGCAGAGCCCCGAGGCTTACCTGAAACACGTGGTGAGCTCACCCGAAGCCTTCAGACACGGGTATTTAGTCGTGGCGATTTTGTTTTCTGAGCAGACTTCTCTACAATAGAAAGAAAGAAAAAAGGTGGAGAGTCACAGTCGCTGATTCTCCGCGGGGGAGCGGAGGCCAGTGCGCGCTCTGGGATCCTGAGTGCGCGAGGCTGCGGGAGTCCGCGTCCAGGAGAGCCAAGCCGGCTCTGGTCCCCGAGCGCGGACACCGAGAGGGCTCGGGGCAGGGGCAGGGGCAGGGGCAGGCCAGGCGAGGGTCCAGCCGAGGGTCCAGCCGAGAGAACCCAGCCCCAGAGCAAGGAGCCGAAGAAGCCGGGCACCGGGGGACAGCAGGATGCGGGGCAGGAGTATCACGGTTGAGGGGACCCCGGGCTGAGGGCGCCGAAGCGGTGACCCAGGAGAAGTTTAATGTCGCCCAGGCCAGTCGAGCGCCCAGCCCGTGCCTGGCGCAGCGAGGGCTTGAGGGTCGCTGCGGAGGTGGGGACACCGCCTGCACCCCGTGGGCCGAGAGCGCACCAGAGGCTGCCGGCGTTTACCTGTCGCTGTCCTCAGGGTCCTCTCGGTAGCTCCACGTGTGCCCCAGCGCCAAGAGCAGCAGCAGCGGACCCAGGCTCTTGCCCAGCTGCCCCCTCGCCGCTCCTCCCCGGCTCGGAGACGGCGGCACCATCAGGGACGCTCCCGACTTCTTCCCGGCGCCGGAGCCCGCTCCCCGCCCTGCGCCCGGCTCCTCCGCGGCCGCCGTCCCTCTCCCCGGCAGGGGGCGCCGGAGAGCCGGGGCGTTTGCACCACCTGCGCGAGGCACAGGGACGCGGGGTGTTGCGCGGCTGGGGGACCAGGCTAGGAGCAGGGGTGCAGACTGCAAACTCCGCAGACAAGCAGGTGAACGCGGCACCCGCGGTGCCCGCCGGCGCGAGAGTCGCGGGATCCAGGGCGTCTCGCCCGGGGATGGTCACGCCGAGTGGACGGACTTGCCGGACTCGGCTTTGGGCTGCACCCTCCCTCTCGAATCTTCCTGGGCTGGGAGCGGAGGGCAGGGTGCGGAAAGCAGGCGGGTGCTCGCACTTTACACCAGGGTCGCACGACCAAGAGGAGGAGGAGGAGTCGGCTCTCACCCGGGGAAAAAGAGGGGGGAGCAGAGGGGTTAATACGCTTCCTTCCTGTTGTCAGTCGTTTTCTAAGGACCAGGGTCAGGCCAGTTTTCTCTTAGCGGAGTAAGGGAGGGAGGAGTGGAAAGGCTACCAGCGGCTCTCCCCAGCTGCCTTTCACACCTGACATGGCGCAATTTCTAGAGCTTCGCCTGTCTTCATGAAAGTCCCTTAGAAAAAAAGTCCTCCGGTGGCTTCGCGTGTTAACGAAGCAGCTAGCTTCTTCCCAACTGGAGGTTGAGGCAAGTAAAAGCTCTCAGTGCTTCTTCCTGGGGGGTTTTAATTCTTTTACCCTGGGTGATTTTAATGCTGTTACGGATGTCCCCCCTCCCCCCCCACCACACACACACGAGAGCTGAAAACTCCTGGAAGGTCAGATGAGACCCTGAGGGAGGCCCTTAATCACCCGTTCCCCGCCCCCGGCTAGTTAACACAGTGGTGTTTATGGATAGCGCGAAAACCCACGCTGGGGGCCGTAAATCAGCTCCTCTGGGGGTGGGGGGCGACCGCAATTCGGGTATGTCTGCATCTTAACACTTCCTTGCACATTTGGAGTCCCGTGCCCGTTAAGGAGAAACTCGTGACATAAACGTGCCCCAGACAGAAGGTTGTAATGCCTAACCTCTAACCAACGGGGTTCAGCAGCTCCCAGGAAATGAGGTGAAAAGGCAGCTTGCTCACAAGTTACCCGGTGTGTTAACTGGTTAGGTAGGCACCTGTTTTGATTCAAAATATTCTGATCCACTGAGAATTGCCGTGCATATCACATACACCTTGATCTTTTTCATTGCAATGGCACCTTCATTTCTCTGTGGAATGCTCCTATATTTTCCAAAGGTTTTTCATTTGTGATTTTATTTGACGCTCATAATATCCCTGGAAATTGGGTGTCTGACTTCTTAGCTCCATGAGGTGGTTTTTTTCCTACAAAGCTTGCATAGACAGGGAAGACCGTAAAACCGACTTTGTATTAAAATATGGTGCTACACAAAATTAATGAATTTTCACATGTAATTCAGAATGCACTTCGGGAGCCTGCAACACCTGAGTGACCATTACAGAGTCAGAAAAATAAAATCCTTAATTCAAACCCAGGCTACGTGGCTTCCTAGGTGTGTGACCTTGGGCAAGTTGCTTAAACTTTGTGAAACTCAGTTTTCTCATCTATGAAATGGGGAAAACTCCTTCATAAGTGTTTATAAGTATTAAATGAGATGATGCATACGAAGCAGTTTTCCCAGTGCTGGGTATCTATCGAGTGCTCAGTAGACATTAACTATTATTTTGATATAAATTATTGCACAGAATTTTCAGTTTTAGCGGTCAAGTTTTTCACTTTCTAGGTATATAGTTTACTTCACAACAGTTGCTTGGCTTCCTAAGGAGATACCTCTCTAACATGAAAAATAAACCTAGTCTGGAGCTTATAAAAATGGTATCACTTTAGATTGAACCGCAAAAGTGTTTAATCTCCATCTTATAGGAAAGAGGCCATCCGTAGCAGGTTCTATTTTTATTTTCTTACCAATTACTCTATTTTGATATCTTGCTATCTTTTTTCTCTACTCGTACTTTGTCTACTGTTACATTATGGATGTTAATTCTACAAATAATAGAGAATGGTGTAGGCAATTAGTTGTCAGCGTCATTAAATAGTTAATGAGCCACATATGGGGGGACATGCAGCCAGCAAAATGATTAAAGCAAAACCATGTCCATTATGCACAGCTGTGTGGCAGAAGATTGGGGACAGAGCCAAAGTTGCTGCCTCCTTATTTTTAGCCCCCTACACTGAGCATAGATAAGAATGAGGGGTTAGAGAAGGTTCTGGGACCAAGTAAACAGCCCAGGTTTGCCTGGGGAGGCAATCCCTAGGGCGAGGGAGTCAGCATTTCTGGAAAAGGTGAGCTGGAGCAGAGACCTTTTCAAAACCTTTGCCTGGAGGCCTGGAACTTAAATTAATTGGCAGCTACTGACAGCATGACATTCCCGTTCTCTCGAGGGGCTGGGCTGCAGAGCAGAGTCAAGCGGAAGGAGATGCGAATGCCATGTATGGATACCAGTCCCCTGAGAAGTTAAACACTCGCGTAAGAGACAAAACCTGCGTTTGCTCAGGCTGCAGCCCGCATGGGACATGGCAGAATGAAGCTGAGTGTGACAGGGACCTTCAGGGTCTTAGGTTTTCTTCCTGATACACTAACTCTGCCCCCCACCACACACAAGCTCCCTCCTCCCCAGCTCGCCCCCACTGATCTGCCCCATTCTCTCATTTATGAAACACTGGATGAAAAGATTCACCTCCCGCCTCTTTCATCCGAGTGTTACAAAGATTAATGATGTGAACCTCAATGCTCCTCCAGGGAGGCTCTGTACGATCATTTCTTTTCAGCATACCACTCCGCGACGTTTTCCGCGTAGACCTGTCAGCTCCGCTGAAACAAACCAGAGAGAGGCTTGTTCTGCAATTTACCATTTCCTAGGGCTATGGGGCTGTGCCAAGGGCTTTAGAGTGCAGCTTGTGCTATAGGTTAGATTCCCTGGTGGCCCAGGTATGGTTAAGGACTGTCGAGGGTTATCTGGGGGCAGTGGACGGAGGGGGGGGGAGGGGAAGGGAGGGATTGGCTGGCGAATGCAAAGGCCAGCCTACCAAAGCAAAATGAAAGGAAGAAGGAAAAGCAAAAACTAGGCTGTAGGGCAAAGAATAGCCTTCTAAATATGACCGATGGCCTCTTCCACTCGTTTTATGTTTAGTTTTTGTTAATTTTTCAATTCAAGCAAAATTTACATCTATTAGTTTCAGGCATACAACATAATGATTCGATATAGGTATGCACTGAGAAATGATCACCTCGATGAGTCCCGTTAACATGCATCACCACACAAAGTTGCGATTTTTTTCCTATTATGAGAATTTTTAAGATCTACTCTTAGCAATTTTGAAACATGCAATACAGTCTATTTACTGTAGTCACCATGCGGAACATTTATTTTTTAACTGGACATTTGTCTCTCTTCATCACCTTTACCGACTTTGCCCACTCATTTTTAAGGGATTCCAACATCTTATTTGGAGAAAAAGCAACGTAATATTAGAAAAGAGAGATTAATTAAAAAACTAAATTACTATAAAGAACGAAACACCACTAAATGGGGGCACAATTTATTTCACTGTTTAAAATTTTTCTTAAGAGGGGTTTGAGAAAAAACTGACCGACAAAAATACATACTATTTTACACTGTATATTTCTTTATGCCTTATGAGCATCATATGTAGTATATATTATATATAGTATAGAGCAGATTAGATAAAGCAATTAAGGCAAAATCAAATAATAAAATGAAGCTGAAGTGAAGTGAGTTGGCAGGATTGCACGAGCAGAACTATGCTGTGTTTAAAGCAGGTCACAGATCAGTTCTTGGATTCTCAGAAGTCAGTTCAGGATAATTACATGACTGGTTATAAGATTCAAGGTAGCCATAAAGGTAAAGCCCATAAATTCTTCCAAAACAAACAAAAAAAAAAAAAAACAGTCACAGATTTTTCCTGTCGGTCTCCCTGAAATATTGCAACAGTCATCTACTGTCAGGTAATGGTGTTTTCACAAACAAGACTCGACAAGTGTGGGTAGAGTTCATACTGAATTGTGAGTGGTACACACACCACGTAGTATCTCTAAAATAAACAGGTGGCCCCGATACCTTTCCTTCAGTTTTGGTTTTGACTGACACACAGCCAGGTCGGCTTAGAGAATGAGGGTCACACCTTGAAAAGTGTTTAAGGGCGCCAATCTCCAAGCCATTGTGAGGATATGCTTGAGGCCAGAAGAATCAAACACGTTAATACACTAAAAGGGTTCTAAAGCCCTGGTTTTGGGGTGTGTACATTATCTTTGCACTTAGTCTAACTTAGTTGTAACTTGCAGCATGCTGAAGCCGTGGGTCTCTGGAATTTTCTCCCAAGACAGGAAGAAACATCTGATTCCTATGTTTATGGCAGAATCACATGATTTTTGCCGAACTTTGAAATAAAAGCAATTTTAAAAGATGAGTTAGCCTTATAAGCATATAGGCTGCTAAGGGAAAAATGTATGAACAATACGGAGAACCTCGTTGTTATGTCTCAAGAAAATCAAGGAAAATTACTTGTGTGATTTGAGTGTCATATTCTTAAAAGTTCTAATACACACACATTGAGTCCCTGTCTGGAGCTTCTCCCAAAAGAAGAGCTGGTTGAGACGATAGGCGTTGGCGATCTCCTGGTCCAGTCAGAGCTCTAGGACCAAATCCAGGATTTCTAGAAGAAGTGGGTTCCAATACCACTCAGTTCTGAAGCTCCTGGGACAAGTGGAGACTACAAGGCATGCGGTTGGGATGGCCCCATCTCTTGCGGTCTCCATAAACATGAACGAGGGAGGAAAAGCGGCCAGCGCTGCAGGTAGGACCACTGGCCCACGTTACAAAGTCCCTGGTAGAGAAAATGGTGTTGGCATTCTCCCAGGGTTTATGAGCCGGCTCCTTTGAATGTCAGCCACTCCGATACAGCTTCTCTGCTTTATTTTGTAGAGCAAGCTCTGTTTACATGCCTTAACCCCATGAGGGTAAGAGTTCTTATTTAATAATTATTGAAAACTTGGAGATACTCGGCCCTGCAAGATGGTATCAAGCCAATGTGATATGTAATAAGAATGTTAACTTTAAAAGTTTTCTGATCTGAGCCAAGATATGGTAGAATAACTGTATTATCCGTGCTAACAGAGCATGGGTACTTATTGTAATTAAAAATAATTTCTCCTCTGGATATGAAGTTAACCTTACCTCCCTTCTTTAAAAAATGGACTTAAAGAAATAGCATTGTGTAGTGGGAAGAAATTAGACTTAAAAAATCAGATTTACCTAGGTTTGAAATCCAGCTCTACCACCTAAAACTTCTATGACCCTGGTCAAATTGCTTAATCTTCCTGGGACGTGGTTTATCTATAAAAAATATAGAAGCAACAATCTCCAACTCATAGAATCGTTGGAAAGAATAAATAAGATATATAACATACACGATGTCACATCGGAGATAATAAGTGATAGCTAATATTATTTTAACTGTTTTCCTTCAATAATTTGAATGCAATTATGTTAGACTGTCCAGTCTATCTTACCTAATTTGCTTTCCATAAGAAATACTTTGTGACATGAATGACTAAAAATAGAGATACCTTGTCACAGGACAGACTAAGTAGCAGAATTGATATTGGTGTCATTGTGCTTTAATTAGACATTAGGGAGTGTCTAAGGTTCTGAATAAGTCAAATCAATAACAGTTGCTAGAATTAGAAGGTATATACTTTTCCAAGGAGAATAGCTGTGCTTCTGAGTGCCGTGCCTATCTGACATTTAAAATATGTTTTTAAATCGAATCGTGGTTTAAATGTGTCCGAGGAACTGGCTAGTTAAAACCCATCTGTGCTCACTTCTGGAGTGGTGCCAATATTCTCTTCAAATCTATCCATTGATGAAATTGCATTATTTTCCGCTGAGCTTTTCTAGTTGGATCAGGCCTGGAAATTTTTCAAAAGTGTAAGGGAACCCTGGCTGAGGAGACCACAGTCTTCCAATAGGGCAGTTATGTTTAAAGAAATTATGTCCGTATTGTGAAGAAAAATCTGAGTTCAGTTAAAGGTTGTTACATTCTAATAGAATGTGGGATACATTTCTTAGCTGAAATGGCGACCTGTTCATGATATAATACCAAGAAAGTGACATTCCTGCAAGCTTTTAATGATAATAATTTTCCAAGAATTTAGCACAAAGAATAACAACACTTATTAAGTGCTTGGTACACTCATTTTCTAAAGCACAAAGTATTTTCTCATTTAATCCTTATTATCTCATTTAATCCTTATTACAGCCTCAGTCCTCTGTCACTGACTCTATTATTATCTGCATTTTACAAATAAGGAAACTGAGGTAGAGATTTCCATTAACTTGTCTAAGGTGCGGAGTTATGAGTAGCTGAGCTGAGTTTTAATTGGGACCCCTGGGACCATGCTTTCGACACTATACTAACCTGTCCTATGGAGAAGTAAGCAGTTTTCTCCTAAGAGTCAGACTACATCCAGGAAGTTTGCCCAGGGATGTAATGAGAACCAGGGAAAGCCCAAGGTCCATCACCATAACCAGTAACCCTGAGACTCTTAACACGGTTCATGCTCGAGCATGACCCTTCATCTGCTGCTCTGTGCAAACCAGCTGGCCATAAATTCCCACCTTTGTGTATTAGCTGACCTCTGTCTTTGCAGCAAAGCTGAGCTGTATGCACCAGACCTGTCCTCATGGAGCCTCTGCTGATTTATGTGGGAATGTGCCCTGAGAAGAATGAGATCCAGTTTCAGCACTGTTGGAGCTCTGGCACCGTTGCAAACCATTCTTCCAGTTCTTTCCCTGGGCCTGAGCCGGGTCTTTCTCAGACCTAGAACTCTCACAGATCTCAGAGATGACTAAAGTTGTGCGCGTGTGTGGGGGTAGGGGTCATTTTTGTAGTCACTACAATGATATACCTAGGCAAAATGTCTTGAAAACTTCAGAGTCTGGCATAGCCCCATGCAATATCCTTGCAACTGGAAACTGATCCTTCAAAGATCCAGAAAGAATAGGGGAGGGTAAATAGTTGCAACCAAGGTTTTCTCAAGAAAGTTGGAAGAGTTTTGGATATCTCTCTCTCTCTCTCTCCCTCTCCCCCTCCCTCCCTCTCTCTCTCCATCCTTTAACACGCCCCCCACCCCCAAACTCTCAGAGGTTGTTGGCTAGTCTGCAGGGGATGTTTAAGATTAGCTTCGGTTTGCATTCTTCAGTTCTAATCTTTACCAACAACGCAGAATCCCCAAGGAATGCCAGATAAAATAAGCTGTCTTTGCTTAAGGTTCACTTTTTGTTTGGGATCTATCTAGGCAATTGTTTACTTTCTTTCTGCTTAATCAGTGATGTTTAGACCCAAGTGTATCTTTTCCGTGTTGTTTATTTGGTTTTATCACTGATGAGTGTCCTGATAATTCATCAAAAAGGGAGTTGGAACCTACCGAATCTTCTCGGTTCCAGCATATATATCTGTGGTATAATTATAATGAGCCTGAAAGTCACGCGTAGGCAATTTGACATGTATCGGGCTCTGAATCCTTCCGTCCTGATAGAAGATGAATGGGCCCTGACCCCATTCAGTAACGGCCTGTCAGTAACCCGCCGTTAAAACCCACGAGCGACCTGCTTTGAAGTCAGTTCCCTCTCGGGTCGGGATGCGTCCTTCGTTCTCGGCCTGTCATCTTTCCCTGTCGGGTCTTCTTCTCTCCTGCTTCTGCTCTTTGCCTGCCTTTTTGTCCATTCCTCTCTTTCATCGATCAGTTTGTCGTGACTCCTCCTTTGATCAGATTCTGCCCTTTCACCCACCAACTTCCACTTCCTGCCCTTTGGCTCGTCTCTTCTGTTATTTTCCTTCCGCTACTCTGCTTTTCCTTAAAGTACATCCTTCCCCAAGCATCCAAGTCAAAAATATACTCCTTCCCCAATCCCAGTTTTTCCTCAAAAATCATTGGTTCTCAACTGGCGGGGAAGGGCAATCCGTCACCCCGCAGAAATTTGGCAATGGCCAGAGACATCTTAGCTGTCCTGACTGGGGGGTGGATGCTACTGGCACCTGGCAGGGAGAGGCTAGGATGGTGCTCAGCCTCCTATGATGCACGGGGCAGCCCCCTGCCCACTGTCTCACAACAAAGAATTGTCAGGCCGGGGATGTTAATCCGCTGAGGCTGAGATATCCCACCCTAAACAGACATCTATCCATCTCTCCACTCTAATTTTTTTTATCTCCTGTTTTGAAATCCCAATTGCTTCATCCCTTCCCTCCCCAAGCCTTGCATTTAGTTGATCTCCCATCTTCTCCTTATCTTATCACTTCTTCCTGGCCAAGGCATTCATCCCCTTGCTTGAATCTCCTGTATACT
>NW_011888843.1:3408399-3412903 GCF_000151845.1 Pteropus vampyrus | reverse complement strand
GAGGCCACCGATCACCAGTTTATCTTCAGCTGTCCTGCTCTCTAAAATCCCTCTTTCGGAGATGAACGGACTGTGAAGTGCAGCCATCCTGTTGGACGCAAAACTTAGAGGAATGGCTGCAAGAATCCAGGCATGCCTCCCCGAGTATCAGCTCTACAGCCCAGCATTCTGGAAAAGACCACCGTAATTGGAGATTCCTGTGTTTGACCCCAGAGCACAAAACATCCGTGACTCTCTAAGGAGCTCCCGTGCCACCTGTGACAGCTCCGTGGCTCTGTATTTATTTATTTCTCACTCCTTGCAAAAACACTATCACTGTTCAATCAAGTCTCAAAGAAAGAGGTCAGAAGGCAAGTGGTTTAAACTACCTATGCGTAACAGCCCCTTCCTACAAAAACGATTTTCTTCCTCTCGAGGCTAAACTTGTTTCCCATACTGGGAGCAATTAATAAATCAAAGCAGGCTGAGTTGTGTCGTTGCCATAGGAAACTCTCCCTGTCAACAAGCATTAGGAAATCACCTCGTCTCTGGAAATCAAGACATTTTTGAAAAGTGTGAAAGTCGCTCCAGCTCAGTGATAGGACGCTTTCCCAACATCATCGTATTTGCAGCCAACAGTAACTATTTTGAGGCTGGCATTATTTTTCTTCTGGCCTGAATTCCCTGAAATATAAGGTCAAAGTTAAAAAACAAAAAACAAAAAACAAAAAAAATAACTTAGAGAAGCACCTTAGGGGATTGAAGGAACACAGTAAGATTTAGCGTAAACCTTCAAAATGCTGTCATTCCTGCGGTGGGGACTTTGGTACAGCAAACTTAGGGTTAAAGAAGAGATTCCACTCCCCCCACTCCCCCCCCCCCGCCCCTGCCGCTCCCTGTGGAGATCAAACTGAGACCAAAACACATTTGAAACTCCTTTCCCTAAGCATTATCATCACTTATGTTTTCCCATGAGAGGGGCCTTTCCTCTGTGGCTTTGTGGGTGTCTTTGAAAGGACCATAATCCTGTTTGTGATACCACTATCTATGCACATTCTTCACAGCTCCATGCCATTAATGTGCTCATGGTGAGAACATGGCCTCCTGTGTCCCTATCAAGGTTGAGCTTTTGCCCTGTCATGCTTAAACGACAATTCTGACAATGCTTTATCAACTGTTCACTGCATTCCAAGAATTGTCCTAAGTGATTTTGTGATAGGACATCATCCAGTCCTTACAACAAGCCTGCCAGATACATGTTATTATCCCCATTTTATAGATGAGGAAAACCGAGGCACGGAAGGGTCAACCACTCGTCTAAGGTCACCTGGCTAGTAACAGTGGGGCCCGGAATCAGACGCAGGCTGTCTGGTCTGGGAGCACACACGCTTAGTCACTGTTCCATCTGGCTCCGGCTCTAGACCAAAAGACTATTTTGCATAAGGAATCACTATCTAAGCCATCGTCCCCGCCCAGCCCCAACAAAAACTTCATTTGGGTCTGTCTCCATTGTCTCCTGACAAGTCTCATCTCCACTGATAACCTCAGTGACCTGAGTAACTAGGCCAGGCAGCCTGGGCTTGGCCTGCAAACAAGGTCTGGGGGTCCCTTGATGAAAGAGGAAATGGATCTGAAGTTCATCCCACACAGTGTCCTGCGCCGAGTCTTTGCCATTCACGATTAATTGGCCAAGTTGAATGATTCACTGCACCAAGTTCTTAGAACTGTTCCTGCATGAACCAGACAGCTCTGTAGCCACAGGCTGCATGCATAATTCCAGGCAGCCATCGGCAAATTCGCAGTCAAGAGGGACCTTGGTGAGCAAATGAAAATGGATGACTGCAAATGTTATCACCACGAGAAAAGCTAATTCAAGCACATGTGGCGGTGAGGGACATACGTGCAGACAAAAGGCGAACATGTTACTACATTATTTACAAGAAAAACTTCAAGGTCACTTTGGATTCGTCTAGGACCTGAAGCCCAAGTTTAGGATTTAAGATAAGGAAACTTATACCTACTTTATTTAGGCCTTATGCATAAAATGTTTCTAATAATAGATTGTTGAATAAAGAGGAAATAAGATGCATTTAGTGCATCATTGCATTCTTCATGTAGGATGTCCATCTCTTATTCGTTAAATGATTCTGCCATGGTTGAAGGAAGAGATCAGGTTATCTTCATTTCACATGTCAGTTATGAAGCCATTTACAAAGTTTTATCATCGTCATCATCATCGTTGTAGTGAGGAAGACCAGCTACTCTGGGTATGAAAACTGAGAGCTGGTAGCCGGTGTCCAGATCTGCCTGTCTCACTCCAACCACATCCACCTCCCCCTCAGCTGGGCTGGAGGCTAGAGGATAACTCGGCTGCCTTGCTTGGTCCTCTGTTATTTGATGATTTTTCTTGTTCTTTTATATCAACGTAGCTTCTGAGGATTTCCAGCTATAGCTGGCTTTCCTGAGAAAAAGCACAAGCAGCAGAGGAATGATTGGGTATGTGCGCCCTAACACGAAGGACTTCGCGGAACCCCAGGTAAGCTAGATGGGAAGCTGAACCCACCCCAGTAGGGGCTGAGAGCTGGTTCTCTGGATGGGCAGGGAGCTGAAGCACAGACACCTGCCTATGAGGGCCCTGGACTCTATCTGCAGCTCGTGTTAAGGATGAGACCCAGGCTTAGGATTCCGTTTCCTTCTCCATGAATCTGGGTCAACACTCATGGCTCAGTTACTATTATTCATGTAATTAACAGATAATGAATATTTCTAAACCTCTAGATTCCATGCTTAGCCACCTCACCAGACCCTCACAGTCTGGGGAAGGAAAAGGAAGTAGAATTAAAATTCCATCAGAAGCTTTCCCTATTGGCACAGTTCTGCTAGGAGGCCAAGTGGGAGAGGTTGGGAGTCACAGTTTAACAAGGCGTTGTAATTGTTGGAGATGGCCTGGTCCCTGACGACAAGGGTCTGCGGACAGCACAGGCATGGGGTGGGGAAGGTGACATCTGTGTGCTTCGCACTGAATACCCCCCACCCCCTTGCAGCCAGCATCACTTCTTTGGGAAGCCATGGCCTCACTTTCAAGCATCGAAGTAATATAAACATTTTATGAGTATCAGAAAGAAATAGCACCTTCCTGCATTCTCTGTGACCAACAAACCATTGAGACTGAATACAAACAGCTTTGTCATTTCCACCCCCATGAAACATTAAGGGAAAGTCTTATAAACCCGTCTAACTGTGATCGAGTTATAAGCTGTTCTTCCCGGTCTCCTGCATTCCCCATCAAGGAATGTTATCCAAAGTTTTCTAACACCTCACATAATTCATTCATGAGAGTCAGCTGTTGGGTTATTTTGTTCGGGTTTATTTTGCTTTGGGGGGAAGTGTTTGTGAACATAAATGACACATTTTAGAAAAAAAAAATCAAGGCGAAACAGTCGTTCTCACGGCAGCTCACTGCTGCAGAGTTAAATCACAGTGCTCTAACCTCAAAAGGCATGTTTTGGCACGTAGCACAGCTGGCCAAGGTTGTTTCTACTTACTCATCTTCCTCCAGGCTCCCAAAATGTTTTCCTGGAATATGTGCATGGCGGGGGGTAGGGGTGGGGTGTTATTTATAATCTCACATAATCTTCTTTCTCATACTGACCGCATCCAGGGGTTGCTTTTCACAGGAAAAATAACAGTTCATGTGAGTCCGGAGGAATGTGAGGGAGGTGTTTGGATCTCCTGACATCTCCAACTTGCATCCAATTTAGGAGAGTCTTGGCCTCCTGAGGAGGGCTGAGAAGTGATGGCCCCTCACACAGACTTGTCTGAGCCCGAGCTTCAGTGCGTGCCTGACCTTCAGCGGGGACATCATGCGCAATCTATGACAATGGCAGTGACAAGGATGCTGGTTCTGATCTGCAGCAGTTCTGCTTGTTTGCTCTTTGAGCCTTAACTTGACTGCTCACACAACTAAGCTCACCCTTGAAACAATGAGAAATTCTGGAATGAGCACTGGCTGGAAACATGGCCACAGGATGTCTTCAGAAGAGGCAGAAGAGACAACTTAAGGATGCTATTTAGAGGAGAGAGGATAAACCAGACTTAGGAAGAGGACCGATTTTGGAATTACCTCCATGGGTTCATATCCATGATGTACCTGACTAGCTTGGGGCTATAGTCAAGTTAACCTTTCTAATCCTCAGTTTCCTCATCTTTAAAATGGAGATGATAATTCCCATTATATAAAGTTTCTGTGAAGTTAGATAATTCAAGAAAGTCCTACACAGGACAGAGCATGGGACATAAAATATGCTCAGGAAATGCACTGCAGGCATGTCCCTGTGAGTGTTCACTTAGTGACTACAGAAATCATAAACAGACATCCTAATTTTATCCAACACTCAGGATTATAAGGGTGTCACTTAGCTCTTTGTCTCAGATTGTCCTTCTATAAACTGATGTGCCTATCTCAAGGACAGGGGCAATTAAATAACATATAGATAGTGCTTTAAATTCTGAAAGTCATATCATC
>NW_011888843.1:3406239-3408349 GCF_000151845.1 Pteropus vampyrus | reverse complement strand
AACAATGAGAAATTCTGGAATGAGCACTGGCTGGAAACATGGCCACAGGATGTCTTCAGAAGAGGCAGAAGAGACAACTTAAGGATGCTATTTAGAGGAGAGAGGATAAACCAGACTTAGGAAGAGGACCGATTTTGGAATTACCTCCATGGGTTCATATCCATGATGTACCTGACTAGCTTGGGGCTATAGTCAAGTTAACCTTTCTAATCCTCAGTTTCCTCATCTTTAAAATGGAGATGATAATTCCCATTATATAAAGTTTCTGTGAAGTTAGATAATTCAAGAAAGTCCTACACAGGACAGAGCATGGGACATAAAATATGCTCAGGAAATGCACTGCAGGCATGTCCCCGTGAGTGTTCACTTAGTGACTACAGAAATCATAAACAGACATCCTAATTTTATCCAACACTCAGGATTATAAGGGTGTCACTTAGCTCTTTGTCTCAGATTGTCCTTCTATAAACTGATGTGCCTATCTCAAGGACAGGGGCAATTAAATAACATATAGATAGTGCTTTAAATTCTGAAAGTCATATCATCAATACAAAATGTCATTCTGCAATCCTTCGTCAGTTCTAATGTCAAGAGAAATTATCTTAACCTTTGTAAGCGTCTTCGTTGAACTTGTTCTAGGAATATTTTATAAATCATCCCATCAGCGAGCTTATTTTACATACTATATGTCTTTCATACCACCACAGGTATTCTAGAAGCACATTTGGTTGAATAAAGCATGCACAGTTTGGCTACAGATAATGTCTGTGTAATTTATTACATGACAACCTATTAATCAATGAGTTTTAGGGTTTAAATGACTACTTTCTGAAAGATCCTAGTGGCCGGTAATTACTTATCAAGAATGATGAGGAGAGCGAAAATAAGGAAATTCACATTACAGTACTTTCTTTGGTGATTCAGGATATTGCCAGTTGGCCTGTAGCTGGAATATACTGGGGCAGACTTTTCTAATCAAGGCTCATTCTGGGAAATATCTTCTCCTTTGGCTCATCTACAACTGAGATGGACTCAATTAGCCAAATCATGGGTTAGGAGCCAGAAAACTTTGAGGAGCCAAAAAAATGTGTCCTCTCCAGCCATATCATCCTCTATCATGCAGTACTGTTACACTGGATCATATCCCTCATGCTGAAACTCAGAGAAATCTGGGAAATTCCCAGAAAATAGTAGTTAACTCAGGAGATTCCCTTACTAGTGTTGTGACCGTCACACATAGAGATGCTATGCTCCCAGAATGCTCACATGATACTTTTGAAGTTTGGAATTCAAACAGAATATGGGTTGGTAAGTGACCAAAGGGAAACTTTCCATTATTCTATTAATTAGAGCCATCCACAATTGCAGAAACATATTTTCATTATTTATTCACATTTTCCAGCTAAGCAATAGGAACAAACGCTCTTCTGAGGTATTTCAGTTACTCGGGGCTTTAACTTTCCATTTCCTGATGTGCTGGATTGAATTGTATCCTTCAAAAAGATGCGGAGAAGTCTTAACCACAGGACCTCAGAATGTAACCTTATTTGCAAATAGGGTTTTTGCAGATGTATTTGGCTAAGAAGAAGTCATACTGGAGTAGGATGGGCCCCTAATACAATGTAACTGATGTCCTTATAAAGAGGAGACAAGACATACAAGGAGAGATGGCCATGTGACATGTGACAGAATCTATAGTGATGTATCTACAAGCCAAGGAAAGCCAAGGAGTGTTGGAAAACACTGGAAGCTGGAAGAGGCAAGGAGGATCCTCCCCTACAGATTTCAGAAGGAACACGGTTCTGCTAACACCTTGAATTTGAACTTCTACCCCCCAGAACTGCTGGACAATTCATTTCTGTTGTTTTAAGCCACCAGTTTGTGGTACTTTTTTAAGACAGTGCTAGGAGACTAATATACCTGGTTTGTACATTATTTTAACTCTGTTCAATGTCAATTTGTAGTATATGAAGGGATATTTAGTATAAATATTCAGAACTTAATCCTTAACCATTTGCATCGGCTAATACTTCAAGCCTAATCAATAAATATGTATTGCCACACCCTAAGTGCTCCAGCAGAGGGCTACACATGGCTCCCTACAACAATA
>NW_011888843.1:3403790-3405294 GCF_000151845.1 Pteropus vampyrus | reverse complement strand
CTATGGATGATCTAGCGGTAATGGGTGTCTTCAAGGTGTCAGACACCTTGAAATGACCCATGAAACTTTTGGGATGCTGTCACAAGCAACCGCCATCATGCCTGTTGTGGATTGCATAACGGCTCCCAAATTTTCTTCCGATTCCATACTCTTTGTCACGTGACTTTTCAGTTTTTCCTACTGATAGCAGAGAACATTCCTCCACCCTACTGATGCCAGGGTAGGCCTTGTGACTTGCTTTGGCCAATAGAATGTGGGCAGAAGTGACACTGTGCCAGTTTCGAGTCCAGGCTTTATATCATGTTTCTGCTCTTCGATTTGTACACCTGCCATTATCATGAGAAGATACTCCCAGGAGTAGCTGTAGCTCCTTCAGCCTGGGTAAATCCAAGTCTATCCCACAGTAAAGAGCTGAGTCCAGCAAGACCCACAGCCCAAAGCAGAACCACCCAGCTGAACCCAACCTAGATTAGCCATTTAATGAACCTATAGGTCCAAGAGCGCCAGATTACATGTCTACTGATGAAAGGTCTTGAGTTTGGGGTGGTTTGTTATGCAGAAAAGACCAATTGTTAAAGTCTCACTGACAAAGACACAGTATTGGACTACATGAATGTGGCTCAATATGAGGACTGATAAAACATGAAGTACAACGTCAAACCCAATATGATCAAAGATCCTTACATTGTTGCTTAAAAATATAAAATGGCCTTGAATCTTGATGAAACAGGTGTTTGTGTGTATGTATGTGAGTTTCCAATGTATGTATGTGGCAAAATTATTGAATGTTGTGACTATCCGCATGTACTACTGTGTAGATATTTAATTGTCTTAAAAAAGAAGTCTTTAGCTTTTAGTTAAACCCATTAAATATATACTTTTCACTTCGTTATATTCTAATTCCCATTGAAGAATGGTTTTTGAGTTATCGTCCTCAATGTTTATTTGAGCAACACTCTAAGAATTCTAAGAATAGTAATCTTTGGTATGTACACTGGAATTATCCTTCTTTTTAGAGCAAGGTTTCTCAATCTTGTCATTATCGACATTTTGAGCCAGATAATTCTTTGTTGTAAGGGGTTGTCCTGTGTATTGTAAGATGTTTAGCAACATTCCTAGTCTCTACCCACTAAATGACGGTAGAACAGAGACCCCCTCCCCCCCAATTGTGACAATCACAACATCTCCAAATGTCCTCAGGAGCAGCAAAATCAAGCTTAATTGAGATACACTGTTTTAGAGAAAATTGAGATTCAGTTTGGTTAAGTCAAATTTACAATGATAGACATCGCTGGCCATTTTTTTAAAGTCTAGGTTTATAATAATTCAGACTGTAACAAAAATAGAGTGATATCTTAAAGCTCTAGAACTTCTGATTCTTGTAGTCATCATAAGTACACTGTTATTGATGAGTAGGGAGAAAAATCAAAATGTATTAATGGCCTAACAGGTCGATTTCCTGAAACTATCTGCACCTACTCTGAAGTCAGGCTAAAATGTCCCC
>NW_011888843.1:3400090-3402110 GCF_000151845.1 Pteropus vampyrus | reverse complement strand
TATATATTTAATGCAAATAGGCTGATCTTGGGGAAACGATCTGAGGGAGGCATTGCAAATCCTTTCTAACCCATGCTGTGCAGTTCTACATTCTAGTCTCTCAAGGGCATACCAGAAATACTTTATTTAGTTTAAGTGAATGGAAAGGCCCAGCACTTGGAAAGAATTATTACTAGCCTTGTTTGTTCCAATAAACAACTAAATTTCTTGTTGCTCAATAAAAATCAAAACTGACATTATAAAAAATCAGAAAACATAAAATCTTGGACTGTGTTTAGGGCTGATTGATATTTCCAGTCTCTTCTGATGATCCTGAGGGAGAAGCCTATGTGGGTTTCTACAATGTCAGTGAAAAATACTTCTCTGGAAAACCTGCTAGAAATTGGCCCAAAGTTTTTCCAATTCCAATTCCAATTTGCATGTATTGAAAGATTTTGGGCCCTTGGAGCAGCATTAGATGGAAGTAAGCTTACATCATTATAATTTTAAGACCCATTCTGGCATAATCCTGTAATTAACAATGAGATCAGGTAAAATGACAAGAATTTGAAATTTAATCATGATTTTAATGCTCTTAACACAGGGTCTGGGGCATATTTTAAAGATCCATTTGACTTAAATAAGCTTTAGCTGTGTCTGTCCAGGCCAAGTAAAGAACAAAAATTAAGCTAAGCAATTGTCTGAACAAAGCAAAGAGAAATTACTTTTAGAAGAGGATTCTCTGTGAATCCTGGGTGAGGCACAGTGGGTGATACAAAGAGCAAAATACATGAATAATAATGAGGGCTTGTTGTAGACAGAATTCTAAAATGGACTTCCGCAATTTCTAGCTGTAATCACTGGAACTATGAATTTGGCGAATTATCACACTCACGCTTGATGTTACGTTATAGGGCAAAAGAGATTTTGCTCGTGTAATTAAAGTTACTATTTATGGGTTGACTTTGAGCTAATTGGGAGAGAGATTATCTGGATATGCCCAATTTAATCATGTGACTTTTAAAAGCAGAGAGTTTTCTCTGGCTGATGGTGGATGGGAACATCCGATTGGAGGCTCTAGAAGGGTTGGACACCCTGCTGCTGGCTGGATTGTGGGGGGATCTATGAGCAAGGGTAGGAAAACAGCCTACAGACAGTGATGGTGGCTCAAATGGATTGTCAGCATGGAAACACAGACTTAGTTCCGAAGCAGGACAGGTAGTGCTGGAACACCCCCTCCCCTTCCAGGATATGGCTCTGGAAATCATTCCTTTTTTCAGATCTCTCCCTGTTTTAATCCTGGCAGGGGAGATAAGCCAAAATCGGTCTTTTCTAGCCTAGATGCCATCTTTGGCTAAGGCATGACCTTTGGCCAATTATAATATCATTATAATCTCATCTGCATTGCAAATACTGCAGTTCCCATCATGCACCTGATACGTGACAGTTTCAGAAATACCATATGTGGAAGAAAAGGCAGGAAACCGAGCTCCCCATCCACTGGGAGGAGACAACAAGACTACGTCAGCGCTACGTTTACCCGGGCTCTGCCTCCAGGGGAAACAAGTTCATAACCAGCCATCTTGCCCATCTCTCTCTTTTTCTCTCGAGGAAGCCCGCCCTCCCCCGGCCCTTGAGTGTGTGCTTTCGCTTTAATAAATTTTACACTTTCCTACCTGCTGTTCGCCTTGCCTTTGAATTCTTTCTTGCAGAATGGAACAGGAATCTGGTCCCTGGACCCCCACGCTCTTCATCTTACCCTTGAATCCATTCTCGTGAAGTAAGACAAGAACCTTTTCAGCCACATTTCTACCAGTGTGAGGAACTAACTAGAATGAGCTTGAAGAGAGATTCTTCCTCAGAGCACTCAGACTGTAGCCCAGTCTGACTAGCATCTTCATTTTGGCTTTGTTGGGACCTAAACAGAGAGCCCAAGGGAGCCTACTCAGACTTTTGGCTTATGAAACTGTGGGAATAAATGGATGTGGTCTTTAGCTGCTAAGTTCTTGGTAATTAATTACACAGTGATAGAAAACTAATA
>NW_011888843.1:3395047-3396590 GCF_000151845.1 Pteropus vampyrus | reverse complement strand
TGAGTAGGGAGAAAAATCAAAATGTATTAATGGCCTAACAGGTCGATTTCCTGAAACTATCTGCACCTACTCTGAAGTCAGGCTAAAATGTCCCCATTACACACACTAACAGGCAGCTTGATGGGACAGGCAATACTCTGAACATTGTTTTTTTTATGGTACAGCACCATGACTAACATCTCATATAATTGAACAGGGAATAACAAAATTGTAACTCGAAATGAGAAACTTCGAATATTACCTTACTCAAAGATTCCATTTCCATCGACAAAGGATGAAGCAAAATTTAATTTCCTCACAGTTTATATGCTTCAGTAGAAATGTGGGCGGTTGCATGCTAAACTTGACTATGGGACATTTGGTTAAAGTTAACATCAAAACGGAGCTTGTATTCATGATTAGATCCTTTTTGGTGGAACTCAGATGAGTTTGAAGTATACCTTAACCCTGGGAACGCTGGGATTAGATCTTCAAACACTCCAAGCCATGTGACTGTGGACTCACTCATTGACACTGTGTGGATCTCCGTTTCCTCATCTGTAGAATGACAAGGTTGGATGAAATAGGGTCTGTGACCCCTTCCAGCTGAAACATTCTTTGAGATATATAATAGTTCATTTGTTAATGTGATAGTCCACACAACAAAGAAATGGGGCAGTATTGGGGAGTTTCTTTTAATAAGATTTGACTTATGCTTCAAGCAGTTTGCCCAAGAAGATTTTTACACAAACTGGCAAAACATGCTCAAGCCTAATAGAGTGAATTCTTCCATTTTCACATGAGGCCTATTGAGAAATCCAGTTTAGACCAATAAGGGTGAAGGGAGAAAAAGATTCATTGATTTGTCTATGCAAATCTGAACAGACTTTAAAAAGTTATATCGAAAAGACTGGTCCCTTTAAGACAGTGTAGGGGAGGACTGCACGTGTATTAATGTCCTCAAGTCGCTGAATAACATGAGAAAGAAATCCCAGGGAATGATGATGGGTGACTAGGACCGATTTCAAAAGCCACCAACCCAACCATTGAATTTATTGGATGTAAAAATTTGTGATCAGGCTAGAGAAAGAATTTTATTAACATGTAGTACAGAAAAATGGTGGAAAAAAATAATTTCTACACAGAGGCATTCCTTATCGGTTCTAATATACGCCGAGAGGAGAGAAGCCTCCAGAAAAGTCAAGAAAAAAGGGGGGAAATCCCTTCCTCTGTGGCTGTTCACCAGCTAAGAGCAAGAGAGCCCCCAAGGAGCTTTAAAAAAATGGTTCTCCTGAGAGAAGGAAATGGAAAGAGCCCTTCAATTGCATGAGAAAAAGGTCTAAGCTTACTGCCTCAGCCATGCTCACCCCTTCATCCTGGGCGTCAGCCCCTGATTCTTATCATCATCTGCTAGAGACAGACCACACCAAAAAAGTGCCCGCCAACTCACCCCCTACCGCAGGCCGTGCCTCGCCTCCTCGGGGCAGGAGTATCCAGCCTCACTGTTTGGAAGCCCTTGGCTCCTAGGACATGATGCTAGGTTTCTTTGCTTTAAAATGAAGAT
>NW_011888843.1:3390151-3392307 GCF_000151845.1 Pteropus vampyrus | reverse complement strand
AAATAAGTCAGACAGAGAAAGACAAATACTATGTGTTCTCACTCATATGTAGAACCTGAGAAAGCTAAACGCATAGAGACAGAGCAGATTAGTGGTTGCCAGGGGCTGAGGTGGGGTGGGTGGCCAGTGGGGGGAATAGAGAGATGTTAGTCAAAGGTGACAAACTTCCAGTTATAAGATAAATACAGAAAACAGTATGGAGGTTTCTCAAAAAACTGAGAATTGATCTACCATATGATCCAGCAATCCCTTTACTGGGTATTTACTGAAAAGTCTTGAAAATATTTTTCTGAAAAGATATATGCACACTGATGTTCATAGCAACATTATTCACGGTGGCCAGGACATGGAAGCAACTAAAGTGTCCTACAATAGATGATTGGATAAAGAAGCTGTGGTACATATATACAATGGAATATTATTCGGCCATAAGAAGAGATGAAATATTGTCATCACGACAGTATAGATGGATCTTGGGATAATCATGCTAAGCAAAATAAGCCAGACAGAAAAAGTTGAAAACCACATGATATCACTTATATGTGGGATATAAATCTAAAAAGGACAAACAAACATGACAAACAAACAGAGACTCATTGACATGGACAGTGGACTAGTGGTTACCAGAGGGTTATGGGGGAGGTAGATAGAGTAAGGGGGTCAAATATGTGGTGACAGAAAGAAATCTAACTATGGTCAGTGAATACACAATGCGATATATATATTTGTGACTTACTGTTGAATGATACACTTGAAATTTATTGAGTTTCGTTAATCAATATCACCATAATAACAACAAAAAAGACGAAGACATTCTGGGAATCTGATGTACAGCATTATGACTGTGGTTGACAATACTGTATGATATACCTAAAAGTTGCTAAAAGACTAACTCTTAAATGTTCTTACCACACACAAAAAAATGATAACCACGTGAGGTGACGGATGTTAACAAACTTTATTGTGATAATCATTTCACAATATATACGTATAGCAAACCATCACATTGTACACCTTAAAATTACACAATCTTATATGTCAATCATAGCTCAATATAGCTGGAATAAGTTATTTAAAAATGAAGTCCCCAGGATTCGCTAGCAAAACTAAGGGGACTTGAAACTTTCACTCTCCAGCAGCCTTGTCTTCCCTCCACAGTCTCATTCCTCAGTATGAAGGTGGGTCAGGAGCCACGTGCTGGTCACACCTCCCTCTCTTCCATCCACAGTTCTCCACTGAGAGAGGAGAGCAGGTTGCAGCGCAGGTGAGCGTGCATGTGCGTGTGCATGTGCGTGTGTGTGTGTGAGATACTCAGAATCACAATTGGCGCTGGGGACAGCTCTGGTGAGTTGTTGAGCGTGGACTCGGGGGTCCAAATGGCTACGCTCACAGCCCAGCCCTTGCAGCTGAGCAAGTTGAGTGACCTTGGGCAAGTTCCTGAAACTCTCTGTGCCTTCATACTTCCATCTGTAAAATGAGGATGATGAAATTACCTACCTGATAGAGTTGTCACAAGGATTAAATGAGTAAATACAACTAAAGTGCTTTCAAGTGCCTGACACGTCGGAAGCCCTTGGTGGGTGTATTGGAGGGAATATTGTGACTTGTTCTTCTGGTCGACTAGCCAGTCAGACACTATATAAAATGTTCTAGGTGCATGCTCAGGATCAGCTTTAAAGTTCCAATTAACTTATGTTACAATTAACTAGCCTACTGAATTGAATATCGAATTGATTTTTCTTTTTTGGCTGTTGTAACTAATCCTAATTATGTGGAGTATCATTTATCAGTAAAAAAAAAAAAAAATACTGTCCTTAACCTTTTGTCATAGCTCTTTCTATTGTGTGCCTGAACAAATTAGCTGGGGTTTTATATAACGGACAGAGATATTTGCTTGTTTTTCTGTAGAGAAACCTGAGCACTCATTGTACTTTTACAAATAAATAATTAGATTTATTTTAACATGATAATGTTACCATACATAATCCCTCTGGATCATCCCCTTTCTAATTGTAATGCCCGCCATGAGATATCAGGTTCTTTGTGGTTTGTTTATTTGCTTTTCCCATGACCCGAGGAGGAAATACTCCCGAGGAGGAAATTCTATCTAAATAAATGTGGCGACGGGTTTAAAGATACTCGGTTCTTTTGGCGAC
>NW_011888843.1:3387133-3389021 GCF_000151845.1 Pteropus vampyrus | reverse complement strand
AGCCTGAAATTGAAGGACAGAAATTCAAGAGTCTGTCATCGGTCGTCTCCTACTCTGAAAACTCACAGACCTTTCTATTATCCCTTTGTTACTCAATGCTCACAGCCTTGAGATGTCATTTGTAATAGCTGTAAGCTCCTGAGCAGCAACGTGTCACTTGGAGCAAGTGCTCTCTGAGCTACTGCTGACCGGCCCTGGGTTTACTGAGAGGACAACTGCTGAGACGTCTAGTGTGGACACTGCTGCAACGTCACAAGTACTGAGAACCACTAGCTCTTCAAAGTGGCTCGGCCAGGAAGTCTCTCTCGCTTTTGCATGTTTGGGCTGAACTCTGGACTTCCATGCTCCCCTTTGCCCACCGCTTCCCTGCTGGAGTATCAAATGCTGTGTGTTTGTAATCACGACCTTGTAGAACTGCCTCGCCAGCTTTGGGGAGGAAAAAATATATTGAGAAAGAGAAAAAATTCTGTGGGGTTTCATTCATTCTCAGTCCATCTCTGTATTCCTTGCCGTGTCTTAACTTCGGCTTGAAGAACTTGCATTTCTTTTCCTTCTGGGGAAGAGGAGTAGGTGTGGGTGAGCTACAGGACGATCTGATGCCCTGGAGGAGAGCTGGACTGTTGGCCGATAGAAGAAAGTCGTCCTCCCAGAGGGCTCTCTTTAGGTGACCTCTGGGAGCCATTTTCCATTGGGAGACCAAACGGAAGCTAAAAGCTTGTCATTTGCTGACATTTCACCTCCTTCTCACCCCTGCCAAGGCTGTCCCACGTCCTGTGCAGACTGCTTTAGGGACGATGTAAAATCCATACCTCCTGCACCTTCCTTAACCCTCCATTCTCGACGCCATTGGAAAGGGCTGCACAACAAATTTTATTTTCTAATTTGACTCTCCATCCCTCAGATACTCTGTTAGATAATGTAGTAATTATGTCCCCTCTGAGGGGAGAGGAGTCCAAGTGATCACACAGCAGGGGAATTAGAATTCCCCCTTCATGAGTTACTTTATTTTAAATGAGTATTCCCTATTTCTTCACTCCAGTTTTTCACAGATTTGGGTTCCTCGAACAGTCTTGAAACACTTCCTGACCACATATTTCTTCATTTGGAAAATACTAACGAAGGCTGCTTTAACCCTGTGCCTTATTTATCAACTCTTTTCACTCATCTCCGGTTCACTCCTGAGGCTTTTTCTTGGATTTCTGCAGTCGGTGGTCATTATTTCCTGAGCAGAACAGATTTGTGATATGTCTCTGGGGTTCCTTTCCTTCCTGCTCTCTCTCTATTGAAAGTTGGTGCCTGTAAGAAGCTCTCAGGAATCTAGTTAACAGTTTGGCCTCATACTGTTAGTGGTCAGACAGGATGTTAGGTCACCCCCTTAATCATCATCAGAATCAAAACCTGTTAAAGATTTAATGGAGATCCCCACCAAGTCTTGGCCTTGCCAAGAAAGATTACTCTTCTAGGCAAACCAAGTAAGTGTGGTAATCCAGTGGACTGTTGAGGAGGGATAATTTGAAATTTTCAATTAGAAAAAAATTACAGTTAATATAAATGAGATGTCAGTTTCCTCAAGAATGCCTCCAGCAGAGTAATTCTGAGTGTACTCACCATTCTGTGGTAAATGTGAGCTGTTTGCAGGACAAGGTTGGTGAGACATAGGTTACTTAACAGTGACTAAATCTGTTAAAAAAAAAAAATGCTTCCAGCTCTAAAATGTTTGTTAATATTTTATACCATATGTATAAAATATTTACTTGAAAACTAACATGCACAAGGCTGCATAACTCGAGAATTAGGATAATCTAAGAATTCTCAGAAACCGAGCTCCCTGTAGGATGCTCTCGGTCTCCATTTCACGGGCACTGAGCAGACAACTCTAAGAATTCCT
>NW_011888843.1:3385456-3385863 GCF_000151845.1 Pteropus vampyrus | reverse complement strand
AGGCTGCATAACTCGAGAGTTAGGATAATCTAAGAATTCTCAGATACCGAGCTCCCTGTAAGATGCTCTTGGTCTCCTTTTCACTGGCACTGAGCAGACAACTCTAAGAATTCCTCCGTCATAGATAATCTGCAGCCTTCCTCCCCGACACACAGATAATCTTCACAGTCAGCCACCTTGGAAGACTATTCCTCCCCTCATCCCATCTTTACCTCCCATTTTTCCACCAATGGAGTCTAAAAGACAGGTGGATAAAGGGTCAAGGAAAATTTGGAGCAATTTCCTTCTTGTGGTTAAAAGCTTTAACCCTATTTCTCTTATTGAACAGATGACACTTTTACTCACTCATTTACCTTTGGGGCTGAGCCAAAAAGGCTTCCTGGAAAAATCAATCAACCTGTGACAAT
>NW_011888843.1:3374665-3384818 GCF_000151845.1 Pteropus vampyrus | reverse complement strand
GGCTAATTTACAGAATATTTTCACCAATGGATTTACTATTAATTTGAAAGATATTTTAGGGTCCCAATAGGAGGTTAATGCAGATAATTTTAAATTTACATAATTTTGATAATTTATAATATAAGTCATTGTGATGGTTAACTTCATGTGTCAAGTTGGCTAGGAAGCACTACCCCAATATTTGGTAAACACTAGTATAGATATTGCTGTGAAAACATTTCCTAGATGAAGTTAACATTTGAATCATTAAACTTTGAGTAAAGCAGATTACCTTCCATAATGGGAGTGAACCTTATTCAATCGGTTGAAGACCTTACAAGAAGAAACTGATCTCCTCCCTCCCTCGGGGAAAAGAATTCTGCCTTCAGACTCAAGCTGCAATATTGACTCTTCCCCAAATCTCTAGCCCCCCCTGCAGATTTTAGACTGATCACCCTCCAAAATAGTGTGAGCCAATTCCTTAAAATCAAACAACGTCTCTTATAGATTGATTGGGACTCTCTCCCAATATGATATATATATATTATTGATTCAATATCTTATTGATTCTGTTTCTCTGGAGAACCTTGACTATTACTATTATTAATCTACCTTTTGTGATCTTTAAGGACCGTTTTTGGATGACAACATGATTATTCTCTTAATACAAAAATTTTACTTCAATAATCAGTGATATTGCTCCCCGAGTCCTCTTTCTGAGGCCCGGAACAATTTCTTTTACAAGCTTAAAGCAATAATGAGGTTTTATTATACTTCTAAGAACATTCAAAATTGCTTTGCATCTGTATGAGCAATGCACAGGCCCATTCTTTACCTCGTTACTAATCACTGACAGTAGTAGTGCCAGCTCTCTGTTGGCAGTATGCCCTAGTTGTCTACTGTATTTTGAAAACCAACACATTCTTTAATTTACCAGATTTAAATGCTATAGCTGAAGTCTGGCAAGTTAAGCCCATAGATGTTCGACAAATTAAATAATATGCCTTTGTTGCTTCTTTTGTTCTTAGTCTAATTTTGACTTTATTAAAGTGTGTTCTGTTGTCACCTAGCATCCTGGCCTATCAGCTGGCCCCTTAAAAAGGAATTTTACAGAAAAATCAGTTTTGAAAGCATGATATGCTATATCCCACTTATGGAGTTTCTTAGTATATACAGCATATTAAATGTTTAAGAAGTCCTATAGTAAAGAAATTTGTTTAAATTAATTTAATCTAATGTTCCTCAAATGTATTTGACCACAGAAAATGTCTTTTTTCCCCTGTAACGTCTATTGGAACACATTTTGGAAAACATTAGTCTCATGTAACTTATTGTCCTCTTTAGTGGTCATAAAAACTCTAGGAAGAATATTGCCTTAAGCAAAGAATAAAGAAAAGCACAAATTATTTTATGAAACCTACTAAATAATCAAAGTACTAAAGATCTCTGATAAAGAGAGCAGAGTCAGTTAAATAAACTATCTTTTATTATACACTCATTGTTTGTATTTGAATAGAGTGTCTCATCTTTAAACCATTACCAGGGCTGGCTACAAGAACGGTCACTTCCTTTGTAAAGCTAAGTAGTCTTATTTTTGATTCCAAGTCTATAAAAAGGGAATGCAACATTTTCCCCTGTTGCCTGTTTCGGAAAGGCCTAATGATAATAAATATCATTGGGTGACCTGAATGAGAAAGGAGTAGTCCATATCTTCCATGAGAGGAGGAAATAAAGTCAGTTGCTTAGTTTGGACCTTCGATAACTTCTCTTTTCTCCCCCCAGTTTTATTGAAATGTTATTGACATGTAACATCGTGTAAGTTTAATATGATTTGATACACACATCCCTTGCAAAATGATTACTACGATAAGATTAGTTAACTTATCCATCACCTCATGTAATTACCATTTTTTGTGGTGGTGGTGATGAGAACATTTAAGATCTTCTCTCTTTAGCAACTTTCAAGTATACAATACAGTACCTTTAGCTATAACCAACGGGCTGCACATAGGTCCCCAGAATGCAGTCACCTTGTAGCTTGAAGTCTGTGCTCTCTCCAGCGCCTCCACATTTCCCCTGATTCACTCGGAAAGCAGCTGGTAAAGCACCAGAATGATAAAACTATACACATAGGAACATTCGTGCAATGTTGTAAATTGAAATCAAGACTATATAAAAAGATGTAGACTAGGCAAATTCGTCAAAACGGAAAATAGAGTAATGGTTACTGTAAGATGTAACTGAGAGAAGCTGGGTGAAGGGAACTCAGGTCCACTGTGTACTATCTTTGCAACTTCCCATGAATCTATAATGGTTTCAAAATAAAAGTTGAAACAAAAAGTGTACATTGAAAGAATAAGCCACCTTGACCAAAAAGTATTTGCCTGGGAATACAAAGAGGACTGGTAATTGGAAGCCTATTACTATCGCGCACCTATAGCCGAAATAAGAGAAATCACATGATCTTTTCAGATGATTATAATGCTTATATTAATTCTCATGATTTTTCTTGTAGATTTTCTTTTCTTAATATCACCAAAAAAGATCCATCTAGGTAACAAAGAGGCTTCACACTCAAACATTGTAGGCGTTTTTAATAAAATCAGAAATAATACAAGGATGCTCAATATCATGGTCACTTAACATCATTCTGGCCGTTTGGGTCACTGCATGGTCCATGGTTATAACTGTGAAAATATGAAAATGGGATGAGAGCCTGCTTTCGACTGGGCCATCAGTCTGCCTAGGTCTTGGATACGTCTTTTAGCATCTTGGCCTTGTTTTCTCTTTTATAACACTAGAGGATTAATTGGACTAAACCATTACTTTTAGTCTTCCTTTTTTTTGTTGATTCTTAGCATTTTTTTTGTTGATTCTTAGCATTTTTTGTTGATTCTTAGCTTTTCTTCAAAAAATGTTTTTCTATGGAAGCCCAAAAGATAAAACAGGTAAAACTGGAGTTGCTAATATAATATAAGCATTATAATCATCTGATGGAAAGAGAGGTGGGGCCCCTAAAGCCTGATTCTTCCTTCTGCCTCCACCCACCCCCAGCTGTCTCTGCATGAAATAATCCCCCAAGACACACTCAGGGAAGCAGGCAGAGGCCATGGAAGCCTGAGCTGTTAACCAAATACCTGCCCAGACACCTGTACAGATTCAAAGGTCTTTCTTCAGAATATTTCAGCCCTGCCAGAAGAGTTCTCATTAGCAGCAGAGACCTGTATTCCTCTAATTCCTTCTATAGGGGACATGTCACGGCAACGATTCCCAACTCTTGTGATAGTCAGAGGCAAATCCTCCCATTTTAAGTGATTAACTACTTCCCCCTCAAAGGATGTTACCTACCCTACATTTGAATAAAGTAAATTTATGTGTGTAACTCTGCCTAGTAACTAAGGCACTGCCTTGCTAGTTTTGGCTTCCTGTCAGCATTTATTGGATCGTGAGCTAGGATGGCCCATCTCTATGGTGGGGAGATGGTTTCAGCCTGTCTGTGGATGTTTAAGGAGGAAGGCAGTTTTTCGTGAAAGTGCTATAAATCACTGAGACCTTTCAAGGTAATCCGCAGTTTTTGGAGCCACCCCTCCGTCTATCTTTCCTTTCTCATCCCTGTTATGTCACTCTTCCGGTGTAGGCCGAGATTCAGAAAGCAGTACTGGTGATCAGAGTAAGTTGCATAACTCCCTAAAAAGAAGAGAATTAAGCACAGAGGATATTTAGGGCAGTGAAACCACTCTGGATGATGCTGCAATGGTGGATGTGTGTCATTATATATTGGTCAATACCCATAGAGTGGATACCAAGAGTGGACCTTAATGTAAGTGATGAACTTTGGATGATAATGATGTGTCAGTGTAGCTCACTGATTGTAACAAACATACCATTCTGGCGTGGACATTGATAGTGGGGGAGATTGTCTAGGTGTGGGGGTGGAGGTATATTATGGGAACTCTGTACTCTCTGTAATATTTTAATGCCCCCCTACACACAATGTAAACAAAGTCTATTTGAAAATTTAAAAAAGTAGAATTTGAGCCTTTGCTTTTTTTTTTTTTTTTTAAATCTCAAATTGGAGGGTAGCCAAAACCAAACCAAACCCTGGGAAATAATCTAGTCTCCTTGACAAAATGCTCTGTTCTGTATGACCCTTGCTGCCATTCTGTCCTCCATCCTGTACTCTCCTCACTGTCCCCTCCCTACTGATAATTTACAAAAATCTTTAACCCACAACTATCTCCTAAGCTCCAGGCTCTTCCCTCCAAATGTCTCTAAGAAATCTCTATTTGAGTGCCCTTGAGGAACTTCAACATTCATTTGTCCCAAAAGGAAACCATTACCTCCCCACCCTAACACCCCATACTGTAGTCCAACCTCATGTAAAAGAGCTATGACCTTCTAGATGGATGAGAACTCTACTGTCCTTGTAAATATTTATGCTAAAATAACAGCAGTCCTCACATCTGGCTAAATACAGTGGATTGAATACTTGTGGGTATTTGCGTTCCCACTAAAACCCCCAACAGAACTGCATTACAATAAAAGGATTTTAAAAGAAGAATAAACCCACAAGGATAATGAGACTGGGGAGAAAGGACAGCTACACAATCTCAAAAGGTGGAAAACACAGGGATAAATAGTAACTAACTTGGTAAACCAAAGAAAATCAGAACATAAGTTGGCAGAGGGAAGACCCCAGAAACAAGTTGATCGACACGGATGATCCCTGGAAGAGGTCAGCAAGAGGCTCCAGGCAGCTCTTAAAGAAGCAGTCAAATAGATAAAATTTCGGACATGTGAGGTCTCATGAACATAGCCTCTGCCTCATGTTTACTTTCTCAGGAAGGATCTGGAGGATGTGTTCCACCAAAATAAAAAAGGGTAAGTCAAGAACCAAGATGACACGGAATTTAACACAAAAGGGAGGCATAGAGTGTCTGGGGTTGTAGATAAAGGACGATCCCAGGTCAACAACTATCTATGTTCGTGGTTTGTTAGTTCTTTTAATTCTTTGCATGTCGGTTTAGAAAAATAAAATAATTTGTTCAAGGTCACACAGCTAGTCTAGTGAGTTTAGAGCTAGAAATCAAACCTATGTATGTCTGCTACGAAGGCATAATAGAGCATTTCTATAATGATGAAATTCTGAGCAAAAGAATGCCTGAGGCAGATAGTAACAGTTCCAAGACATAAGCTTACAATGGGAATTAAATGAGATAATCACCCAAAGCGTTTACCCAGCATCTGGCACGTGGAAACCTAAATGTTACTGTCTTACTTCTGGTTAAAAATATAATCTATTATTATCATGATTGCCTTTATCAAATGTTCCATGAAAGATTAGCATTTTAGCTGGACCTGGAAAGACAAGAAGGGTTTTGATGATTGGAGAAGAAGGAGCCATTCCAAGTTGAAGAGACAATATTGACAAAGGAAAAAAAGGCAGGGTGTATACATTGCAGGCATTTGTCAAAGAACCCCATCGCAAACTAACCGCAGTTCAGCACTTGCCAAAGTTCGCGTCAAATGTCTGGGATTTGAAGGAAGTATATTAATTCTCCATTTCTCTAGATTCTGTAAGCCTAATCCCTAAAGTAAATTAGGTTATCGGAAAGCCACAAACCTAAACTCTGTTATCTTCATCCCCCACGGGTCACTTTCATAGAATTAAGATTAATGTTATATCCTTGGACTTTAGAGAAGAAGAATAAAGCATTACTCTGAAGAATATTTTCATATCTTTTGTGAAATCACACACACTATAGACACTGCGTACTGTGTTATTCATCCTTAAAGAATCTGAAAAAGGCTTTTCCCTGGATAATTTTGCACACTCGCTATTATCAATCGATGACAACTTAATAACCTGATGCCAGGAGCTGATTTGATGCTCAAAAGCAATCGTTTCATTTATACCAAATGCTCAGGACAGCTCTATTTTTTCCTATAAATTTATAAAAATAAGTGTGTTGATTTAATTGTCTTGCATATGTCTAAAAATATTTGTACTGTCTTGGAACAAATGAGTTTTAAACAAACCAAATATGTCATTGAATCCTGGTCTAAGTGTCAAGAAGAGAAACATGTTACCTGACAATGTGAAAGAGGGACGTATAAAAGTGAATCTATGATGTCCCTTCAAGGAGGAGATTTAAAACAGTAGATTATTTGTTTCACTAAGATTTCTACAAATATATGAGGAAGAACTAACAGAATTGCTTAGTAAAAGCAAGTTTACTGGTTAAGGGACATTGCCTTCTATCCATGAAGAAAATTTTTAAGATTTTAATATTTCATTTAACATTGTCACCTACATTAGTCAGCCTTAGCTAGGTTATCCTGCAATAACAAACAACCCAGCCTCCTAGAGATCTAAAATGGCAAGAGTTTATTTCTCACTGATGCTACAGAGCCATCTCGGGTGAGCACAGCTTTGTACTCTGTATTGTCCTCACTTGATGACTAGGCTGCCAGAGCCTGCACCTTCTGAAACGTCACCAGTCGCCATGGCGGGGGAAAGGGAAAATGGCAAATCAAGTACTGCATCTACAAATCTTCTGCCTTTTGCCTAAAAGTGGTACACGTCATTCTCAATCATGTTTCACTGGCCAAAGCCAATCACACGGCCAGCTCAGTATCAAGGTGGCGAGATGCTTTAATCCTTTCACGGTTGGAAAGAGAAGACCCGGAAACACTGGTGAACAGTTGCAATGACTGCTAGAGCTGACTCTTTTTGCAACTGAATAAGCAGTTCATTTTCCTTTCTGCATGTAAAATGTACTCGTCTCTTCCTCCAAGGAAGACTGCCGGCGAGTTTCATCCCGACATGGGCTTTGGTTCCAAACCCAGGATTTTGGGAGATGCACAGCCATTTTTTACATTAGGTCTAGATATGGCATCTACTGATTCAGGGACCCATGAGTGAGAAAGGCAAATCATCTTCTCTCCATCTTCCCTTCAACAGTGGAATCGGGACAAGATAAGGGCGATAAGTACCCCCATTCAGAAATGGGGAGAACAAGAGACATGTGGCAGACACTGGTCCGTAGCAGTTCTAAATCCTACTGGTTAGACATTTTGAGGGCTGCTGCCTGCGGGTAAAGTTTCTTGATTATGTTTTGGTCCTGCTTCCTGGGAAAAGCTCCCTTATCCAAGCATCCTCCTGAAGTCTGGCTCCTCTTCTGAAAGCATTTTCCTTTTTCATTATCCTCTGCGGCCACATTTAAAGTGGGTGACGAGAATATGCCCTCTTTGGAATGAGCATCTTTCTCGGCCCACTTCCTACTCTCGAGGTAGGCATCTCAAAGACATGTTAAGTCTTAAATAAGTACCATCTCCTTTGTCCAGGCTGATTAATATTTCTTTTATCAATATAACTCTGAAAAATGTAGATTCTTGTGTATTTTCTTTCAGTCAGCTCCATATGCCAACAGCCATAGTTCCTTTTGAGACACCATCCTCATATGTACTTTATTTCTTCGTTTACTTGCTCCCCTACCTTTCTTTATCAATTTAAATTCAATTCTCTGGGGCCATCAGGCTTCAAATGACAGAGAAACATACATATTTCATCTTTTCTCCTGAGCCATTTTGTACACGTGAAAAGATTTTTTTGGGACACCACACCATTAACGTGAATTTTATTCAGGGATGTTTTCATTTACAGGTTTTAACGAGTGTGATTGCCCATACCCTTAATTTGCTCCTTGAAACAAGTGGAGTTTTAATTGGTCTCTACCACTTTAAATGTTCTTCTTTTTATCATTTGCTGTTTAGGATTGAATCTTCTTTCAGTCTTTTATGTCCTTGAACTCTACTTTTTTTTTGCATGTTTGCCTGAAAAATGAGCCAATTTCTTTTTTTAAAAAAACATGCTATGATATCTTTAATTAGAGCTGATCTCTTTTTGAGCTCACCACTTTCTTGTAAATCTTGCCGAAAACAGTCATTAGCAAACAGCATGCACTACTAACGATCATCTTTTTTTCCTAATCTTTTCCCCTAGACCCACGGGTTCATCGGGAAGAAAATCTACATCCCAAATTACTGCAGGTACCGCGTCCTTGCCACCTACTACCTGGTCCTTAAATCGATATCATTTATTTTTGGTCTTTGCTATAGGTGTAGGCCTCTTCTACGTGCCAATTTCTGTGTTATTCAGCATATGCAAGGTTATGCTGCAGGAAAGAACAACCTCGATATTTCAGTGGCCCCGAATAAATTATTATTTCCCTCTCCTGCTACACATCCATTTCAGGTCGATGGGGAGATACTTCCTTATATTATCCTCACTCCAGGATTCTCACTGGTAGAATCTCTATCAACTGGAACATTACCAGTTGCCATGGGAGATGGAAGGGAACGCTGAAAATCATACATCTACCCCAAAGTGACACATTTTATTTCTGCTCACATTTCAGTGGCTGAAGCCAGTCAGATGGCCAATCCTGACTTCAAGTGGACAGAGAAGTGAAATCTTTCCATATTGAGGAGAAGCAGAAACGAGTGATTCTCTCCATACTCATTTAGTAAAAATATGTGTGTATATACCCTCCCCCTTCAAAACATACATTATTTGTGCTGGACTTAAAATCTCTAGGGACCTGTCTCTACAGTAAATTAAGGAGACCAAAATTTAATTCCCGGAGGTTCTAGTTTCAAGCGGATGTCATTGGCATGGTTGACATAGAGAAAACAGTTGAAGTAGAGAAGCATTCATAAGTAGATGCTGGAATAAGGCAAACTTAATGTGTGAATATTTTATTTGCCAAATGTCATAAGAATGTATTTTCTTTTGCATGTGCCTCTTCTCCTTTTCTGACCAAGTAGTTCTTTTCAAAGCTCCAAAACAGAAGATGAACATTATTGATTTCAATTGCCTGAGACGTTAAGGCAGATAATATGGAATACAATATGGTCTAAATCTAATTTTTCCATTAGTTGTCTGGTTACTTAATAAATATTTAATTGATTGAATAATCCTGTGGCCCAGACAAATATTGTGGCCACAGAAGGAAACAACAATAAGCCAGATGACAAAACAAGAAGTTTCCATTTTAAAACCCATTTGGCCACAGACACACAAATGCGGTCATAAAGCTGGAAGCTTCTCCAAGGTTGGTGCTGGAACTGATGGCTGGGCACTATTTATAAACTTTGGGAAGACTTTCTAGATAAAATGTTTTAAGTGTGCATTTGGAAAGCGAATGTCTTTGTTCAGTTTGTTGTCTCTTTTATCTACTCATTTCACTTTTCTGTTGATTTTCCCCAAAGTCTCAAAAGAGAAGGTTCATTTTTTCATATGGAACTTTTTCAACAAGTTCATTTTTTTCAAATAATTTGTTTATGATCGAGAGATCTTGAGGACACATAAAATGGTATTTTCCTTACCCTCACCTAGTGTCCTCTAGAACAGAAGCACTGCCCAAAATGGCTACCTCACGTAAATGCATGAAACAAAGGTTTCCTAATTGTAGCAGAGCCCAACTCAAGAGTGTGAGGATGGAAGGGTGCTCTCAGAAGACTCGGCATCTTCTTTCGGTCTTGCCTGGATCTCCCATGTTGAGACCTTCTGCTAAGTGAGGGCCCCAGTGATCAGAGACAAGCCAGAGCAGAGCTGGATCTCTTCCTGCCAGGTTAAAATGGCTTTAGTTGTCTCAATATTTTTGTAAATTAATATTTAAAAAGAGAAGCGGGCGGGTTGAGGGGAGGTCCAGAGGTTTGCGTGGACTCAGTTGAGTGGAAGGTCAGCAAGCGCTACTAGTAGGTCAGGAGCCAAACCAGAAAGGAAGGCAAGTGTGGACTGGCAGGTGGCCTGGAGAGGACAGGTGGGGAATCCTTTGGGACAGACAGATAGCAAGAGCAGAAACGGGCACTATAAACCTTGCTCCAAACAAGCAAAGCTGAGTGGAAACTATGTAAGGACTAGTTCGTGGTGAGAGACCCCTGCCAAGATTTCTTCCAGGAAGGCCAGTTACAGCAACACGGGCTTGTGGTCAGAGGCTACATTTACCAGAGCTCGTCTGAGGTCCCCGGAAGCCTGGCTGGAGGAGATCTCTTCCTCATCTTAACGGGGCACAATTATTTTAGAGCTCTCATGAGAGAACAAAGGAGTTCTTGCTCAGTTGAGGAAATAGCATCATGCTGTTTGGTCCAAGACTCCTCTGAGTAGATC
>NW_011888843.1:3369779-3374615 GCF_000151845.1 Pteropus vampyrus | reverse complement strand
TGGCTGAAGCCAGTCAGATGGCCAATCCTGACTTCAAGTGGACAGAGAAGTGAAATCTTTCCATATTGAGGAGAAGCAGAAACGAGTGATTCTCTCCATACTCATTTAGTAAAAATATGTGTGTATATACCCTCCCCCTTCAAAACATACATTATTTGTGCTGGACTTAAAATCTCTAGGGACCTGTCTCTACAGTAAATTAAGGAGACCAAAATTTAATTCCCGGAGGTTCTAGTTTCAAGCGGATGTCATTGGCATGGTTGACATAGAGAAAACAGTTGAAGTAGAGAAACATTCATAAGTAGATGCTGGAATAAGGCAAACTTAATGTGTGAATATTTTATTTGCCAAATGTCATAAGAATGTATTTTCTTTTGCATGTGCCTCTTCTCCTTTTCTGACCAAGTAGTTCTTTTCAAAGCTCCAAAACAGAAGATGAACATTATTGATTTCAATTGCCTGAGACGTTAAGGCAGATAATATGGAATACAATATGGTCTAAATCTAATTTTTCCATTAGTTGTCTGGTTACTTAATAAATATTTAATTGATTGAATAATCCTGTGGCCCAGACAAATATTGTGGCCACAGAAGGAAACAACAATAAGCCAGATGACAAAACAAGAAGTTTCCATTTTAAAACCCATTTGGCCACAGACACACAAATGCGGTCATAAAGCTGGAAGCTTCTCCAAGGTTGGTGCTGGAACTGATGGCTGGGCACTATTTATAAACTTTGGGAAGACTTTCTAGATAAAATGTTTTAAGTGTGCATTTGGAAAGCGAATGTCTTTGTTCAGTTTGTTGTCTCTTTTATCTACTCATTTCACTTTTCTGTTGATTTTCCCCAAAGTCTCAAAAGAGAAGGTTCATTTTTTCATATGGAACTTTTTCAACAAGTTCATTTTTTTCAAATAATTTGTTTATGATCGAGAGATCTTGAGGACACATAAAATGGTATTTTCCTTACCCTCACCTAGTGTCCTCTAGAACAGAAGCACTGCCCAAAATGGCTACCTCACGTAAATGCATGAAACAAAGGTTTCCTAATTGTAGCAGAGCCCAACTCAAGAGTGTGAGGATGGAAGGGTGCTCTCAGAAGACTCGGCATCTTCTTTCGGTCTTGCCTGGATCTCCCATGTTGAGACCTTCTGCTAAGTGAGGGCCCCAGTGATCAGAGACAAGCCAGAGCAGAGCTGGATCTCTTCCTGCCAGGTTAAAATGGCTTTAGTTGTCTCAATATTTTTGTAAATTAATATTTAAAAAGAGAAGCGGGCGGGTTGAGGGGAGGTCCAGAGGTTTGCGTGGACTCAGTTGAGTGGAAGGTCAGCAAGCGCTACTAGTAGGTCAGGAGCCAAACCAGAAAGGAAGGCAAGTGTGGACTGGCAGGTGGCCTGGAGAGGACAGGTGGGGAATCCTTTGGGACAGACAGATAGCAAGAGCAGAAACGGGCACTATAAACCTTGCTCCAAACAAGCAAAGCTGAGTGGAAACTATGTAAGGACTAGTTCGTGGTGAGAGACCCCTGCCAAGATTTCTTCCAGGAAGGCCAGTTACAGCAACACGGGCTTGTGGTCAGAGGCTACATTTACCAGAGCTCGTCTGAGGTCCCCGGAAGCCTGGCTGGAGGAGATCTCTTCCTCATCTTAACGGGGCACAATTATTTTAGAGCTCTCATGAGAGAACAAAGGAGTTCTTGCTCAGTTGAGGAAATAGCATCATGCTGTTTGGTCCAAGACTCCTCTGAGTAGATCTTGGAAAAAGCAGTCTACTGAGGCCTTGGATAGAGAGGGACCGAGAGCTCCCAACAGATGGGACACATGTCCCTGGAGGCACATAGAATGGCTTTAGGTGATATTGAGGAGGACTGGCAGTTGTGACTGGTGGTGTTTTGGTGGCTGGGGAAGGGCAGAGGGAGGGATGGAGGAAGAGAGGTCAGTTGGAGCAAGGCCAGGTAAGTGGGCCCCATGATTTGTTTTCCAGCCCCAGGACTGTGAGGAGGCTCCTCCCCCAGAACCCACCCACATCCATCCCTCTGACCCAAGACTTGAAGTCAGCCAGTGGCCAAGACAAGGGCTTTCTAAAACAGAGTAATCGAACAAACGCTGAGACTCCATGCCTCCTATGTGAGAGAACTCAGCCTTCCTTCCCTCACCCCTCACCCCACAGTCCAGACTCACGTGGGGGTGCCTGGCACCCTGTTCTCTGGGAAGATTAAGGAGGGGATGTGGCCACCGATTCCGGCTCAGCTCTCACTGAGGCTCTGGATCTCTGTGACTAAGAGAGTGACTGTAATTCACAGAAAATGAATGTTCTGGAATAAAAAGGTAGGGGAAGACTGTATTCTTCAAAAATGTCGATGGTACAGAAGACAAAGCAATGTTCTAGGTTAAAGGAAGCCAAAAAGACATGACAAGTAAATGCAGCGCCCGACCCTAGACTGGATCCTATACTTGGCAGGTGGGTGTGGGCGGGGCTTCGGACAGGGATGCTCTACAGGAAATTATTAGATCAGCTGACAACATTGTAATATGGTCGGTAGATTAAAGTATCGCTTCAAGGAAAATATATAAAATTAATCGTCCTATGGCTATGTAAGAGAGTATTCCTACTCTTAACAAATACATAGAGAGAGCACAAAAAATAAAGACGATGGGGTAAAAATTAACCATGGGTGAATCTTGGTTAAGTGTATGATGTTCATTATCACTAGTAAGAGGGTGACTATATAATTTATCATTCACACCAGGACACTATTGAGAATGAAAAAGATCATAATTAACAATCACACCAGGATAACAGGTAAAAACCAGGGCACTCATGGGCAAACCATAACTTGCATCACTGGTGACCTTAACTAGGACCGTTTTGGTGGCCTGTTGGGCACAAAAGCCTGACTGATGGGGTTCAGGAGAGAATGGAAAGAGAATAAGTGAAAATGGTACACATGAACAACAATTTCAAGGGAGTTCTTATTGAAAATAACAAAGGAGAGCAGTCAGCAGGAACACGCAGGGAAATGGGGCTACAGCTACCACTTTCGGGAGACATGAGACAAAGTATCTTTTTAAATCTTCCCATCTTCGTGCACCAATATAGGTGGATAACAGAAATATATTACTACGCAAAGGCAGAAATGAATTCAGTGTATAGTAAAAGTAATATTTTAAATCACTGGGGGGAAAGGACATTATTGGATGAATGATGTTGAGGTAATTCAGCTCTGAAAAAAAAATACAGGGAGAACATTATTTCACAAATTCCAGATTGATCATATATTTAAATTTAAAAGATGAACCTTTAAAGTTCTATAAGAAACCATACAATAATTTTCTTTTGTACTCTCAGAAAAGGGAATGCCTTTTTAACACAAAAACCCAAACAATAAGAAAATCGTTCATGGCTAACACTATCATAAAGTCAAAAGACAAATGATGTATTGGAAAAAATATTTGCAAATCATAGCTCAGATAAAGGGCTAATTAACCTAATATATAAAGAGCTCCTACAAATCAATTTTTAAAAGGCCACTAACTCCATAGGAAAATGGACAAAGTGTAAGGAAACAATTCCCAGGAAAGAAAATTAGATGAAAAGTTACTCAATCTCACCTATAATAAGAGATGTGAATAATAAAAGTAGTACGAGTTATGTCTTGTTTTTTGGTTTTTGTTTTTTGACAAATTAGCAATGACAAAAAGACTGATAACACACTTTGCTGTGGGAATAAGGAAAAACGTACTCTTTTACATTGCTCATTGGTAGCACAATCATTCAAATTTACAATAATGATTAAAATATTCCTTTATATAAAGTTTAAATATGGTGGCATTTAGTATATTTATATTTTGAAGTATAGTAAGTAGGGGAATTTGCTAATTTCTTCCTCAGCTGAGTGTACTTAATGAATAAAGTCTTTACTTTTGAATCATTACCACCACTTGGTGATAGCATACACTAATTTCATGCTCATACCTGTTGGGTGATAAATCAACCTCTTGAAAAATGAATTTATAGCAGCTTACTCGCACACCAAAGCCTCTCTTAGTCTCATATGAGGCCTGTCCTCAGTATTCCTTTTCAAATACACGCAATAGAAACCTAAATCTTTAGATATCTTTAACTCATTAATAGCCACTTCAAACATCAACAGGAATCCCAGTGAATCTTCCAGACCTCACCAAGGACTCCATCCAGGGATCAGAGTGGAGTTCTTTGTCATTTTTTATTGTTTTGTCCTTCGATCCTTAGGGCAATCAAGAGCCTAGCTCAAAGACTGTCATCACTGGCCCACTAGATGTCACTCTCACCTAAATTCATAGTGCTCTAAATACAAACTCCATCTGTTAAGATTAGACACTGATTGAGGGGACAACAGTTTAGTTCCAAAGAACAAACCATTCATCAGCGTTACACACACGTATACACTCCGGGGGTAGGAGACAGGGTTTCAGAATCTTAGAAAGATTGAAAACAGTGAAAGAATGCCGTGGACTGGATCTGAGTTTATTGCTCAGTCTGTGGCTAAATGTACCTAAATTAAGCGATGGAGCAAAGAAAAAAAAAATCTGGGGAAGAGCATACCAGGAAGCAGGCACAGCAAGTGCAAAGGGCCTGAGGCAGAGAGAGCGAGGAGCCAGCAGTAAGGAAGCAGACCTTGTGGGGCTTGGTAAAGTGTGTAAATTCTGTTCTCACTGAGTTGGGAAGCCATTGGAAGAGGCCGCGATTTCCAACGTTCCATGGTAGAGCCCTTCAAAACCTATTTGAATGAAATTATGAGGAAACACCAGCCATACCCAAATCAAGGACATCTCTATAAAATAAGTGGCCTATATT
>NW_011888843.1:3366184-3369729 GCF_000151845.1 Pteropus vampyrus | reverse complement strand
TGAGAATGAAAAAGATCATAATTAACAATCACACCAGGATAACAGGTAAAAACCAGGGCACTCATGGGCAAACCATAACTTGCATCACTGGTGACCTTAACTAGGACCGTTTTGGTGGCCTGTTGGGCACAAAAGCCTGACTGATGGGGTTCAGGAGAGAATGGAAAGAGAATAAGTGAAAATGGTACACATGAACAACAATTTCAAGGGAGTTCTTATTGAAAATAACAAAGGAGAGCAGTCAGCAGGAACACGCAGGGAAATGGGGCTACAGCTACCACTTTCGGGAGACATGAGACAAAGTATCTTTTTAAATCTTCCCATCTTCGTGCACCAATATAGGTGGATAACAGAAATATATTACTACGCAAAGGCAGAAATGAATTCAGTGTATAGTAAAAGTAATATTTTAAATCACTGGGGGGAAAGGACATTATTGGATGAATGATGTTGAGGTAATTCAGCTCTGAAAAAAAAATACAGGGAGAACATTATTTCACAAATTCCAGATTGATCATATATTTAAATTTAAAAGATGAACCTTTAAAGTTCTATAAGAAACCATACAATAATTTTCTTTTGTACTCTCAGAAAAGGGAATGCCTTTTTAACACAAAAACCCAAACAATAAGAAAATCGTTCATGGCTAACACTATCATAAAGTCAAAAGACAAATGATGTATTGGAAAAAATATTTGCAAATCATAGCTCAGATAAAGGGCTAATTAACCTAATATATAAAGAGCTCCTACAAATCAATTTTTAAAAGGCCACTAACTCCATAGGAAAATGGACAAAGTGTAAGGAAACAATTCCCAGGAAAGAAAATTAGATGAAAAGTTACTCAATCTCACCTATAATAAGAGATGTGAATAATAAAAGTAGTACGAGTTATGTCTTGTTTTTTGGTTTTTGTTTTTTGACAAATTAGCAATGACAAAAAGACTGATAACACACTTTGCTGTGGGAATAAGGAAAAACGTACTCTTTTACATTGCTCATTGGTAGCACAATCATTCAAATTTACAATAATGATTAAAATATTCCTTTATATAAAGTTTAAATATGGTGGCATTTAGTATATTTATATTTTGAAGTATAGTAAGTAGGGGAATTTGCTAATTTCTTCCTCAGCTGAGTGTACTTAATGAATAAAGTCTTTACTTTTGAATCATTACCACCACTTGGTGATAGCATACACTAATTTCATGCTCATACCTGTTGGGTGATAAATCAACCTCTTGAAAAATGAATTTATAGCAGCTTACTCGCACACCAAAGCCTCTCTTAGTCTCATATGAGGCCTGTCCTCAGTATTCCTTTTCAAATACACGCAATAGAAACCTAAATCTTTAGATATCTTTAACTCATTAATAGCCACTTCAAACATCAACAGGAATCCCAGTGAATCTTCCAGACCTCACCAAGGACTCCATCCAGGGATCAGAGTGGAGTTCTTTGTCATTTTTTATTGTTTTGTCCTTCGATCCTTAGGGCAATCAAGAGCCTAGCTCAAAGACTGTCATCACTGGCCCACTAGATGTCACTCTCACCTAAATTCATAGTGCTCTAAATACAAACTCCATCTGTTAAGATTAGACACTGATTGAGGGGACAACAGTTTAGTTCCAAAGAACAAACCATTCATCAGCGTTACACACACGTATACACTCCGGGGGTAGGAGACAGGGTTTCAGAATCTTAGAAAGATTGAAAACAGTGAAAGAATGCCGTGGACTGGATCTGAGTTTATTGCTCAGTCTGTGGCTAAATGTACCTAAATTAAGCGATGGAGCAAAGAAAAAAAAAATCTGGGGAAGAGCATACCAGGAAGCAGGCACAGCAAGTGCAAAGGGCCTGAGGCAGAGAGAGCGAGGAGCCAGCAGTAAGGAAGCAGACCTTGTGGGGCTTGGTAAAGTGTATAAATTCTGTTCTCACTGAGTTGGGAAGCCATTGGAAGAGGCCGCGATTTCCAACGTTCCATGGTAGAGCCCTTCAAAACCTATTTGAATGAAATTATGAGGAAACACCAGCCATACCCAAATCAAGGACATCTCTATAAAATAAGTGGCCTATATTCTTAAAAATATTATTGTCATAAAGACAAAGAGACATTGGGAAACCGTTCTGGAGTAAAGGAGACTAAATGATAACTAAACACAAACCATTATCCTGGGCTGCATCCTGGACCGAATGTTCTAAAAGACATTATTGGGACGATGAACACTATTAGAATATGAATTACAGATTAGATAAAACTACGAGATTAATATCAAATGTTCTGAAGTTGATAACCGTGTTGTGGTTACGTAAGATAACATTCTGTTTTTAGAGTAACCACAATAAACCATTAAGAGATAAGAGGCTTAGGGGTTTTACACCCTGTTAGAAAGTGGGGAACCTCAGAAGTGAGTGACTATGTAAGTATGCAGTGATCTGACTGCTGAACCACACCCCAAAGCAGGTAAGGACCTCAGTAAGGAGGCTGTAAATCTAAAATCATGAACCTCACAGCCCTAACTGTTATAGTTCTGTTAATTATTTTATCCCACCCCTAAGCAGTTTCTGGGTTTCTATATTTCTATAGACCTTTGAAAGAATATGCAACTACCCCCTTGGGAAGCCTTAAGGTATCCACTTCTCATCTGAAAAGATGACAGCCACTCTTTGGTGACGTGGTAAAAATTTTGCTCAAGTAGGTAACAGTCTCAGATTTCTCTAGAACTGACATTCCTGAAAACACCAGCTTTCGTCCAAGAAAATCATCTCTAACATTTAATCCTTGCACTTCAAAAGCCCTCTCAAAATGTGACCAAAAAAATTAAGCCTTAAGTCAACAGTGGGCATAAATTGCATTTGTTTAGGGTCTACATTTTTCTGTTTGCTAAATACGAATGTTGGAAGAAATGGGAACTAGACCAAGAGAAAAGACGGTTTGGGCTGAAATGGCCATTCTTCAGCATCAAGTGTTTTTAGCAACACCTTACGGTCAAGGTAGCATGCTAAGGGCTACGGACAATGTACAGATACTCTAAACAGGAAATCTGTCCCCCGATCTTGTATCTTCATACTAGAAGACTTTGGCGAGATTTGGGGAAACTCAACAGAGAGACTATGATTCAGTTATTGTATTTCAAAGTTTAACCTTTGGGGAGGTCTGGCTGCTGACTGACGGTGCCTCCAGGAAGGAGCCGCTCTGGTGACTGGAGTGGGCTGAGCCGCAGCTGGCTCAGCAGCAGCGAAACACAATAGCGACGACGAGGCACAACCCTCGCGTTTTAGAAATTATGTGAAACAAAAAAAAAATGGAGCAAGTCTGGGGGTAAAAAAGGCCATGATAGGGCAAAAGCAGTGCGTGAGGGGGCTTCTTATTCAGTCTAGAAGAACTGAGGTTGTATCTCCCAGAGAGGTTGATCCTGAATTACTGTCTTCACGTACAGAAAAGAATGCTTAATGAGAAGAGTTATAGCCGCTTGCTCTTCACCTTCGCTGAGATAGAAACAAAAGAAAACTAGTTCAAATTTTAAAAGCAGACTTTTTAATTC
>NW_011888843.1:3358377-3366134 GCF_000151845.1 Pteropus vampyrus | reverse complement strand
GAGCCGCTCTGGTGACTGGAGTGGGCTGAGCCGCAGCTGGCTCAGCAGCAGCGAAACACAATAGCGACGACGAGGCACAACCCTCGCGTTTTAGAAATTATGTGAAACAAAAAAAAAATGGAGCAAGTCTGGGGGTAAAAAAGGCCATGATAGGGCAAAAGCAGTGCGTGAGGGGGCTTCTTATTCAGTCTAGAAGAACTGAGGTTGTATCTCCCAGAGAGGTTGATCCTGAATTACTGTCTTCACGTACAGAAAAGAATGCTTAATGAGAAGAGTTATAGCCGCTTGCTCTTCACCTTCGCTGAGATAGAAACAAAAGAAAACTAGTTCAAATTTTAAAAGCAGACTTTTTAATTCGACATTTGGATTTATTGAGCTTGGAAAATCAAACCCCAAAATGAGGACCTTCAAAAGAATATACAGCCATCCACTTTGGAAGGCTGAGATGTCGGCTTCTCACGGGAGTAGATGACAGCCACCCTTTGATAATGCGATAAAAATGACAATGGAAACTCCTTACTCGCATCCCAATTAGCTTTCCCACTGGCCTCCCTATACAGCCTGAGGTTCTCACATCAACCACTTCTTTTTCTTTCTAATTAAGGTGTTCAAGACCTCAATTAAAATGTAAATGAATCTGCTGGGGATGACACATTCTGCTATTATCAGCCATTAACACCTCATCTCATTAAAGTTAGCACGTTAGTGAGTCACCTATCAGGAACCCTTAGTAAATAAAGGACAAAACAAGTTTTGACGATGAAGAAGGAGTTGGAAAAACTCTGAGACCTGGGAAAATATGGATAGAACAAGTAGGTGTTGACGGTAGAGAAGGTACTGGGAGAAGTTTAGAATTTTTCTGGGGAGGAAAAGTCACTGTTAGCGGCCTCAGGGGTTCACGTGACAAATGAGCATATGGGTTGGCTTCTCACACCTTCTACTTTACATTATTCTTCCCTCTCCTCCCTCCCTTCCTTCTCTCCCTGTCCCTCCCCAGTCTTTTCCTTCCTGCCTTTTGCAATTAGTTCTGCAATTACCTCCCAAACTACACTAGATATTAGAGGCACGATTCTCAGTTGTCAACATGCTTTGAACACATTTTAGCGCTATGTAAATTCCCAAGGGAATTATACACAATTAAACTGATGACTTGATCCCTCTTGTTCATTAGGACTCACCGGAATAAAGAGCACTTCGCAGGCAAAGCCTTCATCCCTGAGACTGAGGCTCAAGCAGCAGCCCGGATTGACCTGTGACACCCCTCAGGGTCCTGTGCCTTAAAAACACAACGCATGTGACTTTTGCCAATATAGGCACTTACACCCTTTAACTGTCAGACTATATAGAATTATCGTCTACTTTGTTTGACTCACCCTGTCATCGTTTATTAACATTTTTTTAAGTCTAGACAGGCTATTGTTTGTTCTGTCAGGTTGACATGGGATTTGAGAATCTTTCTATTGTTTTCTAAGTACTTGGTGTGAAATTAATTTGTGAGGCCATAGATTGACTGCTTCAGCCTCCTATGTAGACTTTTCATTAAAAAAAAAAAATAGTTCCCTATAGGTTTGTTTAACTCAAAAAATGACTCATTTAGCCATTTAACTTCGTACTTTCTATTTCCAAAATAAAGTTTAATGCAATAGCATTGTGCTGAAAATATTAAAATCACTAGCATTAGAAACAATATTGTGAAAGATATATAGCAAAATATAGAAGGTCAGACGCAAATATTTACCACTTAAAAATTTTCCTCTCTAATTCCTAATTATTCCAATTAGTTCATTCCACACATTTTTACGGCGTGCCTATTCTACAGGCTTTGTGCCAGGCACGGAGCACACAGCGTAAACAAAATTACTGCCAAGATCTAGCAATGCTTCTCTCCACCCGCACTTTTCTCTTGATCTTGAATAAAACCAGACCCCAGAGAGAAATGGCTTGTATTCTGAAGGTCCAATCTTAAAGTTGACCACTGGACGCTCACAACCTAATTTCTCCAAGGAAGAGTGATATCAGAGGCAGTTAGAGTCCAGTACTGCCTGCAAAAGCAGTGTATATATAATCTGCCCGGGGTTACAGTCCCAAGGCATCTGCCTCCCCTTCCCCTAACCACAATCAAAACACCAGTTTTAGGGAACGTGATGCAAGCTCAGGAGAGAAGGAGCACATCTGTCCCTGGGATCTTCTGAACCAGGGCAGGAAACCCCGACCACGACGAACCGTTTGGGGGCCACCATTGGCATAGAGAAGGCATCTCTCAAAGCAAACAGTCTTCATATGTTTCCACTTGTGGATCAAAAGACGGCTGAACCCATGGGAAGAAAGAAGTGTGAGATCATTCCCAAATGCATGTTTACTGCTAAGCCTCTCGTGCAAGTACCTGGCACTTGGCTCCAGGCAGCCTCATCAAATGAAAGCTTTGATGGTCTGGGCCATGCTGGCTATGTGTACTTAGTGACTCAGCCTAGTGATGGCCCCTCACTGCCTTGGTGGTCTGGATCATTATCCAGGCAGTTTAGTGCTCTTACTTCAAGTGCACTTGTTAATCTGGGCATTGATTGAAGGATGGAGAAACCACCATTAGTCTACAAAGGCACTTTCCTAGATGCCACAGGGAGTTTAATCTTATCTAGAGCATCCAAAATGCCCTTCCTCTCCACTGGTCAGGCTGGAAGCAGGAACTAGTTGGGACATTTTTTCAGGTATATTTCCTGATTCCTCCTCTCCATCTTCTTTCCTGCCTCCCTATCCATCCACCTTGGGATGGAATCGACTCTTCTGTCCAGCATGCCGACCTTTGCTGACACATATCACTGCTGAGTCCTGCTGACACTACCATACTTGTTCATATGTTCTTTCCCCATGAGAGTGTACATTTGTCGAAAGCTAGAACTTTGTCTTTCTTACCTTTGACGTTCAAATTGAGTAGCAGGCAAATAATGTTTGATAAATGAGTGAATATATCTACCAGCATGGTTGACTTCAAAATCGAGGAGTGAGTCTCAGCACCTGTTTCAACTCCAGATTGCTCACATGGGAAAATATCAACATATGGTGGCTATGTGTATGATTTCGCATAAATTTATGTTCTTTTTCCTACCTCCAAAATGACAAAGAATTTTAAAACACTGTTCTCTGATACAGAATATCTTCTCAAAAATTTTTGGAATTATTGTACTAGGTTTATAATAGAATTTTAAAAATGGAATTAAAGAAAAGTCAGGACTTTAGGAAGATACAAATTGATTTCTCACTTTAGAGCACCAATCTAATTGATTTCTCACTTTAGAGCACCAATCTAAATAGTATGAGATAAATCTTAAAATTCAGATTCCAAAGCCAATGTCAGTATATGTTCTGTGTTTCATTTCTTTTACTTTCCTGGCTAAAGGGAGTGTTACTTATACTGTGTATTACTTTCTATTGCATTTCAGTACAACTTTCTATTGCATTCAGTACAAATGACAGTGTTCACTGTCATTTATACGTGTATCAATCATATAAGTCGTATAAGACTTTGCATTATTTTAGTACGTTGTATGCATTAACTTAGAATATTTTTTTCCTGCAATAGGTTGTTCTCATTGTGCTAAAATAATAGTGTTAGATCTAGAAATTCAAAATGAATAGTAGGAAAACCATATTAGATATGTTTATTGTGCATAACAACACATATGTCAAGACTGGACTAAATTTTATAGTAAAATGTATTGATGAAATAGCTTATGTAATTATTGTTTTCCAAATGTCTCTAACATGTAGCCCTTTTTCATTTTGGCAATATCAAATTCAGATAAAGATTTCTCCATGCTTTAGTAATCATCAGAACATTTTCATACTTGTACTGAACAGAGCAAAGGATAAAAATCATATGATCATTCAACAGATGCAGAAAAAGCATTTGACAAAATGCAACATCCTTCCATGATAGAGACTCTCAACAAATTAGACATAAAAAGAATGAACCTTAACATAATAAAGACCATATACGTAGCACATGCAAATATCTGATGATTCTCCACGCCTTCTGCAAAGCCTGGCTGTTTGAATATTTTAATAACATTTTAAGTATAATTTTATTATAATATAATAATTAGTATAATCATATATAGTTATACTAGTCATTTTATTACAATTTATTATTTACTATAAACAAATTTATTATAAAATTTATTATAAAATTTTATTATTTTAATATTCAGCAATTTTATATAAAAATTTAACATAAAAAGGAATTTTCTAATCTTGTCATCATATCATCTGCAAGTAAGGTCTAACATTTCTATAAGATTATTGGTCTTTTGCATTTATTCTTCCGCTTATTTCTCTACTGAGTTTTAAAAAAATAACTTGTAAAAGGTCAAGAGCAGATAGTATCTCCATGTGGTTGTAGTGGTCACCATTCCTGGTGTCCAATCAGCCTGCGGCGACATTTTTTTCTCTAATAACAGCCCCCCACTTACCCCTGGCTGTTCGTGTTCTATGTGACCATGGGCCCCTGGCCACAGCCATCTGGATTAGGAGTTTACAACTGGAAAAACTGGGCCTCGAAGATTTTCTGTTATGGGGATAAGGGACAGCGATGAAAAGGCAGCTTCTGTATGTGGTTGGAAGCGAGGAAGGGGAGGAGCAGTGAGGTGCCTGGAGATGGCGGAAAGACAGCCTGAGAAAGAAGAAAGTAATGGTATAGACTGAGAGATGAGTGACAGGAGACTCTGGTCCCAGGACGAGTCTGAGAGTGCCACTTGATTTCCTTCATTCCCAATGGCTTCTCGTACCCTGGTTCCCAATTTCTGCTGTGGTCCAGCTATGCTCCTGTCCTTGGAGTCTATATATTGACTGCAGGATGGAGGGAGATGCCTATATCCTTCTGTTCTGTTCTTTTTCTTTTTTAATGAGCTAGCTTGAGAGAATTACATGCAGCCAAAAGGACACTTGAGGAGAATATTGTACATGTTCAAGTTGGGTTGCCTTTGTTTCTGGTGCTTTTATCCTGAATCAATAAGTTTTTTTAAGTTGCATAAAGTCAAATCTAGCTCATTTCCTTTATAGCTTTTGCTGTTGTATTTATTCTTCAAAATAGCCGTTTGCTCCTCAAGATTATATATTTACCTGTATTTTTTGTTTTATTTTTGTTTTGTTTTTCTTTATTTATTATTTTTCCTATATTTTCCCACAATTCTTATGTGGTTTTTGATTTTTTTACATTAAAATCTCAAATTGGTCTGGGATTGACTTTAGTATAAGGTGTGTGGTACGAGAGAGGTATAAATCTTTACTTTTTTTCTAATGGTTAAAATTAAAAAAAGGACAAGTTTGAGAAAAAGCTCTGGGAATGTTGTTTCATATCTAAACTAGTTCCAGTCCTTTTTAACTGACCTTTTGTTTTTTAAAAGCCTTGAGTCTATCATACTTCTTCTGAAGTTGGTCCTTTGTTCTTGGCTTGTTCTGTCTTTCTGAATTCCTAGACATGAAAAAAAGAATTAGTAATTGATTTACTTCTCAGAATTTGTTTCGTGAGTATTGGTACCCTGGGACTGGGGCCTGCAGCGATTCATCTATCTAATCTATTCATCTATCTGTATAAAAGTCTCCCAGTCTCTCATGCCTGAAATAAATTTACTGTAATCAGCTTCCCCCTCCCCTTTTACTATATTCCTGGCATCTAGTGCAATAAAGTTTGCTTCCCTAGAGAGTAACTAAACCAAGGACACTGTGTTCCATGTTTATAATGAGACACGTATTTTCCAACAATGGACAAATCCTCCATTTTAAAGGATCGAAGGGACGGTACTTATAAAACATTCCAGCTGGTTTAATGAAGGAGGGCACTGACAAAGGTCGGTACAAACTCTTGGTTGGCTTCGAACCCATAGCTTGCTCATTTAATTGTGAATTGGACAAGCTTTTCCTTATTTGAAGTTTTTGTGTTATTCCTTTGTTCTAAAAGAGGAAAACGCCTTTGCAGCCATGTTGGCTCGCTTTCAATCTTCCGAATGGTGAGGTGTACACTTGTTTAAGGTAGCCCCATTCTTACTGACACGTTTCCACAAATAGGTGTGCAAAATAGTGAGTTGCGCCTGTGCCGCTTTGCCTCTTAATCGACTGGTGCGACTCCCATGGTACCGTCTTTCTGTGAACGTTTTGTGTTGGTTAGAATCTCGCTTAGTTTTTGTTCCATCCCTTTGCATATATTCCTTTCCTCTTGTCTCCTTCTTTTGTCTCCTTTATCTATCCGCAATATAGAATGAAAGTACAATTCGCATTTTCCTATGGCATTTATAATGACTAAATAGTGCTCCCTGTAACCTTCAAATATGAAATGCGGATACCAAAAACGTTTTCAATTTCTTGACGAAAAGAGAAATCAGACTGTTTAAACTGATATGACCCAAACTGATAGTGGAGATATTTGGGTTTATTATTTTAATATTATTTCATTTTTATTTTATTATTATTTTTTTAAACCCAAAGCTGTGGATTATGAATGGATCCTGGACAAAGAAAATAGTTTTTTCCTATTCTATTCCTCCTGCTTCCCACTGAAGACTGGAGCGAGCCTCCGTTTCCCCTCCCCCTGCTCAATTCGCAGCCCTCTGACCAGCTACTCAGTTCCCACCTTGCCTCCTATTCACCCAGCTTTTATTTTCCTTATCTCATGTGCCAAAAATTTGTTAAAATTTTTGAAAAATGTCGAGAAATCTGTGACCAAGAGAAGGACAAGAAAATATTTTAGACGAAAGGTGTCGCAGGAGAGAGAAGGTAGCAAGATGGGATTGGAACCTAGGCTGTAATTCTAATTCCTCAATAGTTAAATGGCCTTCTACTCGTGGTTGTTTGTTTTCTCTTTTCTTTTGAATTTGCTATGAAATATTCATTTAAGGTTTGGTAAAGAAAAAGTTTGTGTTGTTTCTGCAGGCTGAAAGTGTCCACAAATATCTACAAATTCTGATAGTGACAAGGAACCAAAAAAAAGAAAAAGGAGATCATGGGTGTAACCAGTCAAAGGAAAGGTCTCAAGTGGAGTTAGAGAAACCTGTGACCTGTCACGGAGGACAGAAGCCACCTAAGAAAGCTGAAAAACAAGACCAGAGTGGCAGACCGTAAAGGTGGCTTAATTTTGCCATTAAACTATACATTTCTTTTTGATTTCTTAAGTAGAGTTTTATAAATTGCTGGGACCATGTAGTAGCTAATAGTTGACTAAAATTAGATACTTGGCAAATATTCGTTGAATGAATGAAAATAAATATTCAATAAATGATATTTTCTGCCAAACTTAAAACTCATTTATTCGGCCCAGTTAGGAGGCTAGTTGGATTGGAGCTGCATATGGCAAATAAAAGTCAGATTGGTAGATAGACTGTACTATAGATAGTTATGAAAGACAAACTAAATTGTTTAGAATTACTAGGGTAGGCAACGGGACCTGTGGGTGTATAAATGCACAGAACTGACTTCATAATCTTGACTAGACCCCTTAAGGATGGTGTCTACAGAATACCAAGCTGAGCGCAAAATGGGTACTCAATCTATATTGGTAGAATGTATGTTAAAAACGATGATGAAGGGAGATTGGTCTGACTGTGATGTTAAAGGTGGACTCAGAGGGGCGATTGCAAAGGCAGGCAGGCATCGTAGGAATGCGATATGATGATCCCAATGTGGGATAAGGCGTTGTCTTGCCAATAGGAATGAAAAGATGGATTTAAGACAGAACAGGGGATTAATAGGATTTGGTGACTGACTCCATA
>NW_011888843.1:3350505-3357607 GCF_000151845.1 Pteropus vampyrus | reverse complement strand
CACACACACACACACACACACACACGTCACTACTCTGGATGTGAAAAATACAGCTCCATTCTTTTCTGAAATTTTGCCTCCTGGTTTTGATTAACTGAAAAGGGTCAAGACAAAGTTTTGATAAATGGCAGGAGGCAGATCGTGCAGAAACGTGCTATTATGGCCAAGGAATGGCCTTAATTTGAGAACGTAAGATAAGAAACAGGAAATGAAAAAAGAAAATAAAAATCTCCCCCAATTGTAAAGTGTATTAACGGTCAATAACCTTCTGGAGTTTGCTTCTCTTTAAACATCCAGAAATAGACTCTTGGTGACTTCTTGGCTAGTCGAGTATTACTTTTTATGAGATACGGGACCAGGATCCACACAAATTTAGAACAAAATTAAATGAGCCACATTTTCCCAGTATTAGTTCTCTTTCTTCCTTACTTTCTTTTGTTATTCTCTGTAAATTAATAAAGATTACCCAGATCTCCACAGAGAAGAATTTTGTCAATTACATTTCCTTTTATTTGTTTATACATTATTCACTCAACAAACATTTATTTTTAAAATACCCATTATATTTCAAATGGCTGAAACGCATTTTTAGTTTTCTTTTTTTCTCATCTCCTTATGAAATTACTGAAGACTATATAGTGAAAGGACCATAGAAGTGTGACTATCCATTAGTGACAGTTGAGAAAACAGAAGAATGTCACAGTCCAGGTAGCAGATATCCACTGGGAATGCCTATAGATCACTTTAAGAGAAGTAAGTGACTTTTTACCCTGGTTGTCCTCATTGGTTCCAGCTTATACTTATAGTCCCAGAGAAATTATTCTGGGTCTACCAATCAGCTAAAACAGGTGAAAATGTTTTCATCTAAAGACTGAAAAATCAATTTGGGGAGGGACAGGGCAGGAGTATGTTGGTTCTCCATTTAAGCAACGGAACTATTTAACTTGTAAAACTGCATACATGGTTATATTTTTAAAACTGTAAATGAAAAGTTTCCTTTCCTGGATCTTTTAAAGTATAACTTGTTTCATGAGAGATTGGCCTTCATCCAATTTATCAAGAATGAATTTCTTAAACACTTCTAAAATTGATCAGAACTGCTTAATAAGCAATGCAGGCAAAGGGCTAATTTCATTCAGTTATGCAACTCAAATATTGGTGGAGAGTTAACTATTCTGGTCACCTACCTTACATAAGTGAACAAAATTGCAAAGGGCCCTATCCTTGCAGAGCTCATAATCTTGTGGGTGAAATAGACCTAAAACATAGATACATTATGTAGTGTTTTATAAAGTAGAACTGAGTATAGGTGATCAGGATTGCGGGTCGGATGGAAGGATGGCAGTTTAAAATAGAAATGTCAGAACAATTCTCATTGGAGGTGATAACTGAGAAAAAAGAGAAGGAAGTTAGCTGAGAGGAGAGAACTATTCAGCAGATGAAAGAGACAGGACAAAGGCCAGAGGTAGGAGCATGCCATACATTCGGGAAACACCCAGGAAGTCAAGGCCATGGAAGGAGTCCAGAGAGAAATGAAGGAGGGAGGAAGAAAGGCAGGAGTGGGGAAGGTGGTGAGTATTTGGATTCGGGGTGCAGCAAACCCTGAGAATAGATGGGAAACCAGGGAGGCAGCTGTGTAGAAATAAGATGGTCTACACTAGGTAGTAGAAGTGCAATTCCTGAGAAGTGTTTAGATTCTGAATATATCCGAAAGGTAGAGCAGACAGGATTTACCTTTGGATTAGGTGCGAAGTAAGAAGGACGAGTCATGGGAGACTGCAGAGACTTTGTACTGAAGAATAAAGTTCTATCACCTGAGCTGGGAAAGAACAGGTGGCCCAGACTGGGGAGAAGATCAGGCACTCAGGTTCGGATGGGTAGTTTACATATCCAAGGTTAGTCCGGAGAGTGTGAGGCGTTCTGAAACCAAGTGAACAAAGCCTATTGGGAAAGAGGGGGCCATCAGCTGTGTCAAAGGTTGCAGACGGATCAAGTGAGGGGCTTGGAACTATTTGATTTAGCAATGAGGAGGCCACAGGTGATCTTCCAAGAGCAGTTTCAGTAGAGGAAGGAAGGAGGAAGAGCCAAATTAAAGCGAATTTAAGAGGCAAAGGGAAGAGAACATGTGAAGATGTATGCAGATCACTGTTTTGAGTTTTGCCTCAGAGCAGTGGGGTGGGAGGTGGCCAGGAAAACAGCATCAAAAGAAAAGTTTTCCTGAGTTGGGAGAAATAACGCAGTTGTTTGCTCATGGCGAGGTCTGAGTATAGAATTAAAGTAATATATCTGATGATGCAAGAGAGAGAAGAAAGCCTTCCTGGAGCAATGCGCATGAGCGGCTGAGAAGGGATGGGGGTCTAGCAGAGGGTCATGTTTTGGGGAGGGGCACCAAGAGCTTACCTATGTGAACGGGAGGGGAGCAGAGTGTGGGGTGCAGATGCTGGTAGCGGGCAACTGAAGTGCTGGGCAAACATGGAAGCCTCTTCTAATTGCTCTCTTCTGACTCGAGAAGTAGGAAGCGAGGTTGTTAGCTACGAGCGAAGACAGCTGAGGTGGCGAAGGTTTGAACAGAGAGCAGATGATGTGAGGTAGTTGCCAGGAGAGGGAGACGGGAAACAGAGTAGAGAAGATAGCGCAATTGGTGGTCGGCATCTAAGACCCAATGAAGTTCATGGTCACTGTCCTTCCCCTTCATCGGTCATCACTTTGTACATTTGTGATCTGCTTGAAGCATCAACAAGGAAACCCCGGTCCAACAGGAGGAAAAATTTTCAGTTTGAAGCAGTACACAAATATCTATTTTATTATGAGAAACTCAGCAAAATTAGGACACCTTCATGACCATCTGCTCCATGCCATTTGTCATAAAGGAAGCAAGGGCACAACTCAATGAAGCTTTGTGAATTCTTTCAGTCAAGAGAACTAACTGTGGAGAGGGAGTAGGGGAGAGAGACAGACGGAGACAGAGAGAGAGAAGGGAGGAAGAACAAACACTATTCTTTCCAGAGCAATATTAGCTAATAAGCAGAAGGAATGATAAAATTAGAAAAATCACCATTTTGTAGCCCCTTGTATTGATTCAAGTAAAAATCAACAGTGGACAATAAGAACATCAGGGGCGAGATTATCAGAGAACATGATATTCACGTGGGCACAAAGTACCAGTCATACGTTGCTTACTATGAGGGAAAATATATCTTTACCTTGGAGAGATGTGGCGGACATCATCTTAGGCAAGTGATCAAACTTAGCATCAACTTTGTGGGCCTCCTGATGTGATGTACAAAGAAGTGTACGATACCACCAGTGTGGCATTCTTGGCACGAATGTTTAACTTGAATCTAATCATAAGGAAACAATCAGACCGTTTTAGAATACAGGACATTCTACAAGCCCAGTTGGCCTGGATCCTTCCAAAAGTCAATGTCATCAAAGAAAATAGAAAGTGAGAAGACTGTTCTTAATTTGCAAGTGACTCGAGACCAAAGACATCACTGCAATGTGAACCTAGATTGGATCCTGGATCAGAAAATAGAATAGCCGTGAAAAGATATCTTTGGGACAGTTGGAGGAATTTGAATATGGATTGTATATTAAATGATGTTATGGAATGAACATTAATTTTCTTATATTCATATAATGTGATATTCATATAATGTTTATGTAGGACATGGCCTTAGTCTCAAGAGACGTAGGCTGAAGGACTTGGAGGTGAAGTGTTATGATATCAGCAACTTATTTTCAAATGTCTCAGCCAAAAAGAAGAATGTGGTGTGTATATGTGTGTATGTCAGTACAGGTCTAAATGAAGAGAGTGAACGATGAAGCGAATGTGAGAACGTTAACTGGTGAATCTGGGCGGAGGGTGTATGTATGTCCGACTTCACTGTTGATTTGAAATTTTACCAAAGAAAAGTTAAGTGAAAAAAAGAGTGCTAACAGTGGCAACCTGCTGAAAGTACCTTGAATCAAGAAAGTTGATAGGGACAAGAGACCAGAGTCATTTGAAGACCAAATGCTCCGCCATTTTTTTTTTTTTTTTTTTGAAAACAGTGATTGCTACATTGTTTTCCATTTCTAAAACTTTCCTAAATTCCAGCACAACAAATCATTCTACAGGAATTCCAAAAATGCCCGACTGTTTCCATATTCTGGGCAAATTTTTTCGCAGTACTGAAAACAAAAACAAAAAAATCCAAGCCCCCAAAACAAACAAATACTCTTCCCCCAGAAGTAACCAGCACCCAGGCTCTCGGGTTCCCCCGCCCCAAAATAAACTCCCCACGTGTCTCACACAGGAAAGGGTCAACCATGAAGTAACTGGAGATCCTGGAAGCCAAATAGAGGAAAACAACTTAATCTTCTAAAGTTCTTCCTTGAGAACTCAAAACTCACCAGCAGATGGAGCCTAGTTTGAAGCCACGCAGTTGAAGAGGATGCAGACAACATGGAGGAGGCTCTGAACCCATAAAAGGGATTAAAGGACCAGAGGACAAGTTTTCTGAGGAAGTTCTGAGGATCAGTGGCTTTGCCTGGAGAATAGCAACTACGTGGCAATTTAACGATGGTTCTTCACATGTACTAAGAAAATGGCAACCAGATGCTCCCCGCTGCCATGAGAACAGGAAAAGAGGAAATTGGTTTGCCATAATAAAGGAATTTGATTCTTGGAAGGCTGTTAAAAAAAGAGTTAGCAGAAGGAGAACTAGGCATCCTCTGAAGGTCACAAATACGTTTTCAAGGACTTTTTTTAAAGCAGTTTGAACTGTAGAATTCAATTGCCCCCAAAATTTCTAGCCTTATTCAGCTTAAGCAGTAGATGCTTTCTTCTTTTATCTATTTTCTTTTTTCTTTTTTTAAACCCACCTACCAGAGAAATGAGATGGCGAGATCTTCGGTAGAGGATAGAAACATGTCCTCATCATGAGAGTCTCTGACCACAAGTGGCATGGCAGAAAGTTTATTCCAAAGCTGTCAATCGACGCTGGTGACTCTATGTTCTGCATGGGAGCCTGGGGTCAGCTGGTAAAGGGGGTGTTGCTCTGGGGGCCCAGAGGGCTGGGCCTGGCTGGACCACTGACTAATTACGCCTTGGTCAAGTCACCTCACTTCTCTGGTCCTCAGTGTATTCAACTGCAAAATGAAACCACTAGCTCAGTGGTCAGCAAACTTCAGCCCTCAGCCTATTTTTGTAAATAAAGTTTTATTGGAACACAGCCATGCCGTCATTTACATATTTTCTATGACCACTTTTGTGCTGTGACTGGGTGGTTGTGACAGGGATTGTATGGTCTGCAAAGCCTCAAATATTTGCTATCTGGCTCTTTCCTGGCAGTTTACCAACTCTTGGACTAGATGATTTTTTTTTTTTTTAAATTTATGCCTACAGCACTTGGTCTTCCTAGGTGGTCTCCCATCCAAGTACTAACCAGGCCTGACTCTACTTCGCTTCCAAGATCAGACATCGGGCTTGTTCAGGGTGGCATGGCCGTAGACCATGGACTGTGGCTCCACTGGGGCGTGAACCCAGGACCTTCTGCGTGTAAAGCAGATGTGCTAAGTGCTACACTATGGGACCATGTCCTAGACAATTTCTTAGATACTATTTCCGAAGCTTCTTCATAAGAATCCCCTGGGCGGGGTGGGGCGGAGATGGGCGACCCCACTCCTGGAAATTTTGGAAATTCTGACTCATTAGATCTGGAGTTGGGTCTAATCCTCTCCGTTTTTAAGTAGCACTCCGTTGCCTTCAGGCAAAGGCGTGTTAAGGGGCCTTCAAGTTCTAAATTATATCAGTACATTATTGAGTGTGTGTTTTACTTTGGCTTTATCTTTCAAATTATGTTTATTTTGATAAGCACACTAATTGGTCTGGATCAATTTCAAGTAAACTTCTTCCATACACAACTCACCAAGCCTGGCATGTCCATGCAGCTAATCAGGAATTGGCACCACCTCAGGTCTGAGGTTAGTCCCGTTCCTCCTTAATTACTGTGATCTCCATCACCCGTCTCAGAAAGGTATTTCTTTCTTTTTGCAAGGGAGCATGCTTGTCCTAATACGGCAAGTTACACATGAGAAAGATAATATGATGAAGAGAAACCGATGAAAAAGAGGCTGTTTTTCAGAAGAGTTTGAAATGAAATGATCCCGCAGTCAGAGTGATGTGACTTTCTATGAATAGCTGGACAGAGTGGGACCAAATGTGTTCGTCACACGAAAGCGGAAGATTAATGTCTTGCCAAGAGCTCAGGCATGATTTATGATGCCAGTTACTTTTGTTGGCTTTTTGCTTCGGTTCATCTATTTTTCTCTCATTCACCCACACTGTACATGATCATTTGTGCCAGGCTTTCTCTGTGACAGTCACAGCTTTCCAAAGAACATTCACAAGTTACCTCCCGACCTACTCAACTCCTGTAAGATTCCTTTTTCAACAAGACTAGAGACTCGCATAGCTGGCTGTCTTCCCTTGCAGTTTTATGTCATGTGTGGCTGGGAGCTGAGCCCTTCCTGAGGCTGAGGAGAAAAAGATTCTTATATATGCTGGCATGGGCATTTATTTTGGGTTTGAGGAAGCCACTAAGGCCTTGAGAAAGCAAATCTGAAAAGTCCCAGGCCTTGCATTTTGATGCAGCTGTGAGATGGCTTCTTCCGTTGGGCTCACAGCGCCATCTCTTGGCCGCCAGCTAACAATGCTCTTGACCCTTGAAGAACGAAGAGATTGTAGAGTTCTATGTGATGTCTTGGGCTGCTGCAGAAGCTGCTGCCACCTGTAAAGGAGAGCTTTAGTTAAGCATTCTCCTCACTTGAGGTTGGCTTTCGCGTCCTAGTATCAATCGAAGACCGCACGAGAAGGCTTCATTATTACACCACCTGAATCTGCCTGGCTCCAGTTAAATGGCTGTCTTTCCACACATTTCAGAAAATCAAGGGTTCCAAAGTATCGCTTAAAAATAGTCATTTTAGGCTACATGTAGAGCCAGAGAGAAGATGGAGTAATCGGGGGCATTGTTTCATAAATTATATAAATGTCTAACCAATATACTGTCTACTTGAAACTAATAAGAAAAGAAAAGTCATTTTAGTGCCTGTCTACATG
>NW_011888843.1:3349004-3350455 GCF_000151845.1 Pteropus vampyrus | reverse complement strand
GGGCATTTATTTTGGGTTTGAGGAAGCCACTAAGGCCTTGAGAAAGCAAATCTGAAAAGTCCCAGGCCTTGCATTTTGATGCAGCTGTGAGATGGCTTCTTCCGTTGTGCTCACAGCGCCATCTCTTGGCCGCCAGCTAACAATGCTCTTGACCCTTGAAGAACGAAGAGATTGTAGAGTTCTATGTGATGTCTTGGGCTGCTGCAGAAGCTGCTGCCACCTGTAAAGGAGAGCTTTAGTTAAGCATTCTCCTCACTTGAGGTTGGCTTTCGCGTCCTAGTATCAATCGAAGACCGCACGAGAAGGCTTCATTATTACACCACCTGAATCTGCCTGGCTCCAGTTAAATGGCTGTCTTTCCACACATTTCAGAAAATCAAGGGTTCCAAAGTATCGCTTAAAAATAGTCATTTTAGGCTACATGTAGAGCCAGAGAGAAGATGGAGTAATCGGGGGCATTGTTTCATAAATTATATAAATGTCTAACCAATATACTGTCTACTTGAAACTAATAAGAAAAGAAAAGTCATTTTAGTGCCTGTCTACATGTGTAATTTCGAGGCATCTCCTGGCCATTTTTGGGCCAACTACAAATAGAAACAAACCAAATACACAAAAAGTGGTTTCTAGCAGAGAATTGCAAATCTAGTCAAATTCTGTTGAAGGTATCTCTTCTGAGACTTCAGAGACCAAACAGAAGGACTGGGGAGGATTAAGTGAGCAACAGGGAAATTGAAAATCAATTTCCATTTTTTAAAAAGAATATTTTTGTTCATTGTTTCCTTTGACGTTTATTTGGGAATAAATAATGCTCTGTAGAAAAGATAAAAATAAATACTAAGCAGCCAGACTAGAAAGTAACAATTTAATTTCATAACGAGTAAAATAAAAATTCGAGTCATTTGGGGGTCCAGTGTCCTGGTTGTCCAAATCAACCAAAGATACATTTTTATACCTTGATAAATGAGCACAATTCTTCTATTAAAAATAGGTAACCCATCCCAATCAACCACTACTACACACACATACGCGCTCTTTACTTAGAATTCAAAAGAAATTGGGAATTAATTAGATATAATAAGTATAGGAAAACAGTGGTCTTGTTTCTCCTGAAATTATCTCTCTGTAATTGAAGAGCCTGGCTTTGGAGAAGAGGGACCTGGCCAGGGGAGGGTGCCCATCTCTCATTCCATGACCTTCACCCTAAAGCGTTCCTGTCGAAAGCGCAGCCTCTGGGGCAGATACTCTGTGACCTTGAACAGGTTAGCTGGGTTCTCTGTCTTGTTCCCGCATCTGTATAATGGGGATGCTAACAATAGCACCCACCTCAGAGGGCTGTTCGAAGACTAAATTATAAAGTAAAACACTCAGAACAATGCCTGGCATGTTGTAAGTGAGCACTATATAAAGTTGTGGCTCTTCCTACTAGTACCTCAAATCAGAGATTCCAT